>NW_026606861.1:0-246292 GCF_029890125.1 Rhinichthys klamathensis goyatoka
TTTTTTTTTTTTTTTTACCATCTCGCTGAGTCGCCAGCCATTTCTATAATAAAATTAAACCATTTGTCTGTGATGCATTTTTGCTATTCGCGCAGTCCAGAAGAGAGAGAGATCTCACGCGGTGCCACAACACGCACAACACCTGACGGAGGACAGAACTAAACATTCAAGTTATGGTTACACTTTAGATCTGTGATATTAGTATGATTTTATTTTAGATTTCGGCTTCCAAAGATTATAGAATATATTTGAGGTAAAACCATTAAAAACTGCATTCTGTCTAGCGCAACTTCCTTCCCTTCGCAGCAGTACACTGTCATTTCTCCTTAAAACTCAAACTTTAAGACAGAATCAGCACGATCGGTGATTGTTGTAAAATGCAGTCTCGTCTGTTGCTAAATTGCGGGACGCGTTTAATAATAAAAAGAGCTATTAAAAGCACAAAAATCTGCCAAGAGATGCGGTTCCCAATGCAGCGCGCGCTCCGAAACATACCGTAACGAGACAAGCAAATTATACTTTGGGCTTCATGTGCGGGTCTAAACGATCAAATGTACACAAAAATGTGTCAAAATGACTGGCTTGGAGATTCACTTAAACAGTTTATGTCTAAAATGGACGCAGTTATGGAAATAGTTGGGAGAAAATATGGTGCATCAGTAGACTATTAGATCTGCACTCGTTCTTAAAGGGGAAGCAGTCTAATAAACATGCTGACGATCACGCCATTACTGAGAATCAAACAACAAAAGGCACAAAGAAAATCACTCGCAGCTCTCTTGAATGAATAACTTTAGCTTTAATAAGTAAGATGAGGAGACTGAGAAAAAAAGAGAGAGGGAGATGAGGAGAAAGCAGGTATTGACAAATTTACTGCACACTGACATTTGGTTATTTTTGCATGTGTCCAGGGGCTCTCTCTTAATTCCTGAACTCCCTTCGCTGTTTTGATTAATCCTAATGTATACAATAAATACAGTTTATTTCTTTCAGGGCCAGTCAAAATATAGAAGGGGCCAGCAAAACTCTGATCTACTGGCCCCGGGGGCCAGTGGGGATTTTTTTTTATGTTGAGCCCTGCTATGGGGGTCCATTTGAACCCGAAGGTCCTGAGTTTGACTATTTTTTTTACAACCACTTAGACTATTCAGATCCTGTCCCCATTTGTTTTGTGTGTTCACATACCTAATACCATAAAAGTCACCAAGTTTCTTAACATTCCGATTAAGCTGTGATTTTTTAAAATTCAAAACAGATTTATGTACAGTAATCTGAATTTATGAGTGTGTATGTGTATAAAAGTGTGTGTGTGTGTGGATGTGTCTGTTTTGCACTCTTGATGTTTTATAGATTCTCCCCTTCACTGTTGTGTGCTTTTTTTATGGATTGTGGCTGATTTGTAGATTGTACGCCCCAAAAAACTCTGTTTTTTCACATTTTTGCCAATTTCCCATTCATTTCCTATGGGGGTCCATTTGGACCCGAAGGTCCTGAGTGTGACTATTTTTTTTACAACCACTTAGACTGTTCACATCCTGTCCCCAATTTTTTTGGGTGTTCACATACCAAATACCAACAAAGTCACCAAATTTCGGACCATTCCGAAGAAGCTGTGATTTTTAACATTTTTTTATTTGAATGATTCGGGTCCATTTGGGCCGAACAACCCCAGAGGATATAATATGTGCAAGATATCATGTAAACTGTGTGCAAACCATCTTTGTGCATGTATTGTATAGTAGTCAATTTTCTGGCACAATAAAATGGAAAGCAATGCAAAAATAATGAAAATGGAATTATATATCTGTGCCAGTTGACAGACTATTAATAGTAACTGTTTACCATTACCTGCATGTCTATAAATAAGCCAGACACGTCTGTTGCATTCAGCCATGCGCAGGAACCACTTTGGAAACTATGTGCTGTTGGAGGGGCAGAAAAGAAAATAAAAAAGAGGGAGGGCCCCTCTGCACCCTGATAGTGACAGGCCAAAGGAGAAGGGAAGAGAAGGCTATAGAGAGACAGTTGAGTGACTTTGAGTGTGATTGACTACAAGGGCAGAAAGCCCTTCTTCTTCTTACTCCTTTTTTTTTGCAAATGTCTCGCAGTCTCAGGAGCCATATCAGAGTGATGTGTGCAGTGCTTTATAACTGCTGTGTCACAGGTGTGAGGAGGAAAAATAACACGACGACTCTGAAAAACATTTTAAAATCATTTATTATTATTTCTAGGCATGAAATAAAGGAAGTATTTCTTCTTTACAAAATGTTTATGTGTCGTGTTTGTGCAAAAAGGAAGAACGGGAACTGATAAAAGAGCATCACTCAGGTGGAATAAGGAGAGAAAAAGAGAGGCAGAAACCTCTCATGCACCTGTGGGACACAACTGCACATGGAGTTTACTGGGAGAATGCACAACACTCAATGATACTTGGACTTCTCATGCTCTGTACATTCTCACCACTCATTCTCCTCACTCTTAAGAGATAATTCCACACCCATTGAATTCTGGGTATTTACTTAAAGGCATAGTTCATCCAAAAATGAAAATTCTTTAATTTGCACTCCTGCATGTCATTTCAAACCTGTATGACTTTCTTCTGTGGGACACAAAAGAAGATAGTTTGAAGAAAATTTCTGTCCATATTATGAAAGTCAATGGGGTCCAAAACAACTCTTGACTCCACAGACTTAAAATGTATGGACAAAAAATATTTTGAAAGAAAGACAGACATACAGCTTTAGACTAGCATGAGGGCGGGTAAACAATCAGAGAATTTTCTTTTTCAAATGAACAACCCCTTTAATGCCCTTTAGAATGTCATCGACCAATCAGGTCTAACCAATGGAATGGTAAGATACAAGTGAAACATACAATGCAACAGTTTCAGTGACATCCATGGAAGGGATGTTTTACACAATGGATTTGTCCAATTAGAGACCTGCGAGCCATGCGATACATGAAGATCAGAGTACTTCTTTTAGACGTCTACACACTACCTCCTAAATATGCATGACCACACTAGCACAGATAGACACTATGGGAGAGTAACTACAGCATGCAATGACAGACTGCAATGACAATGCATCGTTACTTTAGTGTCTGTATTTTGTAAAGCACCTTGAGCAAGGGAAAAGCTTTATATAAACTAAATTACTATTCCATTGGCGTAGTCTTGAGCATCAATTAAATCAAAATGACCTGTAGTACATGGCTATCTTGATATCAGAACAGGTATAGTCAGGTCCCACTATACAGCCTGGAGTCCATTCTGATATAAATCTCACACTGTGCTCTTCTTTAAATTGCTTCTGCATTCAATACCACTTAAAAAGGAACAGCAATTACCAGCCAGCCGGGGAGAAAGGGGACATTGCTAATTGCATTGAAATGACAGCTATCCAATGGAGATTGTTGCTAACACACTGACACACACAAACATACTCACATGCACTTGTACAAACACATACAGGCCTCCTGATGTTGCCAATTGTGAATAACATCTATAATCTCTCATCATAAATACCATACATACAACACAAGCATCAACACACAACACACAAAATACAAAAACAGACAGTAATCATGTCATGATACAAGACTATTATCAGTGGCAGTGTCCTGAAGGGTAATTAAAATCTTAAGTATGGTCTTCTGCTTTAAGACACTGTGATGATTCAGTGAGTGACCATAACAATATTGATTTTGCCTGGAAACCTGTGTGATGTGCATTACCGGGATGCACTTAACTGTGACATCATTTGCTGGAGATGAATGTAAGGGTATGTGACGTTTAACAGCCAATGGCATTAGCTGATGGGAGCATGATAGTTATGCTACACTATTTTCATAGGTTTTGCATTGTATAAAAGCTGATAAAAACCATTGTGGCTGCCTGTGAATGGTTGTGAAAAACTAAAGAATATGGAAAGTGTAGAGCAAACTACAGAACCTCACAATACACAATTGCCAGCAAGTTATTATTATGCATGTGTACACCATTGTGTGTGTATCTGCACATTTGTATATTGCTTAGATGTTCTTACTTCAATACCGGCTCTCTTTCTCTCTCCAAACAGAGTGAGGTGGTTAACTTTTAAGGTGGACTCAGTAATTTTATTTAAAATTGGCTCGTTAAAAAAATGAATAGTGGTTTTGAGTTTAATTTTACATGGAGTGGGTCACCTCATGGGTGCTGCTGCCATGTTGAAATAACTAGCAGAGATGCCTACTACTCATTTTATTTTAGAGGCCCACCTATTAACAGACACGTTCAATTATTGTATAAATTAATCAAGGCTGACTGCAAACAGAGCATTTCTACAGTATACCACTGTGCTCTGTTTGCAGTCAGCCTTGATTAACCTAAACCTAAAACTATTGAATTTCCATTACTCTTCCTCCAACCCACCAGGTGTTAGTGTAAGTTCAAGAACACTGTCGGCTAGCGCAACAAACAAAACTTACTGAGTGCATCTTTAACATCTCAAAACATGGTTTAGATGTGCTCATAATCTATTCTGTGTCAGATTTACTTACTGTGTAAATCTGTCTGCTTTGTCATGGAATATATCATTTTGAATGCTACAGTGCACATAGGGTTATAACATCTAGGGTTTGTGATATTTACATTATGAGATGTGACACTAAGACTATATTGGCTTCAAGTGTCATTTCCTTTCACTGATATTAAAACAGCTGTTGATGGCTGAGAAAAAACAAGGCCATTTTTGGAGGTTCAAAGGCATTGCCAAATATCTGATTGAGATTTGTAAACCTTTGATTGTATTTCAAACCTTGTGCTTTGCCGAAATAACTACATTCTATTTTTTTTAAATGTCGACATACGTTACAATGTTGTTTAGTTAATGGTTTAGTAGTTCAGTCAGGATTAAATGTGAGGTAGTAATCATCTTCAGTTAGAAAATCTACCCACAAACCTCCAGCTTGTCAAACCTGCCCATGCTTTAAGTTCTTAATACATATATTAGCTACCATCCGCTACTCACTGCGATTTAAGATCAGCTCCCATAGATAGTGTGGTAGGAGCAGGTTCCTGGGCGGATACAACATTAACAGGCAGTGGTGTTCAGGCTTCACCGGAGGCACCTGGAATATATGTAAACTGATATGTGAGTCTTTCAATTATATGACTATAAATCCAAAATTACTTGTGGAACATTTTAGATTAACCAGAAGCAACACAAACCATCTAGATCTTCCTATGAACCATGTCCACTTGCTAACCCTAACCCAAACAAAAATCAGCGGATTTAACCATACAAGATGTTCTTGGGCGAATTCACTGCTTGTGCCACTTGTTATAAAAAAACTGTCTTATTCACTAACCACCTGCAATCACTGTCATTCTTTTCAACACAAACAAACTAATTTATGTAAATTAGGGTCATTATAGATTCAGAGTCAGCGCTATTTACCATTGCGCTATTATCGTCTGTGGAAAGTGGGCGGTAAACAGAATTTAATTTAATGAGATGTCTGGGTACATTTTCAATACATTTTCGAACATGGGAGCAATTCATCAAACGAGGAAATGATCTTGAATGGTGTGCTATCAAACACACTTTTTAGCCAATTCAAGAGTTTGGATAACAGTGTGGGAGTAATGCTGTAAGGTGCCAGTAAAAGCATATTGGCATATTGCAGTAGTCTGCTGCATCCTCCACAACCGAGCACTAAGTTCCAGGCAGGAAAATGGGAATCTGCACTCAGTGCATATTTTTGGGGTGTGTTTGCATCATTACCTGATTTGCATATTTCCTTTTGGGAACCATATTCTAAAATAGCACTATTAGTAGGGTCAACTAATTTTTAGCAGACCCTACTCATAGTCCTATTTTAGCATATGGTTCCCAAAAGGGAATCTGCACTCGGTGGATATTTTTTGGGTGTGTTTGCATCATTACCTGATTTGCATATTTCCTTTTGGGAACCATATGCTAAAATAGCACTATTAGTAGGGTCAACTAATTTTTAGCACAATACTCCAGAACACTTGCTAATGATGGAAACAGCCTCACTACTGAGATCTATCAATCTCAACATGACTCACTCAAAGAACCAAACTTGTACATATTCACATATACTGTTGCCTTTGACCATTGTCCGAAGTTCTTGCTTACAGAAATAACTGAAAGAGACTTCAACAGCAATACTTTTGTTACTAGATGAATAGGAAATGTGCACCGTCACATCTCTGGACAAGAACATCTGTGAGACTAGAGTCCTAGGTTAGACTGATAGAAGAAGATTATCAAAAATGTCTTTCAGGTACAGAGTAGCCTATGAAGGTTTGTGAATTTCTTCTTTTTTTTTTGGCTTTGCACTTCACTTCAGTAGTTTCCTCGTTCATCCCCTTTGTCAAAAGGACATGTTGACTTGCATGCATCGAAGTGACATGATTTTTCAATCTTTCCAGTCCTCAGACAGCAGATGGTTGGCTCACCACTTTCTCAGTATCAATCCTGCAATTTAGATTCTCCGACTTGTCAAAATGGAGCAGAAATGATCCTGTAAAGAATGAAAATGATTAATGTCCCATGCCCTTCTGTGGCTTTCTCCAAATTCAACCACAGTTATCTTGGATTACGGAACTGATGATAGAGTTTATTTTCTCAATATCTTCATGCAGTGATGTATTATTTCTGTGATGGAAGATTTGTCTTTGTACACTTTCGTGGAATACCCCAGATAGTCTCCCTCATTTTGTATTAAATCAGCCAATGGTGTAAGGTCTGAAGTGCTTCATCTCTGTATTCGAACCCTTTTATGGGGTGATTAAATATTAGTAAACTGAGTGGATTTACAGTGGATCTTTCCATTGATGCTTGTCAATCGTATTAAAAGTGAGACTCAAAAGACTGAGGAACCCACCCCCCTTAGGAAGTCTTTTAGCTTTTCTTTGTTAAGTCAAGTGTCTAGATTGTCTGTGGTGGTTAATATAGGAGGAGGCAGGAACTAGGCTACGGTTTTTATCTCAGTTGGTGGCAGCTCCATCAGTGCTTGAAGGTGGTGCACTGTCATTGGGAGAAGCCGAGTCTAGGCCTCCACTGGAGATGAGCTCAGGAGTTTTGACTGAGCTTTTCCCAGTATCAGGGTTTTTTGGAGGGGTAGTGCCCTTCACATCCAGGCCAGGAGATAAAGGTGCACTTGGCTCCTTGGATTCGGGAGTACCATTTGTAGTTGGTTTCGAGTCGAGAATCGGTGAGACTGGTGGTTTAGGCTCAGGGATTGGAGAAACCGGTTTAGGATCCGGAGTCTTGGGATCAGGTGTGGGGCTTACGGCGGGTTTCTGTTCAGGGGTGCCAACTTTAGCTGGTATGAGTTCAGGAGTAGGTGAAACTGCTGGTTTGGCATCTGGAGTAATGGCTGGTTTCGCATCAGGAGTTGGCATTAATGCTTTTGGAGATTCAGGGGTTGGACTTGGAATTGGTTTAACATCAGTTGATGTGGCCTCAGGTGCTGGACTTGTTGGTTTCGGATCAGGTGTCACGGGTTGCTTGGGTTCTGGGCTTAAGGTCAGTTTTGTTTCAGGTGGTGGTGAGATGGTCACTTTTGGTTCAGGTGTAGCAGCAGGTTTGGGTTCAGGTGATGGCGTTACTGGTGGTTTAGGTTCAGGCGAAGGTGGTGGAGGAGCCGTCGACTTGGCCACAGGTGCTGGTTTTAGATCGGAAGTTGGTGCTGGTTTTGGAGGTGAGGGGGCAGTCTTTGGCTCTGGAATTTGGTTGGGAATGGCTTTGACGTCAGGGGCAGCAGAGGAACTCAATACATCAGAATCTGCAATGGCTATTGTTGGGGCATCAGTGTCACTATCAAGTGGGAGCCCAGTGGTATTAAAGCCCACTCCAGAGTCACTGGTCTCCATGTTCCTCTCTTGTAGGCTTGGCTCTTTAGTAGACACCTCCAAACCCTGAGGAACATACTCAGAACTTAGCATTCTTAAAGCATTAAACATAATTCAGCATTTTATACTGAGCAAATGCAAAGGGTTAAGATATAAAGATAGATCAAATGACTAAAATGTCTTTCAGCTTCCTGGTGCTCACCTTAATGCTGACCTCTGTGCTCTGTGATTTCTCAGTTATGTCTTCTTTCTGTGACAGGGCCGGGGCTTCCTCATTCTGACGGGTACAGGCTTCTTTCACAACCTGCAGAATATGAGCAAAGGGTTTATAATATACTCCATTATATAAACACAGAAAGACAAAAACCCTTTTTCTTATTCCTTTCATGTTGTAGAAGACATGAAATGAGAATGTAAAACATAAAGCAAATGTTTGTACTTTACATATCTATTATTTATTTATTTTCAAAGTTTAGGTGTGTCCTTTTTGTGGCACTTGTAAATGGAATTGCAAAGTTTTCAATCAGGTTCCCCAAACAATCTTCCTGTTTTTCATTGGTTGGTCAAACAGAGAGCTCCACCCTCCAAATTACGTCATTGGTTGATCTAATGTTGCTCTGTTGAGCTGGTCAGGATTCTGTTTTGATAGTGTCACAGAGCCACAGTCTGTAGACCTTTTGAGGAAATCAACATATGAATTGATTATTCAGCTAAATAAAAAGTAATAAAATGTATTTTGTTTTTAATAAAACTTTTGTTCCCTACAATATTCACAGAAAAATCTGTGAATTTTTCGCTTTGCTTTGACCCTTTTCTCTTTTCAAAAGTGTTGGGTACAAATACATCCAAATAAAAAATAAAAACTTAAATAAGACTAATTTGTTTGGAAATGCCACTTGGTTTGATATTTTGTATCTAATGCAATGACATTAACATATCTGTAAGTGTGATCTAAGTCCACATACTTTTTAGGGCCATTATGTTTTTTTTTTTTTTGTCCTTGGTGCTTACATAGGTGATAAGATAGGGGGTAAATACCTTTCTGAAGGTCTCTCCCTCCACTTTCCCTGCATTGTGGGCTTTCTCCTCAATGGCTCTGGCCTTTGCTGCACGTCTGCGTATCTTCACCAAACATGACACCAAGCACACCAAAAGCAGCAACACCAATAATGCTACCAAAGCGATGATGGCAATGTAGAGTTTAGGAAGCGTGTATGCTGAGAGAGAAAGATATACACCATTAGCTGCAAAGCATGAAAATTAAATTAACTGGCCTGAGTTTTCCAAAAGCATCGTAAGCCAAAGTTGATCATAGAGACCATTGGTGGCAATTGTTCTACGATTAACTTAGACTTACAATGCTTTTGGGAAATGCAGCCCCTGTTCTTTTAATTTCCCTTTGTCATCTTGCATCTCCTCACCTTCCATCTCCAGGTGGACATCAGACACCAGGAATCCCTGGAGGTCAGTCACACTGAAAACTCCGGCATCACTGGCCTTCACATCTGTCAGAAGACACATGGAATTCTCCAAAGAGAGGCGACCTTCGAGATCCAGGTTAGGAGGAAGTATGAGCTCTCCATTCTCCATAATCAAATACTTATGGTTATCAGACTTAGGGGTGTACACCAGGCGAGCTAAGGAGCTATCTAAGTGCAGGTTTACTTTCAGAGTGCCACCGTATGAAAGGGTTTCAAATATCTGATGTGCTGGAAGAAAGAAAAAACGAAGGACAGAAAGAAAGAAAGCTGTTACTGAAGCCAAGGTGTTCAGCTATTTTCTAAGATGATGTCATGTGAGTGAAGAAAGAAGAAAAATAATCGGTAGGGAGGAGAAAGCATACATTTTTTAGGGAATAAATGCTGCAGACAGAGAATGGCAGACTCCATTACATCTGTCTTTCTTCCTGTCTTTGTACTTCCCCTAATATCCTTTCTTTGAATCCGAAGAGTTCTCCCCACTCTTAAAAATAAAGGTTATTTATTGGCATCAATGGTTCCATGAAGAATAGTGGAAAAAGTGGTTCTTCTATAGCATCACTACAAAAAAAACCTTTTGGAAGCTTTATTTTCAGCACTGTATATTCCATAAAAACAACCTCCAGTCTTATATTTCACACCTCAGTTTTTATGCCTCTCAGGATACCTGATTCTGATTGGTCAGTTGCAGTTTTTGTATAATGACAACTAAACTTTTTATTTGACTATTGTCCCCGGGAAACAATCTTCGGGACTAGTTTCAAATATCTCATATCACTCTGCGGCCTCTTTGTTTTCTCTTAATCAAATAATTTCACCACAAATCAATATTTCCATTTATTTATAGCCATGTACTGTGCGGTAAAATGTACAGCTATTCGGTTATTAGAACAAAATAAATCCTTTCAGGATGATACAAGACCCTTCCGCTTCACATTGTGGTCCTATTCACCTTCTCAGTGTTTATTTTAGTGACTGGCAGACTTTACTTTATTATCCTATTACATTTCTCCTTCAAAATGTTTTCTATAGCTACTCATATATTATTAAAATGTTACTTAAATGTTATTTCAACAATAGTGTCATGTCATGTCATGAACCCCTGAAAATGTGCTTCCTGCTCTCACCTTTAACATTCAGGCAGATCTTCTTCTCGACTTTCCCAATGGAATCGCTGAAGGTGTAACTACCTTCATCAGCCCCTGTAACGGCAAGCAGAGTGAACTTTTGAGCAGTGATCTTGATGCGCTCCTGGTAATTCTCCTTGGGTGTTCCATTCAACAGTTCCACAGCCGGTAGTAAAGTCTGATTGGCCTCTACTGAGCTGTGACGAAAGCCCACACGCACCGTGTCTGAGATATCATTGAGCGAAACGTGAAAATCTGATCCATAATAAACAATGTCCTCATTAAAGCAATCTGGAAAAGAAAAAAAGAAAAGGAATCCATGAGATTTTTACATTTTCTAAGAAGAATAGAATTGCAGGTCAAAAATATGTTGTAAGAACTATTAGATAAACTATTATCTAACATAACATTGAACATGAAACTGCTAGTTCTAAACAGATCAAATGTCGGTTCCCTATAAAGTCTATATTATGTCCTGTGTCCAGAAGTAGACAGTTAGACGTTCTCAACTGTATCCAACAAAATCATACATTATTTTATTATTGCCTATTGGCATTCAAATAATTGTAGTTAAACACATTTTAATTATTAAATTTGCAAATCCAGTTTGTGCAATAGCCTGTTAATAATGTAAACCCTTAATATCCTTTATAATAAAAAAAACAAAAGTTTTGACAGCCAAAATGTACTGTAATCTTTTGCATCTTTTCTACAGTATGGTGAGAAGACACGTAATTTCATTCCACTTTCTCAATTCCTGTTGACTGCATGTGTCAAGATGAACCTTCAATACTGTTACCCACGTTATAGTAAGAAACAATTATACAATAAGAAACAAGTGCAAATTTGGTAAAACAAAAAAACTATGTAGCATCTACTGAGTGACAGCTTAATTTAGACTAAACTCAGCAGTATCTTCAGTATTATTATTCAGCAGTATTTGCAGAATTCTTTTTTCAGTTTTATTATTACATTATTGTTTATTTAATGTTTATTAAAAAATTAATAGAAAATAAAACAGCTCATATTAACAGCTCAGTTTGACCTTTCCTGAGCTCTTCCTTACTCAGACCAGTTGTTGAAAGAAAACAACCGAATTGCACCCCATTAACCCCTGTAGCGATTCTTAGCTCAAATAAAGGGAATATAATTTTAATAACTGGTCATGAATATGTCCAGTGATCGCATACATAGATTAAAATTACCCGTAAAGGGAATAAGTTGCCAATGGTCTGTATGGACAACTGAATACAACGAATTATAGTCAGTCCTCCATACAGGTAGGCAAAATTAGATCAATTGTACTATCAATAATCAATCACAACGAATTATAATTAAACATTAATATGTCAATTGTCTAAAATAGATCGATTGTCAGGATAACCTTTCATGGGGTCAATTTATTATCGAATAATCTGCTTTGTCCAGCAAAACTGATCGTCCGATCTTCAACAAACCTCATGAAAGTTATTATAGACATTCAAGAGAAGTTATTCCTCTGGCCATGAGTATTAACTTTCCTGTTTTATAAAAATACTATTTAAGTATCGACAAATTTGTAAAGCTCGTAGCTTGATCGAACATTTAAGGGACCTCGTAATATGAGCAACAGACAGAGTCAATCAAATGAATATAATGTATTTAACCCTCTGGGGTCCAAGGTGTTTTTGGGGTCCTTGAGATGTTTTGACATACTCTGACATTTGTGCTTTTTTCAGTTGCTTATAAACAAATTACTGGCAAAGGTGTAATTACACTCTATTTAGCACAAACAGGGCTACCATAATATGTTATCAACATGTATGTACATGTTTGTATTTTTGAGAGAATATTGTTTATGCGTGGTTATTGAAAAAACTAAAACTTAAAGTTTCTGAAATAAGGCCACAAAACACATACTAAATATGTGTCCACAAGACTTTTGACGAATGGATGTTGTCGCCTAGAGTTTTTTCTTCAAAATGATCTGAAAATCATCCTGCCTTATCATTCACATAAAACAATAGATTGGTTTAAATTTAAAAATGACACTTTTTGTTTGGAAAGGCAATATGCGCAGGGGTGTGACCTGCTGTGATTCACACCCGAGAAGACAATGGGCCCGCATAATGAGCGCATAATGGGGCTGCATACTAATGACCCTTTCATTCAGGTGTGTCACTGAGCCACAAGAATGCAATGACAATATATATATATATATATATATATATATGCCTATATAATACAAAATTGGTTCACAGTTCCAATTATTTATTTATTTTTCAAATTGTGCTTGCAAATTGTATAATATCTGGGGTCCAAGGTGTTTTTGGGGTCCTTGAGATGTTTTGACATACTCTGACATTTGTGCTTTTTTCAGTTGCTTATAAACAAATTACTGGCAAAGGTGTAATTACACTCTATTTAGCACAAACAGGGCTACCATAATATGTTATCAACATGTATGTACATGTTTGTATTTTTGAGAGAATATTGTTTATGCGTGGTTATTGAAAAAACTAAAACTTAAAGTTTCTGAAATAAGGCCACAAAACACATACTAAATATGTGTCCACAAGACTTTTGACGAATGGATGTTGTCGCCTAGAGTTTTTTCTTCAAAATGATCTGAAAATCATCCTGCCTTATCATTCACATAAAACAATAGATTGGTTTAAATTTAAAAATGACACTTTTTGTTTGGAAAGGCAATATGCGCAGGGGTGTGACCTGCTGTGATTCACACCCGAGAAGACAATGGGCCCGCATAATGAGCGCATAATGGGGCTGCATACTAATGACCCTTTCATTCAGGTGTGTCACTGAGCCACAAGAATGCAATGACAATATATATATATATATATATATATATATATATATATATATATGCCTATATAATACAAAATTGGTTCACAGTTCCAATTATTTATTTATTTTTCAAATTGTGCTTGCAAATTGTATAATATCAAATGTAAACATTTCTAGTAATTGTGCAGTTAATTCTCATACTGTTTTTACAGAAAGTTTGGGAATATATCCCAAATGTGTCACTAATAAAACACAATACAAATAATTTAAAGAGGAGGCTTATATTGAGCTTTTAAGATTTATTTATATGTAGCCTACATATATTTTTGCTATTTTAATAAAAAGGTTACAATTACAGCAACAATTAAAATTAACTATATTTCAAATGTAATCTTTCTTTGTATATACTAAAGTATACATTTTATCATACATATTTCACAGTTGCGGATTGATTAGTTTGAATATAGCCTACAATCGAACAAACACTATAATAACATCTTAGCAAACAAGCTTATTTGATGTGGCAGTATTTTACAGTAAAAACGACATCTTGTCTTTCAAATGTAACATATCGTTTTTATGATTAGGACATATAAATGTTAATTTGCAGTTTAATACGTTGCTTATACAAAAATATTTTATTTCAACATATTTCAGTCGATTTTTACTCATCTCAGTATTGGAATATAGTTAGGTAAAAGCTGTTCATTCATTCACACACAAAAATGCGATTCATATTCAAACAGTCTTTTTGTTTACAGACACTATTTCATATCGTGATTAGAACAAAGCACTTGAAAATAAAGAATGTACCTATTCCTCAGCTGGATCCGTTGCTCCTCCAAATGAAACTACCTGCACTTCTGAGGTAATTTTTTCCAGGATTATTATTAAGATAGTATTATTCCTCACAGCGTCGTAAATATGAGTCTCTTTCGGTGGGTTATCCAGCTGATGTGGGCATGGATCGCCTCAGAGCATTTGTGTTTGAATAGAGCGCACGCTCCGTGGGTGTGGTCAAATTAACTTTAATGACCTGAGACAAGAACGACTATCATCTCTCTCTTTTCGTACAGATTACATAAAATGAGAAAATTTGTTTTTTATATAAATTACTTCATTTAAAAGAAGATAATTCAGGCTTCATGCCTGTGTGCCTGTATACCTGTTTGACTGAGTATTTGCAGAGTTACAGTTCATTTTTCGGACGTGTTTCAGAATGGACTTCACTAACAGAGAGAACGCAGAACGCGCATCATGTTTATTTTTCTTTATTAGGCGAAAAGCACAACACTTTGTTTTTATTATGAGGTTTCACAAAAAAAATACAAACTTAACAGGATCGAATGATGTACAACACTTATATGTAAGATCAAAATCAACAGAGTAATTTGAGTCTCTTTTGCACTGATAAGGAAAAAAGTGAGCTGGTATCGCCGGCGAGACCGCCGACCCCAGAGGGTTAATAAAGGAAATGTCTCAGGTTACGACTGTAACCATAGTTCCCTGAGAAAGGGAACAAGACGATGCGTCAACGACGCTTTGGGAACGCCCCCAGCGTGAATGCGTCTGAAGCATCTATGTCAACTAGTCCAATGGAAAGAATGAGCGTCACGGGCGGGTGACGTCATGACCAGGAAGGGATAAAAGCACATCCGGTGCAAACCGGCATTAGCTTTGAAAAATTGCCGAAGCAAGCCGATCACAGGGATGCAGGAAGTATGGCAGGGTGACGCATCGTCTCGTTCCCTTTCTCAGGGAACTATGGTTACAGTCGTAACCTGAGACGTTCCCTTTCGAGGGAACTCGCGATGCGTCAACGACGCTTTGGGAACGAGAATACCCAAAACGCCAGAATTCCAAGTACCTGAGTGTTAGTCTGTTGTAACTAAGCACTAAGCACCTGAGAACCTGGGGCAGCATCCAGGTCTAAGCTGTAAAACCTAACGAATGTGAGCGGTGAGGACCAGCCTGCCGCATCACAAACGTCTTGAAGAGAAACCCCAAATAGTAAGGCTTTAGAGGCCACCATACTCCTCGTAGAGTGAGCTCTGACCTCCAAAGGACACGGCTGGTCAGAGTACCCGTATGCAAGTGCAATAGCCTCAACTATCCACTTACTAACCGTCTGTTTAGAAGCAGGAAGACCTATCTTAGGTGATCCAAAGCAAATAAGTAACTGGTCGGACTTCCTCCATGAAGATGTCCGATGAACATAAGTGTCCAATGCTCGCACTGGACACAAGAGGTTCAGCCTTTCCTGGTCCGCAGATGTAAAAGTAGGAGGACAGAAAGCCTGCAGCACAATAGGCCTCGGAATCAAGGTCGGCACCTTAGGGACGTATCCCTGTTTTGGATATAAGAATGCCTTGACCATCCCCGGCGCAAACTCAAGGCAAGTGGGGGAAACCGAAAGGGCCTGAAGATCTCCAACTCTCTTAAGGGACGAAATAGCTAGCAGAAAGATAGTATTAAGGGTAAGAAATTTTTCTGAAACCGAATCTAAGGGCTCGAATGGAGCCCTAGACAGGCCTTTTAGTACTATAGCAAGATCCCAAGCTGGCACCCTAGTGCGAGTTGCAGGCCTCAGCCTCAATGTGCCACGAAGGAAACGTGTAATCAGGGGGTCTCGACCCAACGATGTACCCCCCACCAGGGCGTGGTAAGCCGCAATGGCCGCCACGTAGACCTTGAGCGTGGAAGGACATAGACCTGACGTAAAGCGCTCCTGCAGGAACTCGAGTACTGTGTTCACAGAACAGTTAACCGGATCCCACTGATGTCGGTGACACCATACAGAAAAAACTCTCCATTTAAGCACATATAATTTCCTAGTAGCTGGAGCTCTGGAGCTTAGAATGGTCTCAACAACCTCAGTTGAGAGACCACTCTCTATGAGTTGGGCCCCCTCAGAGGCCAAACCCACAGGTTCCAAATCTCTGGCCGGGGGTGAAATATTGTGCCCCCGGCCTGAGACAGAAGGTCTCTCCTGATCGGGATCTCCAAGGGAGGACCGTCTAAGAGATGGATCAGGTCCGCAAACCAGATCCGACTCGGCCAGCGTGGTGCTACTAGCAGTAGGCTTATTCCGTACTGGCGGACTCGCTCCAGAACTCCTGGGAGCAGAGCAACAGGGGGAAATGCGTACAGACGTAGCCTCGGCCACGTCTGCACCATAGCATCCAGCCCCCCTGGGTGAGTAAGGGAGAACCAAAGTGGACAGTGCGTCGTATGCTGAGACGCAAACAGATCCACCTCTGCTTGGCCGTAAAACTCCCAAATTTTCTCCACCGCCTCGGGGTGGAGTCTCCAGTCCCCTGGCCTCAACTCCTGCCTCGACAGGATGTCTGCTCCAATATTCTGGTCCCCAGGAATATACACTGCCCTCAGGGAGAGTACCTTCCCCAGAGACCACATGAGGATCTGGTGTGCCAGCTTGCAAAGCGGACGCGAACGCAGACCCCCCTGACGGTTCAGATAAGAGACCACCGATGTGTTGTCTGTACGGACGAGCACATGATGGCCCCTCAGGTCTGGGAGGAATTGCCTCAACGCATTGAAGACAGCCATCATCTCCAGGCAATTTATGTGCCAAGAAAGATGATGACTCCTCCACAGACCCTGAACCGAGCGGCCTTTCATTACCGCTCCCCAGCCGGTGAGGGAAGCATCTGTCGAGATCGCAACTCGATGGCAAAGAGCTCCCAACACCGGACCCTGGGTTAAGAACCAGTGTTTCCTCCATACAACCAAGGCGCGGAGACACCGCCGCATGATCTTGATTATACGAAGTGGGTTTCCCCTCGGGGAGAACCCTCTGGTCCTGAGCCACCACTGTAAAGGTCTCATGTACAGCAGGCCAAAAGGTATCACGTTGGACGCTGCTGCCAAAAGACCCAACAGTCTCTCGAACTGTTTTACAGTGCGTGACTGGCCTAGCCTCAGCTCTTTTTTGTCTGTCAGGATAGCAGCTACACGAACGGGCGGTAGAGTGGCCCGCATCGTCACTGAATCCCATACCACACCAAGGAAAGTGGTTCTCTGTACTGGAGAAAGCACACTCTTCTTGGCATTGAGCCTCAACCCCAACATCTGCATATGAGCGAGAACGACACCTCGGTGCCGAACCGCCAACTGCTCTGATTCCGCTAGAATCAGCCAGTCGTCGATGTAGTTCAGAATACGTATCCCCTTCAGCCTGAGCGGGGCTGGAGCTGCATCTACGCATTTCGTGAACGTGCGGGGTGATAAAGCTAGACCGAAAGGAAGTACCCGATACTGGTATTCTTTGCCCCCGAAAGAAAACCTTAGGAACTTCCTGTGCTGAGGGAGGATGGAGACATGGAAGTAAGCGTCCTTCAGATCTATCGTGACAAACCAGTCCTCGGATCTGATTTGAGTCACGATCTGTTTGAGTGTCAGCATCTTGAACTTGAGTTTCTGTACTGAACAATTTAACAGACGAAGATCTAAAATAGGACGCAACCCTCCATCCTTTTTCGGAACAATGAAATAACGGCTGTAAAAACCCGACTCTCGGTCGAGTGAATACACCTGTTCTATAGCTTCCTTTGCTAACAGGGCCTTTACCTCTTGCTCCATTACCAGAGCCTGCTCGGGATGCACTACAGTGAACAACACCCTGTTGTAGCGAGGAGGACAAGAACCAAACTGGATTCTGTATCCTTTCTCTACAATCCGCAGGACCCAACGAGAAATATTTGGCAGTAGCTTCCACGCTGCCAGAAAATCTACTAAGGGAACCAGCCTCTCGAGGCTGGTCTCTGGTATTAACGAGACAGCCAGTTCTGGAGCCTGAAACATAATGGCAGGAACTACCTGAACTGGCTGCTCTAGAACCCCCCTCAGAGGGCGCGAAACCGATGCAGTGCCGCAGCATAGCATCAGCGACTCGCTGGAGACCGCTGCGCCCCGAAGCACCAAGGGTGACGGGGTTGGCAGAACGGTCCCTTGAGGACCCCGAAGTGGAACGGGCACCGTATTCTGAGGTGTACACCGCTCCACTTCGGTCGGGGCTGTCCTCACAGGTCTGACGCCAGTGACATTAGGACCTCTTTTTTTTGAGCCGAAGTCTTCTTCGCCTGAAGAACGGTCCTCAGATCCGGCTTCGACTTAGAAGACTTCGACTGAGAGTGTTGCGCCTGTTTCCAGTGTTTATGTGGAGGTGCACGAGACGAAACACTCTCTTTCTGTTGCACACGATATGAGGAGCTCGACGGCTGGGACTGCTCACGCCCAGCAGCCCCAGGGGGCTGGACACGGCGAGGGAGAAACTTTTTAAATGCCTCCGCTTGCTTCTTTGACTCTTGAAATCTCTCGACGACCGCATTGACTGCGTCGCCGAAGAGACCAGAAGGCTCAAGCGGAGCATCTAGTAAAAAAGCCCGATCTTTTTCTTTTATTTCGGCCAGATTTAACCAAAGATGTCTCTCAGTAGCTACAAGGGCTGCCATAGACCGCCCAATTGCTCTGACGGTCTCCTTTGTAGCCCTGAGAGACAGATCGGTGGCCCGACGAAGTTCTCGAACCTCGTCAGGACCAACTCCCTCACTCCTATCCAGATCCCCCAGCAGGTCAGCTTGGTAAGCCTGGAGCACTGCCATAGTGTGCAGACATGCTCCAGCTTGACCTGCTGCCGTATAAGCTTTGCTCACTAAAACCGAAGTTGCTTTAAGCGGTTTAGTGGGCAAAGCTGAGGCCTTCAGAGACGATGCTGGACCAGGTGACAGATAGCTCGCGAGCGTCTGTTCAGCCTGGGGCATCGCCTCATATCCGTAATCTTTCAGCCCTCTTATACCTGAATATAAATGAACCTAAGGGCTGAAAAGTCATGACGAGTACGGCTTATTCCACGATCTAGATAGCTCACTATGAAGATCGGGGAAAAAGGGAAGGCCTCGTGGTGGAGATGATGTGGTTGAAGAAAGGAAGCGCTCGTCTAATTTGCTTTTGGGACGAGCGCCCCTTTTCTCAACTGGCCATTCAATATTTAATTTCTCTACAGCCCGAGACATCACCTCCACCAGCTCCTCATATGCTGGGGAAACAGGTGGCGAATCTCTTTCCCTAGTGTGTGTGCTTTCACTCTCCATACTCATTATATCAACCTCCTCAGAGGAAGAGCACTGAAGTAATGGAGGACTCTCTCCCCGGGCGGAAGAAGCCGCAGAGCGGGCTTCCGACACCGGTGGGAGAGCACCGGATCCTCCGGGTAAGGAAGGAGAAAAGGCCCTCGGACCCGTCTCCAACCCCTCCGAAAGATCCTTTTGCGATCCCCAAGAATGCATTCTCCGTGTTGCCTCGGCAACAGCGGGTCCTGCACCCTGAGGATCGCGAGCCTGACCACTCTCGTCAAAGAGTGACAGGCGAGAGCGGAGCATGCGAAGCGGAAGCATCTCACAATGCTGGCACTCAGCCCCCTCGAAGGCTGAGACCGCATGCTCCACCCCCAAACAAATGAAACAAAGCTTGTGTGTGTCCCCACCCGTTAAAAAACGCGGGCAGGGAGAAGCACACTGTTTGTACATTTGTTTCGCCATAACTCTTTCCAATATATATGCAACAGACAACAATAAATAGACAGAGACAGTATAACACAGATCGCTTGCTGAGGCACAGAAGCTAATGCCGGTTTGCACCGGATGTGCTTTTATCCCTTCCTGGTCATGACTTTACCCGCCCGTGACGCTCATTCTTTCCATTGGACTAGTTGACATAGATGCTTCAGACGCATTCACGCTGGGGGCGTTCCCAAAGCATTGTTGACGCATCGCAAGTTCCCTCGAAAGGGAACTACGTATACTGGTGACTACAATTACATGGAATAAAATGTATATACAACACAATAGCAACAAACAATGAAAGAAAATGAGAGATAAAAGAGGTAGGAAGTGGTCAGCAGTATGGCAAAATCACAGAGAAAGGAACCTTGAGAGAGAGACACCAAAATATCAAATCACCCTAAATGGGGTAAACAAATCTTAAACGCTTTAAAAGCTCGATAAAACGAATACTTGCACATATGGTTCTCTTATGTTGCTGAGTAAGGAAGGCGCGTGGCTGTCGTTCCTTCTGAGCGTCACGCGTTCTCCGTGGTTCTTCCGGTGTACGGAGGCGCGGCAGATTTAAAGGCCCCTTGAAGGTGAAGTTACTCAAAGAAAAATAATTCAGGCTAAGTTCATTTCACTCGTCTGTGGAAATTAACAAAGTAGAATACGAAACGGGAAAACAAAAGAAAACAAAACTAAACTAATGGACTGAAGAGAAGGTCCCGAAGAGAGGAGTTGAAAAGGTTGAAGAGATGGATGAAGAGATGAAGAGCTGAAGAGTCGAAGAGATGAAGAGTCGAAGAAGTTGAAGAGAGAGAGGAACTGGCGTTCCATCCTTTTGAGGACAATGGAGTTCACACCTCCTTTGGGGTGAACGGCCAATCTCCTTCGAGGATTTCGAGAGGGAAAAGTTTTCCTTTGTCCTGTCAAAGCAGCTCATCTGCATAGTTTACGGCCTTGTTAAAAGATGCAACTTCTAACCAGAAAGCGGTTGCACATATAATCATTTCCTGTATGTGTCTAACTCCGTGAGGTCGAGAGGATTAAAACGGTACCAATAAAGACATGTAAAAAGGATAGGAATTCACAGTTAAATTCATATGCCTGAATATAGGCACGAGTTCCACTGATACACTAGGAAATCATAAACAGACTAATATGAACTGGGAAACATGCAAACACACAGGAATATATCGTATACAGTTGGCAATGGCTCATATTCTGAGTTTAATGGAAAAGTCCGTGTATGTGTGTTTGTGTGTGTCTTCTGCCATGCAGAGGTCTCGTACCCCCTCCCCCTCCCCCTAGGAGAGCCGATTAAGATCTCTTTGAAGCTCGGGCGAGTTCTATTTTATTGGTGTTTGGGTAAAAACTCTCATACCGTAAAGGTGTCAATGGGCAATTTTAACGCAGACTCTGTGGTGCCAGGCCTGAGTTACGGATAAGAGTCAAAGGGGTTAAAAGCAGTTTCACATGTAGAATTGAATGAGTCATCCTGACACAGTCCAGATACGCTACACCCCTTAATCCCGAAGTGTACCGCCGGCGGTATCTCAGCTTTTTAATGCATCTAGCTCAGTGGTGTAGACAGGGGAGGGGCCAAGGGGGCACGGGAAACTGATTGGCCCACCAATGTGCCCCCACCCTTCTACTTGTCTGTCACTCAAAAATTAAAATTATACCTTTCAGCTTGCATTTGAATAATTAACGGTTCCGCGATGCTTCTCAACAACCGGACTAAGAATAGCGAACTTCTGTTCCCTTTCGAGAACGGTCTCTCGTATTGTGTAGCTATACGCTATGGGAAAACTCAAGAATATTGAAGCCTTTATTTAAAACACAGTGCAGGCTGATAAGCACGCTGATTGGCTGTGTTGCGGCAACTGCATGAACCTATGGCCGAAGCAGAGGATGAACGAGGATGTCAGAGGATGAACGAGCGCTCGGAGGCGAGCGAGATCACGCCGGGTCCGTCCCCGTGGAAGCGGGCGGCCTTGTCTCGTTCGGAGGATCGGTGGACGAAATGGATGGCAGGGTGTCAGTGGCGGCATCTGAGGGTGAGGATTGGTCGGGCTCAACTTTTGACCCTGCCCCCCCGTCTCAGCTAGATAAAGGCAACACCAGGACGAGCGCCAACGCCGAGCTTATCCGCGTCCTCTCCCGGGCCGTTCAAGAGCTGGAAATTGACTGGTCTTCTCCAGAAGAGCCAGCTAAAACCCGCCTTGATGAGTGGTACCGGCTGACGGCTGACTAAAGCCACTTTCGCTTAAGACCGCACTCCTGCTAGCCCTTGCATCGCTCAAGCGAGTGGGTGATTTACAGCGCTCTCCGCGAACGCTTCCTGTCTTGAGTTTGGGCCCAACGACTCCAGAGTCTTCCTTAAACCGAGACATGGCTATGTACCTAAGGTACTTTTGACTCTGTTCAGAGCCCAGGTTATTTCACGATCAGCTCTTCCCCCGTCGGAAGACGATAGTGACTTGAATCTGCTCTGCCCTGTCAGGGCTCTAAGAATTTATTTAGAGCGTTCTGCCCTGTTCAGGCAGTCGAAACAGCTCTTTGTATGCTTTGGTGGCCGCACCAAAGGGTCTCCGGTCACGAAGCAGAGATTTTCAAGATGGATAGTAGATGCTATCTCTTTAGCCTATGCTTCTATGGGCCTTCAATGCCCCATAGGCATTAGGGCTCATTCCACAAGGGGCATGGCTTCTTCATGGGCCTGGTCCAGTGGTGTACCAATTGAAGACATTTGTAAGATTTTATAACTTGGAAGTGCCGGCTTTGCAAGCACGAATCCTCTCTGTATAAGTGGTCTTGGCCCCTGTTGGGCCCAAACCTCTACTATTCCTTTGAGGGCCCCGACTTTCTGGTCCCCGTTGGATTGTAACTTTTATTTCTGCTATATGTCTCGGGCTTGTTAGCTTTAGGCAGTAGTCAGAGTGAAGTTATTAGGCTAATAGCACAGCGTTTTAAAATGGGTTCCCATAGTGTATAGCTACGCAATACGAGAGACCGTTCTCGAAAGGGAACGTACTCGGTTACTAACGTAACCTCGGTTCCCTTAGAGATAAGAGAACGAGTATTGCGTACCTATTATGCTACTTTCAGGTGCTGTCACTTCAGTCGATTTAACCTGATTCCAAATATCTCTAAGGGAACCGAGGTTACGTTAGTAACCGAGTACGTTTTCCAACTAAAAAAAAAAGCACATGGTAAGTTGATCTATTTTATATTCCTTTTTTTTTTTTATTAGCGAGTTGTTGCAATGCTAGGTTTTGGTACCGTCTTCCAGTGTTAGGACAGACCAGGTTCGATGTCATTTTAATGCTCTGTGGCTGAATGAATGTAATGCATAATAACACAATCAGGGGTTTCCTGTGTTGTGATTTCTTTCGGCCGATACGCAAGTGATATTGCAAGCCAGATGCCGAAGCAAATCTTATGATGTTTATCTCACGTTCCACACTTTAAAAGCTGTAAATATCAGAGGTGGAGGTCTTGAGTACCGTGACTGCATGCAAATTTAAAGATTTCTAATAAATGAAGAAAATGACTTAACTTTGACTTGAGAACGAATACTCTAAGGGTGTACTCACACTAGGCACGGTTGCCATGAACCGGGCCCGAGTACGATTGTCCCCCCTCCCCACTCCCCCTCTGGCCTGCACTCACATAGGGTTTCAGCATTCGTGCCGGAGCACGCTTACGTCATTATGGTGCGTGCGACGGTTTCGGGATAAACAAGAAGAGCGGCGCTCTCTGAACACAATGGAGTCCATCGCTCTGTTTTCTTTGTGGATAATTTTGTGTCGTTTGGTCCACGGTGGTCCACAGCCTGTTGTTAAACAGATGCGTCGCCTTAGTGGCGCGAAAATTTTCACGTAATCGTGCTGCTCGTATGAGGAGGTTTGCAAGGTACCAGCTGAAGTGCAGCAAGGACTTTGCAGCTTTGATTACGAACTGTGTTGGTTTTGGAGCGTCGCAAAACCATGACATCACGCGTCCTGTTCCGTGCTCCAGCACGGTTAGCGCTCACACTGCATGCGAACCGCGCCCGAGTCCAACTGAACCGTGCTCTGGCCCACCTCTTCCAAGCGTGCCAGGGCCGGCTAATCGAGCCGCGCCCGGGCACGGTTCGGAGCACTCACACTAGTCAAACGAACCGCGCTTTGGTGGTCAAACGCACTCGGGCACGGTTCAAACTGGCTAGTGTGAGTACACCCTTAATTAAATCAGTGTCGCACCGCATGACTCGATAATGACTTTATACGAATTGTAATAAAACTTTAAAAAATCAATAAAAAATGATTGCGACATTAGCTAATATACAAACTGCAAGCCACGGAACCAGGGGCGCCGGCGCCTCTGATCAGAGTCTACGTGCATGACGCTGTGCAAGCACAAAACAATACAGGAGAAGAGGAGAATCTACGAATATTGTTTGTTTGGATTTAAACAATTCGAAATGGACCATATTCATAAAAATAAATTTTGTATATGCACAATTTGAAACCCGAACATGGTGTGTAACTGTCTCTTATGGATAATTTCTCATAATATCTAGAGATTATGAAGATATTTGATGTTGAGTTTTCTTGCTGTCTGAAACATAAAATATATGGTGTTTTTCTTCAAATATCTTGTAGTTTTGCAATGTTGTGTGACACAATCTGGATAATTTCTTGAATTTTGTGTCAAGCAAAGTGAACAATATGAGTCTCAAATTAAATTTAGTATGTAATGTATGTGTTTTCTATGAAGATAGAATTCACAGAAGTTAGTGACAAAGCATCATGACATCCAGAAACATTCTCAAATAAAAACCATTAATATAAATAGCAACGTAAATAAAATATTACTAAAATATATAATAGCCTATATATAAATAAATAATACTAATTTAACACTGGACTAATTAAGCTGTTCTAAACCGTTTTTATAAGATTCATATAATTTACATGTAGTTAAACTAAAGCTACCCTTTTGAAAAAGTAGCTATCTAACATAAAGTATGGATATATGATATTATACAATCATATATGCACAAGGCTAATTAGCCTTGGCATATTTAGATTTTGTCTATTCATCAATGCAAATTTACTGCAACTGCTGCAATGCAAATTTAATAGGATGTGGATAAAAATTATTATTATTGTGTTTAATTAATAAAGTTATATTAATTAATTGTGTATTTATTATATGAATAATATACTTCTGCATTTGTATAAATAAGTTCTTTTTTTCTTTTTTTTTTGCCCATGTATAAGGTTGTGAGGATTTGTGTAAAAATTATATAACCTAATGTTGAGTTTTATTATTTTTGTGAGTTGTACTCTATTCACAGATTGGATTATTTTATTTATTACAGTTTTTCACTTCTGAAAAGTAATACAAATTGAATTTGACTGTTCTTATTTACAGCAGTGAAAAAATGCCATTAAAAGAAAATAAGGTATAGCTGTTAATTGCTGATTTTAAAGCTTACTGAACTTTAAATGATTTGGATACAGTTTTACATATAAACACAACATAAGATTGGCCCCTCTGATTAATTGTGGCCCCTCTTGTGCCCCCCCAGTTGAAAAAAATCCTAGAATCGCCCCTTATCTAGCTCTTAACGAGTGCGTAGTAGTCCCTCTAAAACGGAGTGTTAACGCCCGTGGGCGTTTTTTCAATTTTTCAAAACCACTGCCTTGATCAACACAAAATAAATGTCATTTGAAAGCTTAGAGTCTGAACTTTACAATGAATGTAGCCAATTTGAAAAACTCCTAAGTAGTGAGGAGGTATTTGCTGATAAATAGAATTTCGTTTTTTTATAATCTATAAAATACTTTTTTGTACTATGTACTGCACTGTGTCAAAAACATCATACAGCTCATGAAACATTCACAGATCGTTGAAAATGGCACATCTTTTTTACAGCATATTATTACAATTAAAATTAGCCCAAAATGTACATAATCTATTGTGTTGATCACAAGATATTCCTCATGGAGGAACAATTTTAAAAATGCCCGTTAGGGGGCATCAAGGAACGAACGAAAAGGCTATCTTGGTTCTAAATGATGTAACATTTGATTACTTTATGCAATCACCACAAAATTTGATCCAGATGCAGCTCACATGTAGAGGGACTTCACCAAAAAAGAATTGTCCTCCTACCTTATTTCCTCCTAGTTATTCCATGTCCTAGTTATTCTATGCAAAATCAAAAAATATATATTCATATATATTTTGTCTTTTATCAGCAGTTTCTTAGCATGAGAATGTCCAAATGTAATGTAATGTATATTTTCTAAAAATATAAAAAGTGTTCTATCAAACGATACCTACCTTTTGACTCTCCTTGCTATAGTCTTTAGTTTTGTGTGTGTCACTCAGAAAAAACAACTCTAAAAATGCCCTCAGGGCTTAAGGGGTTAATGGAAAGTGTCAGCCAGCACCACTAATAATGGGAGAAATAGATAGTTGGGTAGAGAGAAAGAAGGATCTTTAGGTACAGAAGAACGGAAGGCAACCAGTGTGCCTTGACAGAGCTACAATTACTGCAGGAGGTCATTAATCCTCCCTTACTGTTCACCACATGACTTCCTATAATCATGGAAGCCACTCAGAGCTATTCTAATGTGAATGCGTGCATCCAATTTAGTGTGCAAGCTGTTATTCAAAGTGAGGTAACCATTTTTTGGTATTTTGACATGAAAATTACGCAGTACCTCTAACATAGAGTATGATGCGTGTAACATCCCCTGCGGTTTGGTCAGATGAGATGGTGTAGACTCCTTCATCACTTTCTCCAACATTTTCCAAGATCAGGTGGGTCAAAGCAATGTTGAGTTTGGCACGAAGATCAACCACTTCACCAGATCTCATCAGCGACTTCTCACGTCCTGGAACGATCGAAGGCTTGAACGACACGTCAGCTTTACCTGCAGGCATGGGGATGTGGAAGTCTTCCCCAAAAAACAGAGCCTGGGACACTTCTTGGCCTACAAGAAACACAAAAAGATAGAGAGCGATTTTATTGTGCAACACTATTATTTTCTTCTTCTTAATAAATCATTTGAATAATTAAAAGTGACTTGTTATGTTTGCATTACCTTTTAGAGTTGCAGAGAATGCTAAAAATCCAAAAAGAAAAGAATCAGTGTTTAGATTAACACATTCATTAACAGCAATGTGACATCAGCTATAGTGAAATCATACAGAAACTGAGAATGTATTTTCAATTTATGCAATATTCAATTTAATTACATTTACATTTTTTTCTTTTGGACTTGCATGTCAAATTAAAGAATAAAACATTGATTAAACATCTGTTCAGGCCATATAGCATGTCATACTGTCTAACATTTTTAATTTATTAATAAGACAATTCATATTTACATATTTTTTAGGTTTATTGGAACATTTTAAAGAAAATATTTAAATAATTTTTTTTATGACAAATGCCATTTAGTTAAAGTGCACATCTGACCATTTCAAAGCACAAGAACTAATTTAATACTTCGAGTTTTCTTTTTTTTTGGATTGATATCCAATAGTCATTCCGTGTTAAATCAACAAAATTTCAGAAACTTCTCCAGCTCAAATTTTTTGATTTTGTTAATATTTTTTTTCTGAAGAGAGACGAACACAAGTAGTGATGAAAGCCAAAATATTAAATGAATAAACTATATTGCTGAAAATTGTCAAAATGAAGTTGAAATATCGGGGAAAAAATTACTTTAGGAAGATGGCATTTTAAGAGAGCTATGTTGTATGAAATTGTTTTGATAGAAGGAAAGGAGATACATTTCTAGTTTCTAGTTTTTGTTTTTTCAGACATTCTTCTTTAAACACATTAAGTATCAGCTGTTTAACCAAATATTGTTTTTGACCATTGAAAATGGTTAAACTTCAACAGTTTGAACATGGAGCTGCATTGAGATCTCCATATCAATGGGATTGAACCATACAGGGCCTTAAAAAAAATAAGATTACAAAAGAAAAGTTAATAAGAATGAGATTATAGAAGGATATTGAGATATATTGAATACTTCTTGAGTTACAGGCATGCAAACTTTGGAAAATTAATATTTTTGGCACTCAGACAGGTACAGTATGTTCTATGTAATTGTGTTGATTGAAAAAAATTTGTTTCAACATTATTTGTTCTTCAGATATTCCTCTTTAAAAGAAAATAGTATCAGCTATTCAAAGTAACCCACATTTAGTTTTTGATCACTGAAAATATGTAGGCTACCTTCAATTTACCAATTTATTCATGAAGACACATTGAAATACCCATATCTCTGGAAATGAACCACATTGGGCATTAAAAATTAAGATACTAAAAGAAAAGTTTGTTAACTACAAGAATCTAAAAGAATTTTAAGATCTTTAATAATTCTTGAGTTACAGGCATGCAAACTTGGTGCAAAAAAAAACACACAAGGTTTTTTCCATTTTTGAAATGTCACCGTTGGCATATAATGCAACAAAAATTCAACAGATTTTACTAATAGACCAACCAATCTCTGTGTAAAAATAAAATAATGATGCTGCCATCTTTCTAACGTCATTTTTACCCCCCTGTAAATTGACTTAAAATCTCAGGTGAAAGTGGTCATTTTGAGCCCCCTCTACAAAATAGTGGATTACTCCATTACTGTACAAATATACATCTGTGACATTTAATATTTTGGCTTTTATCACTACTTCTGTTTGTCTTTCTTCAGAAAAAAAATATTTGAGCCAAAGACCTCTGGTTAAATTGACACAGAATGACTCAATACATAATTTAGTATGTATGAAAACGACCCACTTTGTTAAGTAAAATATGCTAAATACATCCATTATAGATGGCACATTTAATATTACTTGTCATGTGGTCAGATATTCATTATAACTAAAAGCTATGTATGTACAGTACACAGTCCTTCCAAGCTGGTACATTCAGAACTCCCCTGACATTTGTGAGAACATTACAGCTCTTATAGAAGATGCATTGTGGATCAGGACTGTAATTAAAGAACTACAATAGCTATTAGCATGTCAGAGCCACTGTCCTTAACATTTCCACACTTGTGTAGGGATAATAATGATACAGAAGATCAACCACTCAAAAGATTCACAAGGACTCTTTCTTACCTGAGTAGAACAGCACGCTTAAGACGATCAGTCTCAGATTCTGCATATTGGCTCTGAAAACATTCACACATGAAAATTACATTTGCATTCAAAGAGGATTTCAATTCTAAACACTGACATTGTAATTGTATAAGTTTCATGGTACATTGCTCAATTGCTCTCAAATTCCGGCTATAGAAAAGGACAACAATGATCAAAATGGCAGTGTTGGCAAATGGACACAGGTCGATTGAGTGCTTTGATGTTGACTTATAAATCTTGGCTGTGACTATAAAACAAGTCCGTTTATGTTAATGTTAGACATACATCTATGTTTTTCAGCTTTTATGGGAGACGTGTGAGCTCTGATCATCAGTCCAAGGATCTAAAAGGGCTGTGTCGAGGAATGAGCCTCTTAAAAGAGCTAGGCTATTTGGACGTGTCAGTAATTGTGGGTTTATTGGCTTGACTTGTGCATTGCTTATCTAACTGACATTGATCTGGTATCTCAGAGGGGATTTATAATGAATAGTAAGAACAGTCAGTTTATTGAGATTCCCGGTTAAGATTCATCACCAATAAATTACATTAGTCAAGCAATTTCATGAGGAATTATGCTTTTAGATACAGTGCTGTCTATGGGTTTGTCTGTATAAATGCACATGGAATGAGAAACATGACATCATTTGGATGGATCATTATCTCCATAATCAGGACAGGATTGGAATGACTGAAGACATTAAAAATGCGAGAGGAAATAAGACTGAATCCGTTAGCCTGGTTTGTTCTACAAAAATCTCTCTTTCCATGTTACATCCCAAAGAAATTCCATGATTTTTACACAACTTTTCTAGTCTGCATTTTCTGTGCTGACTTTAGGCGATTTAAATGCGGTGTTAAACAGAAGAGTAGGCACTTATTGGAAGATGAAAGCAGAAGTAAAATATAATACAAAAATATAATATAATACAAAAATATAATGATCGATATTTAAAAGTGAATAACAGGTGTTATATATATATATATCAGTGTTTCCTCTAGGATTTTTTCCAGCCGTGGTGGCAGGCCCATTTCGCTAGGGGAGGGGGCGTGGCCCATGAGTGATATTCCCACTGGCCACGCCCCCTTATCCCAGGTGTTTAAACTTCCCCTAAGCATTATAACATGAAAGGCGCCAATAAGAGCGGCAAAGCGATTGTGCGCATCCCGTGCGCAGAATGATGCACTTGAAGGAACGCGAAGTCACAGCGTGCAGCGCTTCGCATTGAAAAGTTCAAAGCGAAGAGATTATCTATGCTTAATGTATTATATCTATGCAACAGTTTATTGAGCCTTTTCTTTTAACAGTTTTAAATTTCAGTTAACTTACAGTGCGCATGAAGAACAATTCATAGTGCTCTCTACTCTAGTGCTGTAGTAACAGACACCCGGGAGAAAGGAATATGATTTAGAAAGCGCTATAAACTCTAGCAAGATAAGGTAATTTTATGCAAACTATAGATCTTTATCTACAAATAAAGTATAATAATGGGAACATTGATCTTGAAGAGAGTGTCGTCGTGTTACTGTCGTACCCGAACGTGACGAGCTGTTTGAATGCTGAATGGAGAATGACTGAGGAGAGATGAGTTTCCATTAACTTTAACTTAACGACTTAAATATACATTTTTACCTCACATTATGCTATTGAATGACTTTAGAAGTCTTGGAATATAGTGCGAAAACTTTATGGTGCTTTACAATGTTTTGTATGCCTTTAGTGGGGCTTAACAATAACACATACAATATCGGACCGAGAAGCTGCAGCCGTGGCGGGATGATTTTAGGTGTGGCGGCCCGCCACGGCAGAATGAATGTAGCGGAAACACTGTATTATATATATATATATATATATATATATATATATATATATATATATATATATATATATATATATATATATATATATATATATATTCCAATTTCCATTGGAATTATTTATTATTTTTGAGTAAAAGATAATTTGAAAAAAAATAAAAATAAGTTAAAGATAATTAATTGATGTAATTATTTCCATGACATTTACAGGCCGGGCCCAGGATATCAAAATTTTAACATTCCCTGATATTTCCAGATTTTCTAATGACTGTGGAAACCCATATTTTGAACACAAACTGTACTTTATACTTACAATTAAACTTAGTACATAAAAGTATTATGTTATTCATTAATTGTAAAGGTGGCATCATATAGGTATTATGATCAGTAATGTGGAAATATCAGGACAAACACAATCATTAACAGTCTGAAATAGGCGCGCACTTCACAAATAATGACATGAAAAGATTCCTAAGAAAACCTTTGCCATGCAGGCCAGACATTAGACAACAAGGCAAGCCTCCAGAACAGCAGATGCATTTAGGCCATTCAGTGATTTCATAACAGACTTCTGCTCAGACGTTTGAATATTGCATATGAACATTTTATTGTCATTTAGTTGCAAAAATGGAAAAACAGCAAATAAGTATATATTTTTCTGTCTCTGGACAGTGCTGATGTGTAAATGCGTCGGCGCTTTTTTAGTTTCATATGGACAAAGTGCCATCTGGTCCACTTACATCCTTTCCCTCCCTCCCTCTCAGTATGACACCTCTTACAGCAACCTCACAGTTTCTCTCATATAAGACATGGGCAACATAACATGGAGGCAGAGATGCAGACCAGGTGCTCAAATACAACATAAGATGCCGTTCTCCTGAGTGCAATGCAACAATGAATCGGAGCTCAAATCAACCTGCTGCAGACAGCCTATATGAACTGCAATATCATAAATTGGTTAATTATGCTAGAAGCAGGCTGTGTAAACCAGGGAAATAAAAAAAGATAAATAGGGGCTCAGGGAAATCAAGCTCAACTTTTGGAAAGGTGCTGTATGACTATTTCATATGTGGTTATTGATGTTGGAAGCAGGTCATCTCCTAAGAGACCAGGACTGGGCATCTGGAAATTACTTCCAGATTATTTCATTCAGACTCTTGCATCATAATAATAAAGCCTTGAACCAGACTATTAATTCAAAAGGCGATAATGTAGTTAGAATGGTCTGATGTATGACATGAAAGGCGATGAGATCATGGTTGTGTCTTACAACCTAGTGAGCTGTCTACCTAGGCACCATTTTGGGGCATCATTATGGTTAAAAATATGGCGTATAGATAAGCATCTGAATAGGTTTTAAGACACAGAGCAGCGGGGGCGCCGAAAGCTTGACATGTACCGCATCTCCTCTCAATTTCAGACGAAACCTTCAAATGATCTTATCACCTCCCAATCATAAAACTATTTGTCAGTCAAACAAATTTTCTCTCGGTCACACGATGAGAAAGATCGCCCACACATGTTCGGGTTATTACGGTGCACAGACGACGAAATGAAATACGCCGCAATCAACCGGCAAAATTAGACTTAAATAAGAATTATACATAGGCTATACAATTTAGAATATTAATGTTATTATAAAACTGTCATTTTTCGAGCTCATCGCGACAAATACGTCTAATTATCATATTTGCTTTTCTCATCTTAATTTTTCGGTAATTTCACCACAAAGCATATTTTAATGGAAACATTTGATATAATACAGGATGCTTAACCTGCATTCGCGAGCTGACGGGGCATTTATGCTATGCAGTAACGTTAACTTAACCGACCGCAAATCTCTTCAACAAGCCTAAATGCTCTTCTAAACCTCTAAATATGAATCTTGCGCCTTATTGTATTCGCGTTCGAACAGCAAACATCAACTTTATCCAATTGGAAAAGTACCAGACGAAGCAGAAACTGCAGAATTTAACCCTTCAATTCCTGCAACCCAAAGCCAGCTGCCCGTTTATGACATCCCTGCCGCAAAATTGATATTCTCCCTTACCGTGTTCACAGCTCACCTTCAATATGCTCCTCGAATGATAGAGTGTAAAAGGGGGGAAATTCCGTTATTCGTCCTTTTCTGCTTCCTTTCCACCACGAAAATCACTTAAGGACTAAGTTGCACCTCAGGAATCCGTCCAGTATCTCGCCGCGTCTCGAGTGCGCTCGGTAAAGCCCGGCACTTCAACCCCTTATGGGCGTGTCAACGGATCCGAACACACTCAGACAACCTTTGCAGAACCGACGTGAAGGTCTTTAAGGTGTTCTTCAGATCGATCCATCACTGAGACCAACGCCCCTATGAATAAGAATGTGCACTAGACCATTTTGCCGGTTTTATCTGCATTTTGCTTCAATTGATCAACAGCTTTTTAAACACTAAAGGGCACAAATCCACAATGTCTCTGTATTTTGGCTTTGAAAGTGTTTATTGAAATATTACATTAAAAAATTAGAGAAGCTCATTCTCCCTTCACTAACAAACTCATCATTCATCGACAGCCACCTCACACTCTCACATTCACAGGAATCGGTGGGTGTGTGGTTACAAGCCTAGCAGCATCTCATCTAATTAATTTCGGTCTTAATAAAACTGGGATGTTATGTCACATTTTCATCTTGTGCAATCTGATCTTAAACGTCCGTGCATAAATCAGATTCTGTCTTCTGCACAAATGTATTACAAGGAAAGACCTTTTCTGTCATTGTCACTACTTCCTACAGCCCCTGGCAGCAGCTTTGGGGGCTGCAGGCTGATTGGATGTGTTGAGAGAGGAAGTGAGAGAATAGGCCTGCAGGTCAACTCTCTGCTGCAGAATGCCAGTCAATAGGAACTCTGTGCTGACCACGGGCAATGACATACTCACTGCCTTCTGACAAAGCGCCCTGTCCTGTTCACATGACACCACCACAGTGTTCTTCTGAATAGAGAGGGAGAAACCACAATAAAATATGGGAATATGTAATATGTGCATTCAAATAAGAGAATATATGCATTGGTTCTGGGTACCTTCTGAGCAGAAGGCATTTTAGGGAGGAAACGTGCACCGCAGCAGGTGATGATTTCTTTCATTTGAGATGGTTCTGGCATCACAGATGGGGTTACGTGAATCTCATAACCCTATAAAAGCAAAATTAGAGGAGAGAATATGTGTGATGGAAATAGTACACTTTGCCTTTAAAAGAGGGACTAACCTTTAAAAGAGGTTGACTTTGAGCGGTTTGCAGTGTCTTCTGTAGGCTGAAACTAAACTTCTTCTCTTGCTCGACGTCTTTCAATATGTATTCATCAGTAGAAAGGAAATGGCCAACTTTTCCACACTGGGGGAGAAAAAGAGGATGTTGTCACTGTGTCACACTAAAATTCAAATTAAAGTTCAAAATAAAGTCTGTATTATGTACTTGTTAGACTTCTTTAATTATATAGGTAGAAACCCTTAAACAGATTCTATATATATATAAAATCATCAATACCATAAAAAACATTCTTGACCAGGAAATCATAGAGTGACAAACATTTTTTTAAGTTCAGGAAAATTATTTGTATGTTAATCATTGTATACATGATTTTTCTTGATTTTACAAAACTGGTAATAATATTTCATAATATTACGGTTTTTACTGCATTTTTGATTAAATAAATGCAGCATTGGGGAACATAAGAGACTCACCGGTAGTAGAGTATGTGTGTTGAATGTGTAGGGTTATTAAAGCATTAACATAGATCATCTACGGCAGCCTTTCTCAAAGTGGGTGCCGCGGCACACTGGGGTGCCCCCTGACTTTGTCAGGGGTGCCGCCAAAAAATTACGTAGGCTGAAAATATATATATATATATATATTTGAATTTACATAAATACATTCTTCTTCTTTTTAAACATATGAACGTATTAATAAAATTGTAAATTCATTTTAGATAAATATATATATATAAAATTAACCATAAAAATCCGTCTCACAAGACCGAAGCAAGACACACACACAACTTGACGCAAGTGACGCAACCCATCACCGCGTTATAGCAACAACACCGACCGCGACGCGCGTCACACAGCAAACTGCAGGCTCTGACAAACACACATACAAACTATACTACACTTCTGCATAATGTGTCTCTTTTTACAACAAAAATGTGAATTCTGCCGGTATTCACAGTCTCATGCAGATCCGGCCTACAATCGCCGACGTAGGCGAAATTTGTTTGACATTTCTAATCGTAAACACAGCCATGTCGAAGCCTGCAGTAATGTTTTTCATTGATGTTATGGCAGTCCACTCTGCTTATTGTTTTTCGAGAATCTTGCACTCCTGTTTGTCATTGTGCACGAAACTTCATGCCAATAAATCATCAGAAATATTGCTGACTTGTGCGTCTCAAGCGCACTCTTTACGCTCGTCCTAATACCTGTTAGTTGTCCGTGGATTTGCCTATATTTGGCGCTGAAAATGGAAACGTCTTTAGACATGGAAATTCGATTTTACAATCGATTCAATTAACGTTTATGTCTCAAAAATCGATCAGGATTTTTTCACAAAAGTGATAGCCCTGTAAAGTTGTTATTATTATTGTTATTGTTATTTACAGTTCGTATTATGCTCTGTTCATTACTGTTCTGTCTAAATAAACAGGACATTTGCATTTACATTTGGGTTATGCAGTGTTTTTAATTTATATTTTACACTGGGGTGCCTTGAGATTTTATGCACGTTTGAAAGGTGCCCCGACTGAAAAAAGTTTGAGAAAGGCTGATCTACGGCACTGTTGTACACTTTTTTGTTGTATATTGTCACCCAAAACAGAACCATTTTCAATGTTTGAGAACACCTCACAATGCATTTAAAAAGATACATCAAACCAACATATGCATTTTATGGAAGAAAAGTCAGATAAGGATTGTGGTTTTTAGGTTTGGCTTGGTTTGAATCGGGACCTTTCTGTAATAATCACTCCCTCACCTTCTTTAGCCAATCAGGATTCACGATTGGCACCCCTCTGGCAACAGCGCACAAAAACTTGACAGTGCGTCTTGCTTTATCAGTCACCAGGTGAGTCATATCGTTCACCCCTCTCGCCAGACTTCCACCCAATTGAGAGACCACTCTCTCTCCATCTTCATCCGTCAGCCCAGTGAATAACACCTAAAAGAGAAGAAGACAGATTGGTGTCATCCACACAGTGACAAAACTTGCTAGTTAATGTCTGTATCTGAGGGTGTGTGTGACCTTGTACGCCTGACTGGAAACAGAGCGCCTTGGAGTCTTGGGTGTGGGCGACGGAGCCTCTTCTGTGGATGTGCTAGTGTTGGCTGCTCTCTTGCGACCTCTGCTGTTGCTTTGGGGTACAGAAGTGTCATTTACCATCTCTGCATCTTGTTCAAGCTCATTGCTCATTCCGACATTTACATTCTCCACACCAGAATGCCTGCCTCCTCTCCCCCTGCCTTTCCCAGAAGTTTTAGCTTGGGAAACTTCCTGCGGTTCTTGTAGCTTCACACTCTTCCTGCCTCTGCCTCTTCCTCTCGTCCCTTGGTTTGACGTTATGACACTATTAGCAGACCTCTCAGAACTTCTAGAACTGGAGCGGGATCGGGAACGGGTTGTTGAATTGGGGTCCTGCTCTTTGTCTTCGACTCCAATAGCTAGTCCTCTCTGGCTAGACTTTCTAGCACTGATTGGTTGCTCATTAGTTGTCTCTCTCCCTCGGCCCCGGCCCCGTCCCCGTCCCCTGCCCCGCCCTCGGCCTCTCTGGATGGATGGCTCCTGTTGTGAAGATACAGATTGTTCCGAGTTCATAGAGGAGCTTGAACAACGCCGTGATCGTCTGGCAGGAAGAACAAGAGGAGTTTCCAGTTCTGTTTTGTCCTTCTCCAATTGCTCATTCTTTTTTGCTTCCTGATGGTTCCCATCCTCCGTTTCTTTTTGTTCTCTTGCTCTCATCTGAAGCTCCTCATTTTCTTGTTTCTCCTTTTCTAATTGTTCTCTCTCTGCCGCTAATCTTTCCTTCTCTTTTTGTTCTTTCTCCATTTGAATTCTTTCCTCTTCTTTTTGTCTTTGTTCTTCTTGTTCTCTACTCTCTCTCTCCAACTTTTCCTTCTCTTCTCTTTCTAAACGATCCTTTTCCTCTTTTTCCCTCTGTATTCTCTCATTTTCTTTTCTTATTTTTTCCTCTTCCCTTTTCAGTCGTTCTTTTTCCTCTAATTCCTGCTGCTCTCTTTCCAGTTTTTGCCTCATTTCGGTTTCAGCCCTCTCCCTCTCTTCTTGTTCCTTTCTCTCACGCTCCAGTCTCTCCTTTTCTTCCCTCTCTACCCTATCTCGCTCCTCCTGTTCTTGGAGTTCTTTCTCCATCCTCTGTTTCTCTGCTTGTGCATTCCTCTCATCCAATCTTTCCTCTTCTTCCTTTTCACTGCACTTATGTTTTATACCTGTTCTTCTGGTTCCTCTCCTCGTAGTTTTTTCCTCTTCACTCTCTCCCTCTTCCTCAGACAATGCTTTCCCCCTCTTTCTTTTCCCTTCCTTCCCTTTTCTGGTTTTACCTTGGACTTTGCCAGATGAAGGTGTCTCACTCTCCACCTCTGTCTTGTCTTTCCTATGTCTCCTGCTAGTTCTGCCACTAGGTTCTTCTTGAGCGTTTTCCTCACACATAGGCTGTGTTTCAACAACCATGAGATCAGAGTTTGGTTCAACAGACTGAGCTGGTTCACCTTCATCTTCTTTTTTTCCTCTGCGAGATCTGTTGGATCTGATGATACTCAGATTTTCATCCCTTCCAGTTCCATCCTCACAAACAGGCTGTGATTCTGTGATAGTGGAAAGGGAACTGACGGCAGCTTCAGCAGGTTGTGGAACGCTATCCTCATTTATCTGTCTTCCCCTGCGGGATCTCCTGGATTTGATTCCACTGCTCAGATCTTCATCTCTTTCAATCACTTCCTCAGGAACTGGTTGGGTTTCTGTGATAGTGTGATGAACCGCAACCTCAGAAGTTTGTGGAACCTCATTGTCTTTCTTTGGTTTTCCTCTGCGTGATCTTCTGCTTGACGTTTTACTGCTGAGGTGTTTCTCCTGTCCTTCATCTTCCTCATGCATAGGCTGTGTTTCAGCTATAATGAAATGGGAGCTGGAGGGTTTTGGGCGTTCTGTGGAGTTGTGTTCATCTATCTGGCCTGTGCTAACTGCCTTAGTCAGATCTTCATATGGTGCTTCTTCTTCACACATAGGTTGAGTTTCAGCGAAAGTGACACAGGATTTCAAGCGTGTTTGAGCAAGCTCTGGAGATCTGAATTCATCTGTTTGTTGTCCTATACTTGGTACAGCGTTGTTGATCCCACTCTTCAGATCTTCATCCGATGCTTGTTCCTCCTCACACATCAGTTGCGTTTCTGTGATAGTGTGATGGACAACATTCTCAGCAGGTTGTGAGGCTTCCTTTTCTTTTTTTGGTCTACCCCTGCGTGATCTTCTGCTAGGCATCTTGCTGTTGAGGACTTTCTCCTGCTCTTCATCATCTTCACCAACATGTTGTGTTTCAGGGATTTCAAGACTGGAAGTAGAGGCTTTTTCAGTTTGTTGTATGGGTTCGCCTTTGTCAGTTTGTCTTCTACTGACCTTGTTCAGATCATCCTCTGGTGCTTGGTCTTCCTCAAACATTGGTTGAGTTTCAGCGATGGTGATATGGGACCTGGTAGGTTTTTCTGTATGAGTACTGCTGATCACATTGTCCTGATCTGGTGCTTCTTCATCATCACCCATTGGTTGTGTTTCAGCTATGGTGACATGGGAGCAGGAGTTGTTTTCATCAAGATATGCAGAATCACATTTCTCAGGCGGTTGTCTTGTACTTGGTTTCTGAAAGCTGTGCCCACTCAGATCAACATCTGTTGCTTCTTCTTCCTCACACATGGGCTGAGTTTCAGCAATGATAAGATAGGAGCTGGAGTGTTTACTTTTGTGTACTTTTCCTTCACCATCGATTCTCCTGCCTTGTTTAATGTTCTCCTCCTCTTCACCCTCTTGCGTTTCATTGATGGTATCTGCCTCCATGAGCTGGGTGGGCTCACTCTGATAAAACTCTTTGTCTTCTCCCTCCCAGATGAGTTGCGTTTGAGCTGTGAAGAGAGAAATGGGCTGTGTCTGCTCTTCTCGTCTTGGGGTGCTGGCGATGATTATAGTGTCTGCTGTGGAAAGGTGAGAGTAATTAGGTGTCTCTTCATCCTCCTCCTCCACATTTGCTACAGGAATGAACTGAGTTTCAGCAGTGGAGAGGTTGGAGTAGAGTTGGGTATGGCTCAGTGGCTCCTCCTGTTCTTCCTCTCTGTCTGTCTCTGTGCCATATGCCTGCGTAGCCTCAAGATCAAGCTGCTTTGGCTTGAACCCAGCACTGGCCCTAGCAGCTCCTGGATTTGACATTAAAGACAATGTATGGGTTCAGTATAAGTTAAGCTCAACTGAATGCATTTGTGGCATGATATTGATTAGCACAAAAAAAATATTTTGACTCATTCACACAAAAAAGGGGAAAAAAATAAAAAAGCTGGGTTATAGTGAGGCACTTACAATGGAAGTGAACAAGGCCAATTTTTGGAGGATGTAAAAGTAGAAAATTGTTGAAATTGTAATGTAACTTTCATTCATTCTGTTAAAACTTGTATTATGTTACGTTGTGTTGTCACGATAAAGTTGTAAAACTGAACATAACTTTAGAAAGAAAACGTTAAGCATTATTTTCACACTAAAAATCAACATGAATACTGTGTGGCTATACTTTGAAATTTAATATTTTAATGTTTACGGATTGGCATTTCAACTTTTTTTTTAAAGTTGAAAATATTGCTGTAAATAACATTGTGCTACAATTGCTGTTAATTGAATTTAACTTGTATTGAATCCTGAATATTCCTAATAACGGTATTCAAGACTTTAAGAAAATACAAAAATGTACCATTAGCAGCAGTTTTACAGTTAACTTAAAAATTTAGCAATTTTAGACATTTACTGTTTTGTGAATACGATAATAAAAAAAGAATGAGATTAATAGGCAGGAAGTGAACGGGATGGTTACCATATACTTGTGTGGGCGGTAGGTCCCAGTCTTCCAAGTGACCAAAAGCTTGGGTTGGTTCCTCAAGACAAGTCTTTGCTTGAGAATGGTGGTCTGTTTTTTTATGGGTGCTCTCTTCTGACTGCATTGCTTTGCCACCCACATAAGCCTTATGACTCTCTGCAACCTTCACAGCTTTGCCTGGTACAGGTTTAAAAGGATCCTCATCATCTGTTTCACTGTTTGACAGAAGATCTCTGGCCTTTATCTTCTCCTTGTCCTCATTCTCTTCATCTACATCTGTGTCACTGTCCATGTGGAGCTCTGTCCCTGGAGTTGATGTAGGTCTGACATCACTTCCCTCTCCAATGGGATGTGAAACCTCTGTCACCATGGAAACCTTCATGGGATTTTCATCTTCAACATCAGTGTCACTGTCCAAGTTGAATTCGGTAGGTGGTGGTGCTGATGAAGTACTTTCTGCAACGGCTAAAACTTCTGCTTTCTTTTTGGAGACATTTTCAGTTATAGGAGCCTCATTCTCCTCAACATCAGTATCACTGTCCATATGAAGATCTGCTGAAGGTACTGATTTTACCTTTGGAGCTTCTTCAATCAGAGCCTTTTGTTCAGTCTTGCTTTTCTCTTCCTCTTCTTCAACCTCTGTATCACTGTCCATATGAAGTCCAACTGAGGATACGGATTTATTAAGAGTTACTTCATTTTGAGCCTCTGGTTTAGCCTTATTTGCCTCTGGCTCCTCTTCCTCAACATCAGTATCACTGTCCATATGAAATTCAGCTGAAGGTACTGGTCTCACCTTTGGAGCTTGTTCAATCTGAGCCTTTGGTCCAGTTTTGCTTTTCTCTTTCTCTTCTTCTTCAACATCAGTATCACTGTCCATATGAAGTCCAACTGAAGATACAGATTTCTCTAGAGTTATTGCTTCCTGAGCCTCTGGTTCAGCCTTACTTGCCTCCGGCTCCTCTTCCTCAACATCAGTATCACTGTCCATATGAAATTCAGCTGAAGGTACTGGTTCCACGTTTGTAGCTAATTCAGGCTGGACCTCTGGTTCAGTCTTGCTTTTCTCCATGTCCGCTTCAAAATCAGTGTCACTGTCCAAGTTGAGAGCTAGCAGGCCAGGCTTAGATGAGTTAGAACAGGGTTTACCGGAGGTTTCCCTCAGTCTGAATCTGTCCATTGAGGCTGAAGATGGAGTGATGGAGCTCTCATCCTCACTGAGAAGATAAGACAGAAAATGGTGAAGTTTATTTTAAGCACAAGAAAACTAAGAGTATTTGTAGAGCTGCACGATTAATCGTTAAAAGATTGCGATCTCAATTCAAACACCCAAATTAGGGCTGGGCGATAAAACGATAACGATAATTATCGCGATATAATTTTTCTCGATAAAACGATATCAAGAGGTCGATAAATGTTCGATAATGTGTATGCGCCAAAAGCGGAACGAAACTCATTTGAACCGCGCGCCACACGGACCGTTTAACCGCTCGGCTCAAAGTCCAAATGGCAGCGCGAGCTCACTAGAGCAGACCAAGGGGGTAATCCATCGACCGGAAGTTGAAGTCGGCCGGGTGCCGCCATCTTGTAGCAGAACTTCACTTGCGTTAGCATTTCCATTGACTCCCATTCATTTTGGCGTCACTTTGACAGCGAATAACTTTACATCTGAGGCGTTTAAAGACTCCATTTGTCCATTATTTATTTCTAAAGAAACACGACAATGTATAAAAGGCTCCATTACCTTCTATGTTACGTTATGGCCCCGTAGAAACAGATTTAGTAAAAATAGGCTAACGATTGCGTCATAACCACTCGACTCTCTGTCGCGCTGTACAGAAATTACCGTATAGACAGAAGTAGAAACTCGCGCGCGATCGGGGGGACGTCGAGGCATAAAGTCAAGGGAGAAGCCCATAGAGAGTTGTAAAGCTGCTCCTGCTGCGAGCTCATGGACAGCTAATACTCACGATCTCCGGCTCTGCAAGTTTCGGAAGGGAATGATTCAGATTCCTCTTGGCACAGCTACTAGAAGATTAACGTCTGTCAGACAGGTTGCTCACGTCATCAAGCTTAGTTTGAGTCGGTTTGAGTCTGCGCGTCAGGAACGGAAGTGCTCAGAAATCGCTAAAAATGGGCTTCAACTGTCTCAACTGAGTTCCAATGAGATGGCTCTGTCCATTTCTTTTACTGTCTATGGAGCAGACGCGTTCGTCTCGCTCACGAGATCCAGTGAGAAGCGCTTAAGTTCAGCGAAGAACACAAATGTCCAGTTTAAATCAGTTTAAAGGCAGATGAAACACCGCTGACAAACAGGAGAAACACTGTACGCAACGATACAGTCAGAATCTGAATGGAAACTGAATCCATTTAGCCTACCATGGATTTACTGTAACGTTAGCCTAGTAATATTAACTGCACCATGAAATGTGGGATATACATATTGAATTGTATAATATTATTAATGTAGACAATGTATTAAATGACTAATGGAATATAATTACAGTATTTAATAATGTATTTAACTGTTTGTAGGCTAATGTAGGCTACTGTTTTTCATACAAAAACCATAGAAACCATAAAGTTACATTTTGCCATGATAGTGAGGTGCTAAGTTATAGGCTGTACCTGGCTTTATCTGTGGTTATCATGATCTAAATCCATGATACTGGATGACCAATGGTTAATTTTAATAAAACTCAAACAGTCAGAATATTACATTTTACCTAATAAAAATGTGGTCCTTAAATAAAAAACAAACAAACAGATGTTACTGTTTTTGTTAATGAACATAAATTTAACATAGTAGCATTAGCTTGAGTTAGGATGTAGATTTACTGTCAACTCACTGTCGAATATGCATTTCGAGACAAAACATGTAATTTGAATATTGCAGCCTGCACTGCAAACTGTGCTGAAGAAATATTTTTCTTTTCAAATATTTATTTTGTTAAGGAAAAATGACAAATGTTTGAATGTTCTACCTCAGATTTTTAAAACCACAATGCTCTGGTTTATACAACTTTCACTTAGGAGCAAAAATCTGCCTTTAAACTTGAAAGAAATAAAGATTTGACATTTATCGTGATAATTATCGATATCGACTGATATAAAAAAAAATATTGTGATATTTTTTTTGGGCCATATCGCCCAGCCCTAACCCAAATGATCTCATTCCTAAATGACAACGATTCACCTGTGTCTAACCTTTAACGAAATCACACGAGAACATTCAAATCTATGTTTGTGCTAATCTATGAATCGTGCAGCTCTATTTATTTCTACAATATATAGGGAAAATCCCATAGGTGTATTGCACAGTTTAAAACATTAAGGTGCAATTCATTAGTGAAATTTTGAGGACCCTGTAGTGTCCATTGTTAATACTTTAACAATGTATGAAGCACAGAAAGCACTTTAAAACCAAGCAGCTTTGTGGTTAATTTGAGTGACCAACTTCAACCCGATGCAAAATCTGTGAAAGGGAAATCTTTCGCCCCCACTCAAAATTTCCAATCACATGGATTCCTACTAATTACAGGATTTTGTCTGTGAAATTCAGAAGAAACTATATTATATTGAGAACCTGATCATCATAAAAGTTAAACTACATGAGAAGGCAAGTGACATTTACATCCAAATGGCAATTAATCTATAACAGAACCTCAAACGTGTCTGAACTCATTTACTGAATAGAAAGTGCTGTCTGTGTGCCTGTCACTGCATGAATTTGCATCAAGGCAGGCAGATCTTTTTTTTCCTTCACTCCATTGTTTTAGGTTGCTTCATAAATACCTATTTTGCAAAAGGCTGATTGGCTAAACAGGTTAATAGTAACCTAATAACAGCTATTAATAACACATTTTTTGTTTCTTATAAAGATTGATGGGACTCATTGAAACTTTCAAGCTCATAAAAATAAAGTTAGAGTGAAATTAATCTATATGATTCAACTGGTATATTGTAAATGTTCTGAGGTGACACTTCAAGCCTTAATGTGCTTTCAAATCATATTTTTCAAACGCAAAAACTACAACAAATGGGGCAATACGAACCTCAATGGTTCTTGCACATTGCATGACATTTAAATTTGAGATGAAATAATGGCTTATATTTCTATCATACAACACAATTGCGTTGACTTAACTGAATTTACCAGCTGAGTCGTATTTGGATATATCACACTACTTTTATGTACATTTTGGTCCCGTTGACTTTTATTACATGGACAAAAAAAGGTTCTTCAAATATATTTGAAGTGTTCTTTTGTGTTCTTCAGAACAAAGAAAGTCAATCAAGTTTGAGGGTAAGAAAACAATGACAGAATTTTCACATATGGATAAACTTTCTCTTTAAGTATAGTAATATCACATATCAGTTGCCCTGCTTTATGCAGTAACACATCAACATTATATAATCAAGCAATTATGTCTATACTAGCTGGGGAAAAGTTAAAAGGGAACATTAAAAAAAACATTCAACCTACCTCTCTGGAATGACTTTTTTTGCAGGGGTTAGGAATGATGAATTTGTGGAACTACACAGATAAGAGGAGGACGCTGAGTCTGAAACTATAGCAAAAGAGAAAAAAGAAAGCATGAAAATAGTGTGCTACCATAGCTTTCAGTAATATTCTTAGGTCTCACTTTACTTACCAAAATCTTTCCTCTCATCACTCTCTCCTTCTGAACCGGAGTCTGATTCAGGTACCAGGGTGATCTCAGGATTTTTGTGAGCTGGCTGTGGTGAACACATTTTGGGTTCTTCATCCTCAGGGCTCCATAAAGGCACAGGAGGCAAGGCACTCCTCTCTTTCTCTTTCAAACCATTCTGCACGCCTTTCCTCAACTTTGACTCCGAGTCACTGCTTGATAGCGGCGAACTATCCTTTTCCTCCTTTTTGGAAAGTGCTTTCTCTGGGGTTTTGTGTGTATCTCTCTTCGAGATGTTCAGGCCAATGTACTGACATGGCACATCAGCGATCACCACACTCTCTCCCTCGGTCAAAGCATATCGTACCTGAGGCGTCAGCTTGAATCTGCCTTTTCTGGTTCCATTCATACTGCCCATGTCCCATAAAAGTGCTTCCACAGCATCACCATTACCGGAGCGGCTGCTGCTAGAGCGGAAAACCGAGATGGAGATGACAGCATGCCGACCGGACACAGATCGGGCCGGAAGAAGAACAGAACAGGCAGCAGGATCACGGCCCAAGACATTCTCTCCGACGTAGAGAGGGAATTCTAAATGAATGTGTTAAGAGAGAAAAAGTGAAAATGATGCCATAATTTCAATAATGTTCAGGAAATATTAGTTATACAATATCACATAAGGTAGTCACGTTTATTGTCTCACCTGTCTCTGATATGTGGTCATTTTTAAACACCTTCAGTGTAGCTAACTGTTCTCTTTCTGGTCTTCCTACTTTCTCCTCTTCCTCTTCTTCTTCTTCTTCTTCAGAGAAAGGATCCTCAATCTGCTGAGTGGCATCCATCTTCCTCTCTGGTTAAATGATCAAGAGTGATGTTACAACAGAAATACGGTTGTTATGGATACCACTCACAATGTAAATAAAGATGTTTTAAGCCCGAATGTACACACACAACTTAAACAACATTGCTAATATCATCACTCTCATTTTTATGATTAGTGGAGATGTATATGTGTGATAAAAGTTTACTTAACACATTTGGCATGATATTAGGACACTTCTGACTTTTTCATTATTTCTTAATCGAATATGTTTTGCTTAGTGCCACAGTGGAAGCAGTTAATTGGCTAGAGAAATGAAAGCAATACTTCTCATGAAAGTTTAATCAGAAATAATGCTTCCGTTCATAATGCAAAGGTAAACATGCAAAACATGGCCATTGTTTACGTTTGTGCTGGTATATCGTGCATTATCCACTGCATTTAATAAAAACGTGCGCTTACCTTACCATGCAGAACACTTGGAAACCATTTCCTGAAAACTAAGGACCGCCTTTTAAACGAAGACTACTGATTCGCTAGTCAAGCTGTCAGTCAGAGAGTGAGCCTACACTGATTGGGTGAAAATGCGTCACCGCGGCTTGATTGGTCAACTGAGAAATAGCAGTCGTCTTTGTCCAAAGTTTTCCGCGCTCTCTGCAGAGGGGGCGTGTTTGAAAGTGTTTTTCCTAAAAAAAATCTGGATTTTTGAGAAGCCATATTTTGATATATTTCTTACTTTTATATGTCTGAACCTCGCAACTAAGGTTAATTTATTAAAATCTATTTCAAAGCAATTAATTAAAAATAATAATAATAAAAAAAACGATATATATATATATATATATATATATATAGTATTACGTATAGGCCTCATATATGCATATACTCTCATACATTTGTATATCGTGCTGTACTGTATTATGAATCATGTGTTTAATGCGGGCAATTCACTAAGTCATTATTCTTCTAAGTGCAATCTAAGTGTGACTTTATTGGTTCGACCTGAGCTTCTTCAAGAATGTGTAGTGTACCATGCCAAAAAACACAGCAAAGACTTGATTATTAACGAAATCGTTTTCATTTTTATTTTGGTTTTCTCCTAGAGGCTCAGGTTTTTTTTTCCACACAGGGACAATAAAGGAACATCAAAACACTTAAAATATGACATATATGCAGTAACACTTAAAAGTATGGGCTCAGAAATTAGACATAACAGAGTCCAAAATTGCACCAACAATCAATTCAACTTGCTAAAACTTTCTTTCCATCTGCATAATCTAAAATACTTTCCTGTATCATCCATTAATCAATGTCCTCCTGTAGACGTTGGCTAGCGTCCAAGCGAGGTTAAGATTAAATAACCCTGTTACCCTGAACCTGTTATTTTGTCTTTCTTTCTTTCAGTCCTTTTCTTTTCCTTCATTTTTCACACAACATACTTTTCTCTTCGAAACATTTCTTTAAATACTGTGATCAGACCCATTGAGGTCACGTTGAAGTGCCATAATCTCACAGAGTTGCCCTGTTCTAGTGCAATAGTAACAAAAGAAAACACAAAAAACACCATAATAATAATAATAATATGCATAATTTGCAGACAAAAAGAAGCAAATGTTAAAAGTAAAGAAAAATTAGATGTTACTGTCCTCCTTGTCCCTACCATCTATTCAATTATAACATTGATTCTAACTGGATTTTTGCCTTTTTTTTCTTCCTTTTTCTGTAAAGAGAGCAGCTGAGCTGACCATCAGAATAGTAAAGAAATACACAAAAAAGTGAGCAATTTGTAATTGTAAACCCGGTTATCCACCTATTCTGTGTTTAAGAACATTCTTTCTGCCTTCCTCTGGTTATTTTTGGCCCCATTGGTCTAGCGCTAATTCCTACTTCATCTGATTGAGACACTAAAAGTTGTTGCCATGTTTTCCTACATTTACTTGAACACACTATTCCCCCCCCCCAAACACCCTTTCATTTCCTTCTTAAGCATCATCATCTGCCTCTTCCTCAAACTCGCCCTCTTCTTCGGCGGTGGCGTCCTGGTACTGCTGGTACTCGGACACTAAATCATTCATGTTGCTCTCCGCCTCTGTGAACTCCATCTCATCCATCCCCTCTCCCGTGTACCAGTGCAGGAAAGCCTTACGCCTGAACATGGCCGTGAACTGCTCGGAGATGCGCTTGAACAGCTCTTGGATGGCCGTGCTGTTGCCGATGAAGGTGACGGCCATTTTGAGACCCCTAGGAGGAATGTCGCACACGGCGGTTTTGACGTTGTTGGGGATCCATTCCACGAAGTAGCTGCTGTTCTTGTTCTGGACGTTCAGCATCTGCTCGTCGACTTCCTTCATGGACATGCGGCCACGGAACACGGCGGCGACGGTCAGGTAGCGCCCGTGTCTGGGATCGCAGGCTGCCATCATGTTCTTGGCGTCGAACACTTGCTGTGTGAGCTCAGGCACGGTGAGGGCGCGGTACTGTTGGCTGCCTCGGCTGGTCAGAGGGGCGAAACCGGGCATGAAGAAGTGCAGACGGGGGAACGGAACCATGTTGACTGCTAATTTCCGCAGATCTGCATTTAGCTGGCCGGGGAAGCGCAGGCAGGTGGTGACGCCGCTCATGGTGGCAGAGACCAGATGGTTGAGGTCGCCGTATGTGGGAGTGGTGAGTTTGAGGGTGCGGAAGCAGATATCGTATAAGGCTTCATTGTCTATGCAGTATGTTTCGTCTGTGTTTTCCACCAGCTGATGGACTGACAGTGTGGCATTGTATGGCTCCACTACGGTGTCAGAGACTTTTGGGGAAGGGACCACGCTGAAGGTGTTCATGATGCGGTCAGGGTACTCTTCACGGATTTTACTGATCAATAGGGTGCCCATACCAGAGCCGGTTCCTCCACCCAGGGAGTGAGTGAGCTGGAAACCCTGCAGGCAGTCACAGCTTTCGGACTCCTTACGGACCACATCCAAAACCGAATCCACAAGCTCCGCCCCCTCCGTGTAGTGGCCCTTGGCCCAGTTGTTACCTGCGCCGCTCTGTCCTGTGAGGTGACAGGGAGAAAGTGCACACATCAGAATGTGCAAGCTGAGAGACATTTTACACCTGGTTTTATAATTATTTGCTTTTGCTACTTTCATTTGATATTTTTACATTATATCTCCACATTTTTAACATATTCCCTTTTGCCAGTCACTCACCAAACACAAAGTTGTCTGGTCTGAAGATCTGTCCGAAGGGTCCTGAACGCACAGAGTCCATGGTCCCAGGCTCAAGATCCACTAGAATAGCTCTTGGCACATATTTACCTCCTCCACGAGACACAGAGAGAGAGAGAGAGAGAGAGAGAGAGAGAGAGAGAGAGAGAGAGAGAGAGAGAGAGAGAGAGAGAGAGAGAGAGAGAGAGAGAGAGAGAGAGAGAGAGAGAGAGAGAGAGACATGGGAAAGAAGCAGACCAGCTCAGTACACATAAGAAAATAAATATATAAAATAAATCAAACATGAAGGCTAAGTTGCCATTTTATCTTCAACTTTAGATGTCAATTCAATTCGAAAGTGCTTTATTGGCATGGACAATTGTTCCAATATATTGCCAAAGCATTTCTAATGTTTACAGTAATTCTAGAACAGATGAAAGCAAATGATAAAAATGAATAATTAAATACAACAATCAACTTTTTATGAACACTTTTTGTGTCCATATATTGTGCCGCTAATAAGATACAATCTCTTTTTTCGCCTAAAAAATATTGAAGGTGTGTATTATTGTTTAACTTTCTGAAGCCATGCAGGGTTAATTATTTCTAATTTTGGAGAGAATTTTAGATGTCACCAAGTGTCATCTCAACACATTTATTGAATTGGTATGCTTTAATTACAGCAGTATACATAATTAATTTAGATTTGTGGAGTAAAAATATTGTTTTAATATTGAATTGAAAAATGTAAAACAGACCCTCAGAACTGGGGCAGAATGTTGTTGCTGGTGTAGGTTAATATTGAATAATTTGTCTAATTATTAAATGTAATAATTAAAATAATTGTATTGTATTCTAGAACTAAATTGTCAAAATTAATACTTTTACATTACTTGCTTACAAAGTATTTCACATTAATGATAACTTTTTTAGTTGTTTCCATTTATTTCCCTAATAGTCAACATGAAGCGAAAATTGTGACTGTCTTCTTCTCTATTGTGACATATTTCCAATTCGAATGAGAAAAAAAATGCAGGACTTGACTTGACTTTGTCCATCGGGAGTTGATTGGATCGTTCATTGATTGCTAATTGCTGTGTTAATTTCATGTGAGTGACAGGTTGCAGGAGGAGAGGGATTATCGTCCTGCTTTGCTGGTGAATGCATCATCAGAGAAGAGAAGTGATGTCATAGTGAAGAGGAGGGGCATTACATTTTTTGATGAAAGATTACGGGCCTTTTTTTTAAAATAATGATGTGCACAGATAAATCATTTATAAACTTTACAAAGAACTTTTAATGGGGACACACTGTTGTTAAAGTGTCTTCCCCATCTTCTATCTTAGTAAAGTACCTGTTGCTTCATTGTAGTAGACACTAATTCTATCCAGCTGCAGGTCACTGTCTCCATGATAGGTTCCTGTTGGGTCGATTCCATGTTCATCACTAATGACCTCCCAGAACTGCAAAAAACACACAGCAATTAAAACTGGCATGCAATTCAGTAAATTCTAGATCAATTCTATCTTATTAAACACTGAAATATTGAGAAGCAGTGTCAACTAATCACTAATCTGGAATTGGCTTCAAATGAGTTTTAGCTCCGAAAGAGGCTTTATTGATGTTTAAATCGTTAATTCTATGTTACTCTCCTAGTGACCTTAATCTGAGAGAGAAGCAAGGAGAGAGGGGTCGAGATAGACTTAATAAGGCAGCGAGCGAATGCGAATGGAGAAAGAAAAGATTGTTCTTGGGATATATTGAAAATAATTGTTTTGAAAGAATGAGGCCAATAAACTGGAAGGCGCTGACTGACACCGCCCTACATTGACCCTGTTCTGATACTCTCGCCTATCAAAAACCTGTTACTCCAGGCAACCTACATTTCTGCTGTGTCATCACATAATATCATCATAAAATACCATGCTGACACATATGAAATCAATCGGCTTTACATATTTGACACTCCTGGATACATTTTATTTCGCCAATTAATCCAGCAAATCAAAGGTTTTCCATGTATATGTCATTTACTCGTTAATTATTTGTTTCAGTTAGATCTGTACTGTAGAGGAGATGGGCAGCAGCTGTTAGAGCTATTAAGTTCAGTTGTGGATGCCTCCTCCTCCCCGCCCTGACCTCAGATGAGTTCAACAGACACTCACAATCTCATCATGTGAAAGGCATTTCAAAGTCTTTTAAAGGATAAGGACGATTTAACCCAATTTCTGATGCCACAGAAGACAACATCTCATGGGCAATCTTTAAAAAATGTGCATCTTTAATGGGGCCATGGGTGTGAATATGTCCTTATTGGCAGCTTCCATCTCTATGTTGATGTGGCACAGAATCGGATTTAAAGGAATAGTTCACTTAAAAATTAAAACTCTGTTATCATTTACTCACCCTCTAGTTGTTTCAACCTGTATGAATTTCTTTCTTCTGCTGAACACAAAAGAAGATATTTTGAAAAATGTTGGTAACCAAACAGTTGATGGACCCCACTGACTTCCATAGTATTTTTTTTCCTACTAAGGTAGTCAATTGGGTCCATCAACTGTCTGGTTACCGACATTCTTCAAAATATCTTCTTTTGTGTTCAGCAGAAGAAAGAAATTCATACAGGTTTGAAAACAACTTGATGGTGAGTAAATGATGACAGAATTTTTATTTTTATGTGAACTATTCCTTTAATGGATTAATTGGATATTTTAAATGCATAGATATGGGTAATCCTTATGAGAACAATTACAGTAAAAATAACCTAATTTTAGGGCAAATTAAACAATGACTCGTACAAAAAGCACACTAAAATAACAAGATTTAACTGATTAAGAGTTCATAATTTCACATTATTAACCTTCTTTAATAACAACTACTATTAAAATTGTTCATTGTAGCCTAATTCTCCATCGCCCCACCCTTCCCATCCTCCGCTTGACCATTGACCACAGCGGTCAATTATATCTGCACATAAGATTAAGAATTTAGTCAAAAGCCATAAAATACTTGCTAAAAGTATTTCGCGTGACAATTATGTTAAGGTATGCGGTAGTCAGCGGCGTAGGTTTGATTTTGAAATTGGTGGGGACGGGGACAACAATATATAAATATATTTTAAGTTTTGATCGAAATTATTGCTAGGGATATATCAGTGTCACTGGATATTGGTAGGGACACGTCCCTAGCGTCCCTACTAAATTCTACGCCCCTGGCGGTAGTATAGGCTAATATTAGTGGCATGCACCATGTGTCATGGCTCGCGAGCTGGTACTGACAGCTGTTTAAAGGGCTCGTGACACTGATAACGGGTAGTATAATTACTGAGAGAGCTCTGCTGTTCACATCAGATCCGCCACACCCGGTGCATTGACAAGAATGAAATAAAGAAAGAGGACAGACAGACAGACCCCCCCCCCCTTTCCCACAGTCAATCCCTTCACCCACATCCCTGTTTTACAGACAAAGAGATTTATGGTTAGAGTCTACAGAATGTGAGCATCATTTATTTAGAGAAATAGCTATACAGAGCGTGTTAAAGAAATAGTGAGAATGAATAAAGTCTGGGATCCGCATATTTTGGGCGTAAATGAAGGGGGTTCACAACAGGACAAAGCAGTGTAATGGAAAACAATTCTTAAACATAATGAGTCTATAAAACTGCCCAACGTGTTGCTAGTGTAATGCATTATTAATAATATTTGGAAAGATGTGCAAGGCAAAAAAATAGATCTGTTCTGCATAACAGTGTGCCTTCTAATATGTTCAGAAACAAAATTAAGAGAAACAAATCATGCTGTTTTAGATTTAGTAAAAGCTATAAACTAGTATTACACTGGAGTTCTTTACAGGGGCTTTATTGTTGCATTCTGAGACCTCTGCACAGTATTTTTTCTCTTAGATTCAAAATATTATGACTCACTTTGTACTCTGAAAAACTGTTCTTACCTTGGCACCGATTTGGTTTCCGCACTGACCGGCCTGGATATGAACAATCTCCCTCATTGTTTCAAATTGTGCGAGACGTTCTCAGATAAATCTGGAAAGTAACGGCGTAGCTCAGAAATAATTTGGAAAAGCCGGACAAAGGCTTTATATTCCCGGACTGTCTCCAGAACGAGGCTACGTTGTAGTGGGCGGGGCTCTGCTGGATGTTGAGAAATCTGATTGGTGCATGACCGGACCGGAAGTATATAGGGAGTGTCACTATGGAGTGTCACTGCCACTGCCAACAAGGATTGGATTGCTTGTAGAAAAAGAGAGAAACGTCTGATTGTTGTATCCAGTTGTGCTTTTCTTTATTAAGATTTTTACTAATATTTTTTAAAACAAATCACAGACATGTTTTACATCAGTTTGATCTGTATAGCAACAATAGCTCAAATGTGCGCTTGAACTATTACTCTTCTGAATATGAAAATGTAGCCTACTTATAGCCAGACTCATTGTTATGAGGTTGTATGTATAGGCTATGTTGCACATTCCTGTTTTAACTTATAATTGTTTAACTTTATTTCATGAAGTTTACCCACTATTATTATTGTCACTGTGTGTACAAACTGGGGAGACAGAAAAAAAATACAGTGGCAATTATCATAAAAGTTAAGTTAGCCCAATTCTCACTGAGCTTTCTCGCCTTTCTGCATAGTGGAGTTGATAGAAGAACTAGAGACAGTAAAAAAAATATCAAAGAGATAGCAGACTTTGTTAAGTTAAACAGTGACAAAATAGATCATGAAAAGAATAAAGAAACAAACGGAAAAAAAGTTTAGACTCGATCACCAGTTAGTTACCTTTGGTTTTTGATGAATAGATGCATAGCCTATTTTTTATTTAAGTCATACTTTTAATGTTATAATCATGATCTTTATCTCATAAATATGACAGCTGTCATAATTTTGACTTTTATCTCATAAATTATGACTGTCACAATTTCGTTTTTTTTCATCTCATAATTTTGATTTAGAATCTCATGAATTCGACATTTTGTCATAATTATGTCTTTTTGTGTTATAATTATGATTTACCAAAGCATTTTAAAAGCTTTCATAATGTTCAGATATCTACTACAGTAAATGACGGCGTATTTTTCCTCAGTCCACAGCAGAGAGCAGTCTACGCACTACCTACTCACAGACTGAAAAAATAATCCATGACCGTCGCCAAACCTAGTGAACTACCTATCTAGGCTGCAGTTTACGCATCTCGAACGCTCAAAACTGTAGTCACGGTAGGGAGCTGACAGAGTTTTAAAACACAGCCTGAGTGTTGTGAATGGGCGTGGCCGAGACTGCGTGAATCGTGATTACGAGTACGACGAGCTTTTGCACAAGGGAGACAATCCTGACCACATCTACTTCGTATTTACCGAAATATCAGCAATCGGTAAGAACATATGGTTTGTCTAAATGTTACAGTGTCTGGATTCTCAACACCAAACTAAACTTAAGTGCGCGTGATATGTAGTAGCCGCTAAGGAGCAGTCAAGCATTTCCTGTTCTGTTGCAAAACACATTAGCGTTTCTAAACACGTAACTAGCTTACAAGTTGTTCATTATTCGCGCCTGTTTTGTTAGTGATTCTTCTGTCGTGTCTAGGTTTTATTATGAGAGATACACGTTTATTTATCATTAGTTATCATTAGTCATTTATTAGGCTACTACTTAAAATTCATGTTGATTTTAGTAGTTTAGCCTATTAACGTTACACTGAGTTGGATTATTGATATTTAGAAGCAGATCATTATATCGATTAAATGGGAACTATTTTTACCTTACGGTATATTAAAGTTAATGTTAGTTTTAAAGTAGGCTATATATCATATTTAGGGATATAATCTACTGTAATCAACTGTTGCATAGCGTTATTATGAGATCTCTTCTACTGTAATGTGATGGTTTTTTATTAAGTTTATTGGCTGGTCAACAGGTCTGTGATTTGAATAAAGTAAAAAGAGATGTAGATGTTTTACAGCAAGGCAATGGGAAGTGCAGACTCGCATGATAGACATAAACTACTAGAGTCATCAACATATTCCTCTGAACTCGTGAGATTAACTGGTGCTCTCTGTGTTTACTCAGATGTCATATCTAAAATGTTCCCAGCATGTGTTGATCTAGTGGCTGCTTTCTTTCCTCAGATCTAATTCAAGATGTTTTACACCTGTGGTCCCAATGAGGCTATGGTGATCTCAGGTATGCTGCATCTGTTGGTCTTTATTACGGTTATGTATACAAATAAGTAATGGATCTCCTTGAAGGTTAGAATAAATATACTATATATATAATGATGATAACTGAAAATTAAAGCAGCTGTGAGCCTGTGACTAAGGATTGGCACCCGTCAGACTTTATCAATAACCCGTAGAGTTCTGTAGTGATTTTTTGGATCAATGATTTTGTGCAATCTGGATTCTTTTTTAAACAATGACCAAATGCAGAACTGGTTTCAGCTATTCATGTGACTTTCATTCACAGGTCAAAACAGACACAAAGTTCACTGTAATGGTTGTGATATTTTGTGTACCGGTAGATAAATGTCAGTGGTTACACATTAAGATGACTTTAATGCTCGGGGCGGAAAAAAACCCAGCAGGCTCACATTTACTATAACAACAAGGTTAATGTAGGCAAACCGCACTGTACAAAGGGGAAGAAAATAAGTCACCAGCTCCATTATGTCTCTGTCGCCCTTGTTCTCTCTGTAAACAGTTGACAAGCTGCTGGAGACATGCAATGACATGAAGTGTGCTTATGAGTTACTTTTCTAATGTTGGAAATCATGCAAGGGATTGACATTGCTTTTTAAAGGGAGATAGATTTTTTACCGTTATTTGTTAAAAGTGGAGGATTTTCAGCATTGTAATGTTAAGATGACGACATGCATTTCTCTGTTGTTAAACTAGAAATGTCTTGATAGTAATAGCAAATGATTCGTACAATGGTTGGCTGTTCTAAAAAAAATATATATATATATTTTTTGCATGTAATTTAAAACATAGGACTTGTAATAGGAAATATATACAAAATATTTGTTCAAATGTTTGGGATTTTTTTAATGTCTCTTATGTTTACCCAGACTACATTTATTTGATCAAAAATACAGTAAAACAGTCATATTGTAAAATATTAATTCAATTTAAAATAACTGTTTTCTACTTGAATATATTTAAAAATGTAATTTATTCCTGTGATGGCAAATCTGAAATTTAATATTTTGATTTATATCTCAAGAAATATTATTTAGTGTTATCAATGTTGAAAAATGTTTTTGTGCTTTATAATATTCTAACATTGGAATCCTTGATGCATTTTTTTCTGGATCTTTTTTTAATGAATAGAAAGTTCAAAAGAACTTTTAAAAGAGCCTCAACATTTATTTTGAAATAATCAATTTTGTTACAATATATGTCTTTGCTATCACTTTTGATCAATTTAATGTATTTTTGCTAAATAAAAGAATAATTATTTCAAAAAAAATCTAAACTTTCATGGCCTGTAAAAAGTATTTATGGCCTGTAGCCCATATAACAAGCCAGTATTAAATAACCAGTATTGATCAATGCCTATGTTGTGTATCCCTGTAGATACACAATATAGGCATTGATCAATACTGGTGCATTTACCCCTATTTTTACCTTTAGATGATACATATTTAAAATTTAATAACACTGTTAAATGTGCATTTTCAGCAAATCTCAAAATGAATATTACATTTTCATACTTAACATTATTATGTTCTGATGCCTAAATTCACTTCTAGCATTTAAAAATGATTGATTTTAGTTTTTAATGTTTTATTTTTAATTTATTTAGACAAAATAGTATTACATTATATTATTGACCATTTATCAGTTATCGGCTATAACATAATAAAGTAATTATCGACTTATCTGTATTGGCCAGACTTTTAATATCGAAGCATCCCTGTTGTTGTGATATTTCTGTGATATAAAATAGATATAATTTAAGATTTTGGACACATCTCCCTCCCCTAGCCAGTGGATTTTCAAGATTCCACCAAGAATGTTTTTAGTCAAGTATTTAGTCAAGTAAAACTCTCATCTCTTTCAGGATGTGGTCGCTCTCCTCCCCTGATGATTGCTGGTGGAAGAGTGTTTGTTATTCCCTGCATTCAGCAAATCCAGCGGTATGTATTGAATTACAATAGAAGGCAGATGATTACAACATGTTAGTGCCTGAACACACGTGCATTGGAACCATTCTGTTTAACCAGACGCTGCAGGGCCAGTCTCTAATGTGATTCAAGAATAGACTGGGACAAGAGGCGGCTCTGTGTGCAGTAGAGACTCCACTTGTGTTTACATTCCTCTCCACGTATACATGGCGAAAATGAATGAATCATCCGTTCCTCAGAGAGAATACCTTCATTCCATTTTGTAGATCGCTAGAGATCAGTGCAGTAGTTTGTGGATGAATTTGCATTAGTCTGTCCATAATCTGATTACTGTACATCAACATTCACGTCTGTGGCCAGACGGGATTTAAACTTTGTCGACTGAAGACCCTAGTTTAGTTTGACGACAAAAAAACGTACTAAGCGCAATGTTCTCTCACAATTCCTGATTTCTAACACGCACTAAAGCTGTGTGCGTTTATAATTGCGCAAGCTTATTTCGTCCATTAGATCGAAAGATCTGAAAAGCCCATACATTTACCCGCCCATAAACCCTCCCCTCGAAGAAATCAGGACAGAAGTGGTCGAAAGTGGACAAAAGAGACGGATTAAAACACCAGGTGTAAACGGGAATATGTCTCCCTCATCTACTTGTAATCCAAACGAAGTGGTACACACTGCAGTCAAATGACGTCCAGCTCCACCTCTCTGGAATGGGGTGGATGGATAGAGTTGTGGGAAGAGTTAGGGTGTAGTTGGCAGTGATGGAGTACTCGAGTCCTGGACTCGGACTCCAGTCCTTATTCTCTGAACTCGAGTCCGACTCGAGACTCCATTCTCTGGACTCGTGACTCGACTTGGACTCGCGGACTGATGACTAGTACTTGGACTCGGACTCGAGAATATATAAAATCGGACTTGAGCATTCATCAAATGAATGACGTTGTTTCTGACTTAATGGATTATAAAAATTTTATATAAGATGTTACACTTTTCCTGTTTCGGGGTCCAAGACCGGTGTTGTGCCGAATTTCGACCCCCGCCAAATTATTACCCCCCTAGCATTGGTAGGTTTAGGATTGGTTGTGGGGGAGGGGGTAGGATTAGGGGCTGGGTTGGGATTAGGCAATCAGGTACTGACTTCAACAAGGGGGGTAATAAATTGGCAGGGGGTCGAAATTAGGCACAACACAGGCCGTGATCTATTGTTTCCCTCACAGACCTCCTTGCTTGACAACACACTCACTGACGTCACTCACTTTACGCTGCATTCTCGTGCATTATTCGCGGGCTAAATGTTGACAGAGATAACGTAACACTCATTTAACACTAGATAAGTTCCTCTACATCTAATCAGCTATTTTGATTTTAGCACGCTTTGCAGCAGCTGAGTTGACCACTAAGGAGCGAATGTACAGTGACGTGACATAACTGCCAGATTTAAACTGTGCTTTCGTGCTATGGCTGGCGCTGAGCCAAAGTCGGAGGCGCTCAGCGCTTAATCCCGCTTATCATACAATAACACAATTATGTTTATTTTAGCTAACAAACTAGACGGCGACCTTGACTATGTCACACATCGCAACCACTCTTTACCTGCGGAGTTACAACTGCTTATAGCACTGCATTTTCTGTTTTTTGCCGCAGTTACATTGGGATTTAGTTTGCTTTTCAAAATTTCAAAATTGTTTTTCTTTTACCATATTCGTCAAGAAGAATGCATTTCTCCTCCTCTGTCCAATTAGGCTTTCTTTTTTGTTTTGTGTTGCAAAGTGTATATGTCAAATCAGCAAATAAACTCCCTTTTCAATCGTGACAGTGGTGTCATTTTTGTTCAATGTAGAACCTCTTTTATAAATTTTATCAGCTCTTTAAAGGTGCCAGAGTGGAGACATGTAGGCACTGGGGGCTCGAGACTCGACTCGGACTCGAACACGGGACTCGAGACTCGACTCGGACTTGAACTCAGGTAATGGTGACTCGACTTGGACTCGGACTCTTCTATGGTGACTCGGACTTGGACTCGGACTCGAACACTGGGACTCGAGACTCGACTCGGACTCGACAGTTGGTGACTCGACTACAACATTGGTAGTTGGATATTCTAGCTCTACCCATTAGGCCCAAATTACATTCGCTCCTCCTCACTGGATGTCTAGCTAGACGTAAGCTCCACCCATTTGCTCGGCAGTGGGCAGCCTCTTTATTGAACAAGGTGCAAACCGGTCCAGTGTGAGTAAGTTCAGTCATCAATCATGATGTGTAGCTACGAAACTTCTGTTCCAGCATAATGTGTAGATATATGTGGGTGTGGTTTGGGGGCGGAGCCATCTGTTTGTCCAAATAATGGGAGTCGATGGATATGTTTGGGAAACCTGTTTGAGAAACCTGTTTCATGCCGACTTAAATGTTTTACAGCTGTTTTTCTTTTCTCCTAGGATCTCTCTCAATACTCTGACTCTGAATGTAAAGAGTGAAAAGGTCTACACCAGGCATGGAGTACCGATCTCAGTGACTGGCATTGCCCAGGTTAGAGACACACACACTTTACGGTCATCTGTCACATCAGTTTTACAGTCCGTGAGTGCTGTTATTTATGTCTTCTGCAGGTGAAGATTCAGGGTCAGAATAAAGAAATGCTGGCTGCAGCCTGTCAGATGTTCATGGGGAAGTCTGAGACTGAGATTGCTGAGATTGCCCTGGAAACCCTTGAGGGACATCAGAGAGCCATTATCGCCCACCTGACTGTGGAGGTACTGTGAGATGCTTAAAGAGTTATTTGTGTTCTGTATCAAACACACACAGAATGGAAGAAACGAGCTTTTTATAAGAACATTTCAAAGAGGACCGGAGGGTTTTAGTGCTGAAATAAACAAGCAACCTCTGCTGACTGAGATATGTGGTGTGCTACTAACTGTACTGGTGTGCTACTAATCAGTTTTCTGATTATTTGTTATTTATTGATTATTTGTTACTCTTTGTAGGAGATCTACCAGGACCGTAAAAAGTTCTCTGAGCAGGTGTTTAAGGTAGCTTCTTCTGACCTGGTCAACATGGGGATCGGTGTTGTCAGCTACACGCTCAAAGATGTGCATGACGATCAGGTGATATTATGCACCTCACACCCTAAACAAACGCTATTTTTCCAAAGTTTGGGGTTGGTGGGATTTTTAATGTTTTTTAAAGGAAGTCTCTGATGCCCAAGGCTACATTTGTTGGATTAAAAATACAGGAAAACGGTCAGTAATGTTTTCATTTAAAAAAAAAACTTTTTTTCCATTTTAATATATCTTCAAATGTAATTTCTTCTCGTCAAAGCTGAATTTTCAACAGCCGTTACTCCAGTGTCACATGATCCTTTAGAAATCATTCTAATATTCTGATTTGGTGCTCATGAAACATCTCTTATTGTTAATGTTGAAGACAGTTTAGCTGTTTAACATTTTTATGGAAACCATGGTACATTTTTTCAGGAGTCCGTGGTCGATATACAGGTGAAACTTGAAAAATTTGAATATCGTGCAAAAGTTCATTTATTTCAGTTATTCAACTTAAAATGTGAAACTAATATATTATATAGACTCATTACATGCAAAGTGAGATATTTCAAGCCTTTATTTGTTATAATTTTGATGATTATGGCTTACAGCTATGAAAACCTTTTCACAATATTCTAATTTTGAATTTGGGGTTTTCATAAGCTGTAAGCCATAAGCATCAAAATTATAACAAATAAAGGCTTGAAATATCTCACTTTGCATGTTATGAGTCTATATAATATATTAGTTTCACATTTTAGGTTGAATTACTTAAATAAATGAGCTTTTGCACGATATTCAAATTTTTCGAGTTTCACCTGTAAAGTTAAAGAGAACAGCATTATTTGAAATCGAAATCTTTTATATAATTATAAATGTCTTTACTGTCACTTTTGATCAATTTAATGAGTCCTTCCTAAATAAAAGTATTATTGTTTTCCAAAAAAATCTTACTGTCCCCAAACTTTTTAAAGAGTAGTGTATATTCATAATAATACATACACCCTAGTATGAAACTCACCCGGACTCTCTCACAGGATTATCTAAGCTCGCTGGGTAAAGCTCGTACTGCTCAGGTGCAAAAAGACGCTCGTATCGGTGAAGCTCAGTTCAAGAGGGATGCCGTCATCAGGGTGAGATTTTTTTTTTCATATTCCTGTTGTCATTTAATGTTTTTGGATAAAACTGAATGTATGTGTTTGTGTGTGTAGGAGGCTCACGCCATGCAGGAGAAGGTCTCTGCTCAGTATGTAAATGAAATTCAGATGGCTAAAGCGCAAAGAGACTTTGAGCTGAAGAAAGCATCCTATGACTATGAGATCAACACCAAGAAGGCAGAGTCTGAAATGGCCTATCAGCTTCAGGTACCAAATGATATTCAACTTGGTTTCCAGCTGGTAAAATGAGGATTGCCACTTTACATCAATTCATATTTTAGGAATTTCAAGAAAAACAGCAATTAAAGCCCCTTTTGGAGCCCGTTCACACCAAAAGTAAAATGAATAAGCCTCAGGCTGAAGAAAATGCAAATTCACGGCTGTACAGTAGAGGGCACAGCTCAAACAAACCTGGATTGCTGAATAATAGGATGCAGGAGAAGAAAGTTCAACATTCTTAAAATGAAAATAATGCAACAAAAAAAAAGAAACACAAATGTGATTTTTGTCTAAAACCATTTAGAATGGTTGAATTGGATCATTGAAGGTGAGCAGCAAATGTATTGGTTAATAATGTGAGATTAAATACATAAAGTATATTTATGTAATGTAACATTTAATTATTGTAGGTTTGCGTAATATTCTGAGTTAACCTTATATAAATAAGAGGTTACATCCATCATTCATTTTGAGAGATAAAATGCAGGACAGAAAGCCATAACACATCAAATGAATGAATTTTAAAGAATAAATAATACATAAATAAGGTGACCTTTTCCTATTATAAAATTTGTTGTCATGCTGAACTGACCATGTGAGAAGTGCATTTCTGGGTTTGTAGAGAACTCACTCTTCTCACTCCTTACAAATGTCCCCATAAGAAACTATTACCATCCGAAATGGGGCTTAAAGCCCAAGTATACTTCGAACCCGGACACATAGCCTTTCAAAGTATACTCCATTTAATAGCGTTCGCGATACATGCGCTCTAGAAAATTTGTCCAGTGTCTGTATTTTTTTTCTCCAGAAGTTAGTACCGCTAAATGTCTTTGTATTCTTTTAAAACAAAGTTGCAGCTATCTCATAACCCCTCACACAAGAGCTTGTCAATGCGGTCATCTGTTGTTGTTGTAGTGTCTGGTATTTTGTTGTTGTTGTTAAATTATTTCTGTGAAACAAAAGCCCAGGCCAGTGTTGCCACCTATTGAAACAACTGATTAGGGCAAAACAAATTTAATGCACATGCGGTTACAATAATCAGGCAGCGTGTTTATTATTCTGGTGATGAAATTTGTGCCAAGCTCCTTTCTCGCGGACCCTTGCGTATGTGTAAAAAACCGAAGTATACTTTGGGCTTGAGTTACGTCTACTGACGTTTTTACCCACTGTCATTTGATTTAGGTGGCCAAGACTAAGCAGCGTATCGAGGAGGAGAAGATGCAGGTTCAGGTTGTGGAGCGTACGCAGCAGATCACTTTACAGGAGCAGGAGATCACCCGCAGGGAGAAGGAACTGGAGGCCAAGGTCCGGAAACCAGCCGACGCTGAGAGATACCGTATTGAGAAGATCGCTGAGGCAGAACGGTGAGAAACTGATGCAGTGATAGTGATACACACAAACATCGAAATCCAAAGGTTTTCTGTTTTGGGTTTTGTCTACTTTAACACACATTTGTGCTTTGCTGGAAGCAAATCTAAAGAATAAGATTCTTATATATATATATATATATATATATATATATATATATATAAAATCTTGAATTATGATAGCTTGGTATCATAATCTCAAAAAACCTTTTCATCTCCTCTAACAGGCTTCAGTTGATCATGGAGGCAGAAGCTGAGGCAGAGTCCATCAGAGTGAGTTCATGAATCTCTCCACATCTGTTTTTCGCCAGTGACAATGAGCGTTACTGTTTGCATAAGACACATGTTACACGACGTACACCTTTAATCCTTTCACCCGCCAGCATTTTATTTTTTTATTTGCCAGCCACATCAGCATTTTTGATCATTTTCACAAAAATTATAAGGCCTCCAGATTATTTTTTGTGTGAATTTCTAAACATGCAATATATCAAAAGAAAGAACAGACCCTCTGCTTTTAAACAAATTCTGTTCCATGCATTCCTTTTTTTATCAACTCTTGAATATGGGTTAGTTTCATAAAAAAAGCAACATTTTGAGCAAAAAGCAGAGAAACATGCTAAATCAGACTATATCCAGATAAGATTCTCCACCAGTAAGCTAGTGTGTGGTGAGCGTTCTGGCGCAATATGGCTGCCGTCGCATCATCCAAGTGGATGCTGCACATTGGTGGTGGTTGAGGAGATCCCCCCCTCTATGTAAAGCGCTTTGAGTGCCTAGAAAAGCGCTATATAAATGTAATGAATTATTATTATTATTAAGATTCAGGATGATCAAAACATATATGGAGTAGATCGAGTCCATCAACACCCCTAATGCTTGCACAGTCCTTTAGCTCGTCTTGGGTTGACATTTCATTCAGTAACATTAGGCAGTTTTGATTTGCATCTGCTTACATATGATATAGTTTGTTTCTGCGTGTTTTTCATCTGTCTTTTGATCAGGAGATTCAGTACTCCTTCAGAAAATGCCTAATAGCGCCCCCTCCTGTATAATAGTGAAAAGGACAACCTGGAAATTTCAATCAATGGCGGGGAAGCGTTTTCTCACAACGTACGGAAATTTCCGTTAATGTCGAGGAAAGAGCCAGCTGTACTTAAAGTGAAATCGAAAAACTAACTGGTGTGACGTCATTTCAAACAAAATCAAGCCAAAGTAAAGTTCATTTTGGGAGTTCAAAACTCTTTTTTCGTTTGTGCTATTTTTTATTTTGTTACTGAGAGGAAAGCGCGCAGCATGAGCAGAGTCAGGATGTTCGCTAAAAGTATATCCTTACAAAGGTATTTTAAACTTATTTTTACCTCTAAGCAAAAAAAGAAAAAGAACTTTGCAGTGAGTATATCAGGGCCTTTAGACTATTTAACACATTAGACATTAGACTCTCATTCTTCATCTTTTTCTGTCTCTGTTTCAGATGAGGGGAGAGGCACAGGCCTTTGCGCTGGAGGCGAAGGGTCGGGCTGAAGCCGAGCAGATGACCAAAAAGGCAGAAGCTTTTAAAGAGTACAAAGAGGGAGCCATGGTGGACATGCTGCTGGAAAAACTCCCGCTGGTTAGTGCATCTGAACTTCTGAATGTCATTAAATAAATTCAATGATAAGATAACAGTCAATAATGTTAAAAGGCCATTTGTCCTCCACTGCTCTAGATGGCAGAAGAGATCAGCAGGCCACTCTGTGCAGCTCAGAAGATCACCATGGTGTCCAGCGGTGGGTCAGAAGTGGGCGTTGCTAAGCTGACTGGAGAAATTCTGGAAATCATGACTCGCCTGCCGAGCGCGGTGGAGAAATTGACTGGAGTGAAAATCTCACAGGTTACCTCACCTGTAAGTTAATGCCCGTAAATACACAAACCAACACATTCTCACCTGTGAAAGGTTATCCCATTTCATTTTTAAATCTAGTTGGGTTCGCAATGTTGAACTGTGAGTGATGACACGCTGACCGCTCCAAAATGGCAGGCGTATCAACGTGTCTAGAGCAGTCCAATGTGGCATCTACGTATACATATCTGTGCCGCTCACACTGACAGCAATTAAATCACTGTATTCAGCAGGCTCTCCTGTAGTATCAATATCTCCATTCCCATTGGTAGTTGCCATCATTTTCTGTTGCATCATCAACGTTCTCTTTCACTTATGTCACTGCCAATGACCAACAGCTAGGTGATGTAGCTTAAAAAAAAAAAAAATGTTAACATAAGTAATGTAATATAATTATAATCAGTGTGTGTGTGTGTGTATATATATATATATATATATATTATAATTATATTTATATATAAATGTTGATGTATACAATTATGTATATTTTATTTATATTTTACATTAATTATATAATCATGCCATCATTTAATCATATGCACCTGTATAACAAAACATAATAACAAACCAGTGTTTACCAGTATTTTTTTACCAACATTTTAATACATGAAAAATGCCAATCCTTAAATCAGAGTTTTAAATCTAATCATTGTCATTTACAAATGCAATCTGTTCTGATTCAGGGATATGTATCAAACTTAACAACTCTCACAATGTATTGGCTAAAGTTTAAATCAGAGATGGTAATAAATGTATATTAAACATAATGGCTAAATAAATAGCACATTTAAATCTTTGCAGTAAATCTAATTTAAATCTTTCTGTGTGAATGCCATTCACATTCATCACATTGAATATTTTGGTATTACATTGGTGTAAAACACCTGGGGCCTCATTTATAAACGTTGCGTACGCACAAAAGAAGGCGTACGCCGCTCTCTACGCAATAATTGGTATTTATAAAAAGCAAACTTGACGGGAAAATGTGCGGTCCTTCACGCAAGCTCTGACCCAGGCGGACGCACAAAAACGGGTGAAATGAGAAATGGCGACACCGTCGGCAGATGGAAAAAACACGTGAAAGTGTGTGTAAGTGTGTGAAAGTGTAGACCGTTGTGTAAAAGAAATGGCAATACTGCCTCTCATAAATAAAATGTGGCTTCACAAAGCAAGTCTTACAATTAACAGCCTACACGAACACCCGTTTGATCGATCTGCAGTGTAAAACAAACAAAATCAAACAAAGATTACATAACAACAGAAATGCAAATTAACACATATTTGCAAAAAGAAAAGTGAAATATGTTCTGCAATAATATTGGCTTGTTATGCAATTCATCCTCATAACACATCTGTAGCTTGTCAGATGCAATCAAATAGATGGTAATAAAATGTCATGATGCCATCACAATACGTAATGGAGCGCTAGACGCTTTTTTGCATCGACTTTGATGTCCGACTATTTATTTTTTCACGGTCCACGGTTGTGAGGCTGCAGCATTAACGGCGTCTGCAACCTTTTGCCACTCAAGTGCCTTTTTGGCATTACTATAGTAATGCCCACACTGCATGCCCTCCAAACAACATTTTACTCCTCTTTTCCACCTCGCCAACGATCATTTCTACTTCACATTGAGTGAAGTTACGTTTCTTTGTTTTCCTCTCTGTATTTGCCATGATTTCGCAATCGATGAATATCAAATTGTGGGCGTTTCACGGACTATTTATGGGCAACTATGGGCGTGACATGAAGCCGCAAAAGCTGCGCAACATTTAGAATTGATTGTGATTTATTAAGGGAAAACTGCGTAGGATGTGCGTGCGCACGGTTTTATAAATCCGAATATTTCTGTGCGTACGCACGTCCTATGTTTCATCCGTACGCCACTTCTGACGCAAATCCTACGCAAAGTTTTATAAATGAGGCCCCTGGTTTCCACTCCAGACACACCAAATGTGGATGTTTTTTTCTTTTCTTTGGCCAGGCTGGTTTAACCCGAATGGGCTAATGGAGTCAGATGAAGAAGGAATCAAGTCTGATCAGCTCTGATTGTGGATCTCAGCGCTTCCTGTGTGTGTGCGCATGTGTGCATGCCTGTGTTTGTACTGAACTTAGAACATTGAGGTCATGTTTTTTTTTTTTGTAATCAACCATTTGTAACAGTCAGTTTTTATATTCTATTTTGTGAATTTTATGATTTTATCACATTCTATTATAATTTTATACATTTATTAGGTGAACTACATCATCTACTCTAGAGCCTCTGTTAATAGTGAATATTCAGGGAAGCAGGGTTGGTCTTTTCATTTTTGAATAGTTTCTGTCTGTTAGAGCCACACGCCTGTTGATTCTGGTTCAGTTCCTTTCTAAAACCAAAGTGCATTCCAGACCAATGCATGTAAATTCACCTCAAGTGCATTACTGAAGCCATAGTCCGCATGCATAATGCCTTCCGTTTCCAGACACTGAAATGTGACGCTTTATTCTTGCCGTTTTAACCCTCTGTGACTATATGTTCTGAGAATATATTGTCCGGTGGTTTCATACTTTTTCTTTTCAACAGTGGCACTGAAGTTTGCAGACATTTTGAAAAATGATTTGTAATGTAAGTCTTTTTTTTTTTTTTTGTTAATCAGGCCACTTTCCCTTAAACAGGTCTGTGTGCTCAGGTGAGGGATTTTTTACAGCAAGTTGAAAAGTAAGAGGGGTGGGAAGTGAGTGCAGAAAAGAAACCTGATGATTTTTGAAGTTGATGAACAAACAGGAAAAAGAAGAAGAGAAAACAAGGTTAGGTTTTTAACACAGGCCGCAAGCATGTCTTTGTGCCCACAGAAACTGAAGTGAAGGCTGATTGTGGTTTCATTTCTCGTATCATTTTCCAATGGTTGCAAAAAAAAAAAAAAGTTACTGTTTTGGTTTTACCATGCTGCTGTGTACTTCACACTAAAATTGACTCAACATTACCAGAGGTAAACCTATGCATCTCCAGTTTACGCCTTCAAAGTGCCTCAAAGCGACATTTAACTGACAGCAACCTGCTCTGATCTCTAGTGTTTCAGCAACAGGAACAGAACTGTGATATGTCATGTGATACTTCCTTGCCCTAATGACTAATTTCATTTAGAATATTACATTTTTTTGCCATTAGTTTGTTTTCATTGGCTTAAAACCTTGTTTATATATTCAACAAACTTACCCAATATTTGCCTTATTGTATGTTCAACGGTGAAGTAGATATTTCGCCTTAAATTGTAGATCTATATATATCCAGGCTGAGATTTATACATATGATTATACAAGTAAGTACTGTTTAATAAAAACAATAAACTATTAGCATGTGCTCTACTTTAAAACTTGTGTGGAAGTGTATGTTTTCACAAATTTAGTTGTGAAATCACGTACTACTCAAAATGAACAAATTGTAAGTGAAAATGATCATCGGATTTCACTTTATTGGAAAAGGTTACTTTATTAAAACACCTACAAAAAGAGACAACACAGGCAATTACACTGACTAACACAGGCAGGGAGTCGAAAACAGAGACAGACAGACCCGATTAATAACAGATAGCAATATTAATGAAGAAAATTATGTCCCATGAATTATTTACAGTTTTCATTATTTAAGAAACATGAATAGCTGTGGACAGAACATGCCCAAAACTATTTATAAAAATAAAACAAAAGTTCAGGCCTCAGTGTACCAAAAAAGGTTAAAGGTCATTCAATTAGCATAATCGGGATTGGCAACATAACCTTTGGGAATCACATTCTTCTGTGTATATTACAGTAAATGTTACTTATGTTGCTCTCCACCACACCTACACAGACAGTCTTCCTCTTAAATGAGGATGAGGTGGCGTCACCACACCAGTTTCAAGTTAAATGTACAGTCTGCAGTCACCGAAACCATCACTGAGATTAAATGCAATTACGCACTGTTGCTTTAAGAGTTTCTTTGCAATTGTCCCACAGGTTTACATAGTAAATTCAGGACAAATGCTTTGGTTATTTTTCTATTTTCTTAGTTTATCTCCTTTTCTCTTTATAAACAATACATTTCTTATTGGTATAAATTTACATTTCTGTGGCCATTCCGCATGTTCCCCCCGCCCCCCTCTCTTTCTCTCACTATTTACTTTCCAGGCCCATTCATTTCAATTTCAGGCAAGTCCAGGCTCATATCGAGTCCTTTCAAATAGTGCATTGCTAGTACATTTCCATACATCCCATCCCAAAAGTCTAGTTTAACCCAGCACATACTGGCACCAACAAGTTCATGATCTGCGTTCAGCTTAGTTCAAGTCAGTTCACGAAAATGGCAGGTCAATTACAAAACTATCTAGTCATTTTCTGTGCCATCAAAAATGATAACTCACATTCACACTTAAGGCCAGTTTCACAACAAGAACTATATTGGCGTCCACACCGACGGATAATAACTTCATGTTGTGTGAGATGAGGTTATGTTGTCTGCTGCTTTAAATGTTTGAGCTCTTTAAACTTGAGTGGATTCTGATTGGCTGTCAATGTTTTTTTTATAGTTAGAGCTCTGGTGTGGACTTCCCTATTTTCATAGAATTAGCTATTGTCCTTGGTGTGAATGAGCCTAAAGGGACCATTTATATGCGGACAGAAAGGAGGTGGACTCACAAATATCCATCCTCTAATTCACCGCAATTTGACAATATCGTGTCATAAGCCTGTTTCACACATCAGCTATTTTGTTGTACATAATTATAGTACATTGTGTCATATTTGAAAACACTGGAAGCTCTTCAACATTCGTTTTTGACAATCGTCGAACTCCAAGAGGTCCAATGACTCATGAATTTGCCCTTGTATGGGATTCCACCGTTACAATGATTCAACAAAACCTCATTTAATATCATTGAAAAGAAAACGTCCCACTCAATGTTAATGTTTAGTGATGATGAATTACCCTCCACCACAAAAAAGACTGAAAAACTGGCTGATACATTTTCTACATGACCACAAATGGTAGCAAAGTTAGACTGTTAAAATGTTATTCACTATTATTACTTAAATATGCAAGTAGAAAAAACTATTTCTGTATTTCTTCTATAAGTTTCAATATGCATAATCAATAATTTGTCAAATGCTGCCTGAAGAAAACTACGACTAAATAGACAGTTTGTAGAGCCGTGTGCTTTTGTGCTGCCTGTTATCTACCTATAAAAACCCTCCACCAGTTCCTACGATTATGTTTTGAGATCTATTCAGTGTTCAGGGAATGAAAAGACAGTTTTGATACATGTAACAGGACCAGGATTTAAGGTTCAGAGGCCAAGCAGCATTTTATCCCCAAATCAATTTCATATTATTCCTGTATCCTGTTAGCCCGTTGTCAGAGCTTACTCATCATAACGGAACCTGACAGAACCATTTACACAGAGGTTTCATTCTCAGGTTCGGATAAAAGACAGAGGAATGCCAATTATGTGGTGCATTTTGAGAAATATGAGCTCTGTGAAACCAAATACTGGGGAATAGTGATGTGGCAAGTATGAATAGTGAGGGAACAGAGAGCCTAAAAATGAGTTGGGGATAAAATGTTGCTTGAAAAGTTCAGGATAAGGGATGAGAAGCGGGTCATTAAGGGGCACCGAACCTGCGGCTTTTGTTCGCCCCATCCCATCAAAAAAAGACACTAATTTACATAAGAGTGCTTAGCCGTGTCTGCTTAAGAACACACCACCTGTCTGTGGTCCACACACACTTTCTTACATTCTTCCTCTCTTCATCTCCGTCACTCTCTAAACCATGTTCATTGCGTCTTCTGTGAGGAAGGAGTGAATGTACGCAAAGGAAGGCCGTAGTTTACAGTCTCTGTTCCAGCAGCTAAGCATCAGCTCATACAAACCCTGTGGGCAAACAGCGGGGCGAGACAGGTACACCTGATGAAGAGAGAGAGAGAGAGAGAGTTTGGCTACGCTTATTTTTTTTTCATAAGGGTTAATAAGTGTTAGAAAATATACACATACCTGTCTGCCCTGGTCTCTGAAAAACTCCCCTGCGTTGTCAATGACCTGTTCATCGGTCATGTGACTGTACGGTTGCTCTTGACACACACTCAACATCTCCCACAGTGTCACGCCAAATGCCCACACGTCACTCGCAGTGGTGAACTTCCCCTACACACAGACGCGCACACACACACATACAAAAAAAAAAAATGCCTGAGATGAAGGGCACCAGTATTGTGTATTGCATGAATGACATGTTGCTTATGTGACTTATATATAGGGGGGTCCAAAAAAGAAATATGATAAAATGATATTAAAGATTTGTGACAGTAAGCATGTGAGCTCCTTTGTACATATAAGATAAATGTTAATACACATTTTATATCAAATATAATACGTCTGATAATAAATTATAAAAAAATTAGTGCTGGGCAAGTTAACGCGTTATTATCGCGTTAACGCATTTATTAATTAATGCCGACAATTCTTTTATCGCGCGTTAACGCAGAGGTTTTTTTTATTATTATTTTGAAAGTCCGTTGCTCACTGCCTCTGAATACACATAGGCCTACAGTCAAACCATGATCACAGGAGGGGTGGGATGTTGGTCAGCCAGCAAATAACCCACCCAAACAAGCAGTGGAGAGGCTTTGGCAGGTTCTCTCAGGTGAACAGAAAGGGAGACAGCGCTCCGCGAGTGAATGACAGGCGCTCTTAGTAACCATGGCACCGGCTTCTGTGCGCTACGCAGCTGTAGCCTTTTTAACTTAAATTAAAATTATACATAACTTTACCTGATAGGCCTGCGTTTAGTTTAGCGGGGATGCTCTGCCATGTGAATTCCCTCCTGTTGATGTCCTGATAACTATTTAGATTCTGGAAACTCACAAACAGCGAGCCGAGGATCAGTCTCTCTTCCAATGATTTGTGCTGCGCGTCGTGTACAAAAAAGTTAGACAATTCCACTTCGGCAACGCGCGGGCGCGTGCGTGAGGCGAGCATGACTGCAACAGTTTCACAGGAACGCACCCGCTTGTCGCTGCACCAGTGCTCGACCACTTCACCTCACTCTAGGCTGATTTATACTTCTGCGTCGGACCTACACCGGAGCCTCTCTACGCTATAGACTACGCGTTGGTTTTCATTTATATATCTGCGTCGTTGTCCGCGTTGACGCGCAATTACACATGAGGGAGAGTGTGAAACCCGGGGAGCGGTTCTAGCAATCACAGCGCTTGCAGTACGCGTAGAATTGACGTTACATTTTTGGAGAGATGCACGTCAGGGTACGCGCGCTACACAGCTACGGCGCGAGTTCGATGCAGAAGTATAAATTGGGCTTTACCTCTGTTTAATGTAATCTTACGTGGGAAACCATGGCATGCCATGACCAAACCTAAGCTGCTATCAGAGAAGTAACGTTGGTCGACTTATATCTGTAGTAGTGATCATGACCCTTTGACTACATAGACTGTTTCTGCTGCTCCCTGATACAAGATACCTGTTCAGAAAAAAAACCCAAGAAAACTGGACCTGTTTTAACAAGCTAGATAAAAGGTAATGCCCTGGCAGTGGCAAATAGCTTTGTTTAAATATTTGATTTGATTACATTAATGTTTAAGTTGAGATTTACAAGAAATATTTTATTGATACTGTGTAAAGGGAATACTGCTGGTATAAAAGCACCTTATTTGTTTAAAGTTTTTGCAAACCACATGTTATTGCACTTTTGTAGCAGTACATTTAAATCAAAAGTGAGCAATACACTACTAGAATTCATTATTCAATTTTGCGCGTAACAATGCGATTAATCGCAAGAAAATCATGCGATTAATCGCGATTACATTTTTTAATCGTTGCCCAGCACTAAAAAAAATATAACTTGATACATATAAATTAAGTAATTAAATGTCTCTTCATTTTGGTAATGAAAAAAAGAAAGTATTTTCACTAGTGGTCGCAGTCTTTTTGGACCCCATTATATATATATATATATATATATATATATATATATAATTTTTATTAATTATTAATAATATTTACAAAATGTAATAATAATATAATATTGTATTTCTTTATTATATGATAATAAATATTAATTCCAAAATATATATTTAATAAATATACATATATCTTTATAATGGTAATGAAGAAAAAATGAAGCAATTTAACTAGTGGTTGCAAACTTTTTGGACCCCATTTAATATATTATACTTTTATTAATTAATAATAAAAAAAGATGTACAAAATGTGATAATACATATTAATAAGTGATAATATAATGATACAAATGAAGCAAATAAGTATATCTCAATTAATAATAAATATATTATAATACAATTAATTAATAAATATACATTTAATACATAAATATATCTTTATTATGGTAATGCAGAAAAAATAAAGTATTTTCACTAGTGGTCGCAGACTTATTTATTTATGAATAAAAAAAAACTTATACAAAATTTCATATATATCATATTTCTTTATTATAAGATATCAAATATTAAAGCTGATAATAAATATTAATAAATAAACCTAAATTAAGTAATTCAATATATTATCTTTATTATAGTAACATGGATGAATCAAAATAATCGATAAAAAGTTTGTCATAATATTGTAATAATAAAAGAATGCCTAATATTCCTGTATTTTCATTTATTTATTATAGCCAAGTTACAGATGTGTGTGTTCTTCTTACCATGAGGATGCACTCCCATGCCATCCAGCGAATAGGCAGGACAGCTCGTCCCTGTATCCTGTAATAATCGCCAGCATAGAGGTTCCTGCTCATGCCAAAATCAGCTATCTTTATCGGACGCTCTCCGCCGCGCTCCTCCTCCTCGCCCCTCTCTCCACCCACCAGGCAGTTTCTTGTGGCCAGGTCTCGGTGCACAAAGTTCAGAGACGACAAGAACTTCATTCCCGATGCGATCTGACTCGCCATGGAGATCAAAGCTGGGTAGCTGAGACAGACAGACAGAGATTTAGCCTTTCATTTATATTAGATGCATCATTACTTGATATTGCCGTCGTGCTGTTCTGTGTGAGTGTGTGTACCTGATGGTTGGTGTATTATGTGAAGGTCCAGTCTTGTCCAGCAACACTCTATGGGAGAGGTACTGATTGAGGTCTCCGCTCTCCATGTACTCTGTGACCATACACAATGGGTCGCTGCTTACACACACACCCAGCAGGCGGATTATGTTCGGATCCTTCAGGCGAGATAAGATCTTCACCTCCTTCAGAAAATCATTCCTGTTGAAGGAAGAGCATGAAAAGAATGAGAGTAATAAGAGAAGGGAAAAGGACAACATTTTGAAAATGAAGCATGAAGAATTTGAGTTTATTACAATATTAGAAAATAAACAACAGCAGTTTTTGTTTAACAGTTAAAGAACTATTCCAACCAAATCTGATTATTTGGCACAAAAATTTGATTTTATACAACAACCTCAAACTATTATATTGTAATTATCTGTTTATATATATATATATTAGGGCTGACTTCTAATAGTCGAGGATTCGACGATTCGATTCGGAGAGTTCTGATTCGACTATGAACCTCATAGTCGAATAGTAGGCAAGTGTTATAAGGGGTGTGACGTTATTATATAACCGTGAGACCGACGGTTATAGTTGAACACCGTCATTAGAACTCTATAACCGCCAAAACCGTGCTATTAAAATATTTTTTACAAACATTTTTTATCATAGAGAATGTTTAAATAATATCATCTTACGAGGGAAACGAAGGCGGAGTTAGTGGTGCGATCGGAGGCTGAGTGCTGGAGATGATTCGGGAGAGGTCTGTGCAACTTTACCGATCAGAGCGCGCGCTGACACAGTAAAGCCTTGTTTATACTCGACGCGTCCGCACGAGCGCGAAGGTGCGGATGACAAAAAAATGACGCGTTGGGTGCGCAAGACCGGCAAGACCCCATTTCGCTTGGCTGTGTGGCGTGTGCACAGCTTTTTTTGTAACAGCGCGCGCGACGCCGCATCCGAGCATGAACGACTTTAAGCCGAATCTGCCCGAGCATGTAGGCTACGTCTCACCGCACCGGCACGCAGTTTGCGCGTCTAAATGGCAAAGTTCATTGCAAAGTTTTTTTGTTAAGGTTTTGTTTACTGTGTGTGATTTATTTAAAACAAAGCACGTTCATTGCAACGTTTTTTTTGTGTTAAGGATTCATTTAATGGAAAGCACATTCACTTCTAGTTGTCTTGCTGTTCATTTTAAATAAACGTAGAGCGAGTTGTCCTATAACAGACGAACAGTTATTCAACCGAACGTCTAGCTGCTATCTAAAAAAAAAAAAAAAAACGGTTCGACTATCAGTCGACTACGGCAAAATCTAACGAATCAGATTCGACTATGAAAATCCTTAGTCCAAAACAGCCCTAATATATATATATATATATATATATAGCTGAGAACAGTTTGAGAAAAAAATTGCAATTGCATTCAAAATATAAAAAAAGTTTGATCTGTCAAATCAAAGTTAGTTATCAAATATAATTACAAAATTTGTTCAATGTTTTGCTTTGTAAAGGTCAAATGAAGTAACATTAAGAATAAATATATAATATTTGTCAAATAAAATATATATATATTAAATTGAATTTATTTAAAATATAAAATGTTTTTATATCTAAAGTGTACCTTTGACATCGTGTACAGTTACCTGGCATTTTTTGAAGCATCTGGCCGTAAAATCTTCACAGCCACCAGAAGAGGGCGTCCTTTCCTGACATTAAACGGGAACTCAAGGTTTGCAAGGTCCTGGGGGTTTTCAATCTCACACAAATGAACCTAAGGAAGCAGACAAATAAATAGACTGGTATGAGGGAACAATATTATTACAAGTCTGCTTTAGGCAGCACAAAAAGGTTTATGAATAAAGAATCCCATAAAGCTAAGAGAGGAGTGGGAATTTGTAATGTTTTTGCAATCCAAAGTTGTACCTCTCCGAATTGTCCTTCTCCCAGCTTTTCTTTGAATACAAGTCGTTCCCGTGGCAACTCAGGCAATGGTGGGCAATCAGTGGGCGTGGCTGAGAGGGCGGGAACTGCATATGTATTGTTACCACTAACGCCTTGCAGACTGATGATGTCAGCTTCTGCATAATGAGGAACACTCCCCCCGCCTCCTGATGCTTCTCCATAATGAGCCCCTGATAAACCAGGGGGCGGAGCTCCAGGGTAAGGAGGCGGTCCCTCCTGCATCAGTAGGCCTTTATCAACCATGTCAATAGCACATGCTAAGAGAAAAAAAAAGGTACAAAAGAAAAACTTATCAGCCATTGTACATTGTAATAAGTAATTATGAACCGCACACATGCACTTAAACACTCACATACACTGGAGATGAGACATTACATGCATACTGTGATATGTATGGCTTTAGACTTCTGTCAGAAGACAGTGAGAAAACACTAACACACACCCTACAGTACCTCATCTCTGACAAAACAATATCCTTTCTTCAGCTATGGGCACTTTAAGTTTCCAAGACCGTTATAAATGTGACCTTCCTTAACAAAAGATACGTTTAAATCTTTTACCCCCGGTTTCACAGACAAGGCTTAAAGGCACACTATGTACGATTTTTGGATTAAAATATCCAAAAACCACTAGAACAATGTTATATATTTTGTTGATTTGTGTACTTACATTATCCCAAATGTTCCTAAAAATGTTTAAATACAGATAAATAAGCAGTTTAAACCCGGACACGAACCGTGTCTGTGTTACCCTCGATTTCGGTTTTATTTTGTAGAAACCATGGAAACACCAATGACGCTTTAGTAAATTATGTGTTTTATTAGACAGATGAGCAACTGTTTGGATACATTCATCGACAGAAAACTAATCATTGTTATACAGCTCAACAAAGTTAGTCTTTTTATTTAAATCTTGTTTTCTTGACTTACCGCGAGTGTCATATTTACCATGCCTAATATCGATCTAGCTCACTGCAGTGTGCAACAAGTGTCTCATATAGTAGACGCTAAGCGAACGCACAGAGTAGCATTATAACAACTTTCAACACACTACAATATATCTAAAATGATAAAACAGCGCTGCGTTACCCCACATACGCATGACCAGAAGAAGGGGAAGCGGCGTCTGCGGCATAATAAAAGCTCCACTGCTCTCGAGTCGTGTGTCACGCTCGTCTCTCATTAGCAATCGCTCCAACGACCTCGTTCCGCTCCAACGGCTTTCGTAACATTAATACCGGTCATCCATGAATATGATTTCTGCCCGAATCGTATTCTCCACCGGCTGTAGAGGTGAAGACAACAACTACCATGATTCTGCGAAATCAAGGCGTCATCAAGCTACGTCTTTGTTTTGAATGAGCGACCTCTAGTGGCGAAAAATTACATAGTGTGCCTTTAAGCCTAGTCCCAGACAAAAATGCATGTTTGAGCTGTTTTAACTGAAAGAAACTTGCTCTGAGATATCTTAAAATATGTCAGTGCCATTGTTTTTGTCTCAAAATGCACATCAGTAATGTTTTTTTTCTAAGACAAGTTTATAAAAGCTACTTAAATGTCCTAAATTAACTAATATTAATCTAAGCCCTGTCTGTGAAACCAGGCCTTCGTTTTTAATAAAAATCAACCCCTGAGACATAAAAGTAACAGAAACGTAATTTAATGAATGTGTAACACCCTCTGTGCTGTTCTGGGGCCATTATATCACTCTAACTGTTACCTTTAAGAGTTCAGGGGACTTTAACTGCTCCCTGGGGAGGATACCACCCCTTGCCCCTTTCTTAGGGCAATATGAACCCTCTCTCTCTTACCCTGGGACAGGTTTTGGGGTTTTTCTTGCTGGCTGTGGCAGTTTGTCAGCCTGTTGGGGCCATGTGTCAGGTCAGACAGGAGGAGATGATATGCTGGGTTGTTTAACAGCAGTGCTAGGAGGACACACAAATCCCACAGACACGCAAGTCCACGAAGGGTACGACAGTGTGAGCAGTCACCACATGACAAAAACGACACAACCAAACCACAACACAGACGCATCACAACACGAGACGACACAACAAAACACAAACAACAGGGCCGTTAAGGGGTGACAGAGCAAACCAGTTACATGTGAGATGCACAAACACAGCAGGCAGTGTTATCATCCATAATGACGCAGGCTGTTAATTATCTTTTCATTGGTCAGTCTGTATTGGAGGCATTCATTTATGTTAATTAATATATGAAAACAAATCACACAATGAAAGTATTCGTCATGAAAGCAATTGTGGCAGGAGAAAAAAAAACATTTGAGTACAAGTGGAGTTTGAGTGAAATAAAATATCCCTCCTCTCTCTGTCAGATAGGACAGTGGCTCTTTGTGTCTGGGTTGTGGATTGTGCTAAAGTACTTTTTCTGATGTCGTTTTGGCTGTTCATTCTCCGTGGTAACCCTGGTTCCTGTGCACTTACTGACAGAGGTATGTGAATGCTTCAGTGTGTTTTGTGTGTGTCACCTGTGCTGTCCCGCTGCTCTCGGGGCCGCAGTACAGTGCTGGGCTCCTGGTATTCTCCCTCTCGGTCCCTGTCATCGGGGAAGGTGTGTATGCGCTGGTAGCGGCTGGAGTATGTGTGCGTGTTAGTGTTGTTGATCACCACGTTGTCCGATGGAACTGAAAGATGAACCCGCAGCTCGTCGCTAGAGAGGCTGCCTTGGGCCTGGATACGTAAAGACAAAATTAAAGAGCCATGAAATCAAATTTGGAGTTTTGTAGCATTTCGTCCATGTCTGTTAGTCATCTTTATGCTAGTCTACTCCTAAATGTTTTAACAGATAAATGAATTTTCTATTGAGAAAATTTGTCAAAAGATAACCTACAGCAATATTTTGCTTTTCTACTACAGTGCAAAACACAAAAATCCTTTATTTATATTTTATTCACAAAATTGCCAGTCTATTTTTTTCTCCACCAATGAAAATAGTTCCAAACAAAGTCAAAGCACACAGAGCAACACACGGTAGTGGCGTTCCTGAATGAATTAGTGTTTTTGAATAAATCTGTTGACTGAATGATTCAATGACTCATTCATGAGGAGTTATTTGATTCGTTGATAAATTAATCAGGCTGCATCCAAAATCGCATACTTCCCTACTATATAGAAGGCGAAAAACAATATGTGACAAAGTAAGTATGTCCGAATTCACAGTACTAATAAAACAGCAGGCAAAAAATACCTGGATGACTTACTTCTTCCGGCGAGATTCAGAAGTGTGAATCTGATGGACACTTTACTATCCCATGAGGCCACAGTGAACTTGGCACATTGGCAGTGAAGCGACGTAACTGACGCAGGTAGGTCACATGATAATGACAACATGGCAAATGTAGTACGTCCAGATTACATTCATACTACACACATTCGTTCTATATAGAACACACTTTTTTAGCGGTCGTGAAGTAATTACTTATTTAAAATAAGTACCTACTCAAGAGAGTATGCGATTTCGAACGCAGCCTCAGTGTTTTTGAATGAATCAACTGAGTGAATGATTCAATGACTCACTAACTGCATCCAAAATCACATACTCTCTGACATGTTTATTGTAATTACTTTGCAACCTTTAAAAAAGTTTGTTCTAGTATAAACGTGTGTAGTGTGAATATAATCCATTAGTTCTACATCAGTCATGTTGTCCTTATCATGTGACCTATCAGTCTCATCCAGGCACGTGCACAGGTAGGGCTCAACCTGTGCAGAGCACATGCCCTTTTTGCCGAAGTGCCCTTTTTTTTGGTGATGGTGTTTTTTTTTTTTTTTTTATATATATATAAATTAATGCTTTTGGTCATCCTTTAAGTCTATCTGTCTGTTTTAAAAATATGTAGCCAATGAAAGATCTTAAAAAGAGCTTGTGTAAATCTTGTTCGCTGTCAGTAAAGCTGATAACTCCGCCCCCTCTATCGTGACTGAATGAACTGAAGCTCCGCAGCGGCCGCACAGCAGACAGCAGAAGTTTTGCAAGGGTAAACTAAGATCTTGTTGTTTGAATAAGTACTAAACACGTTGTCTATAAAAGCTCATATTTTATTTATTTGATGTCTGACTAAGATATGTGGGACCTGAGAGAGAGGACTATATGCTAACATTTGCCATAGTCATAGCCAATACATAGCCTACACTTAAATAGCCTGTGCATACAGCAGCATTTCATTTTTTATAAAATGCGATTTTGACCAAATGTATTTTACAACAGGAAAAACTGAGCGCCTATATAGCTATAACAATCTAGTTGGTAAGCTGTTGATGAAAATGTAATGATGATGCCGCCGGCGCCGTTTCCATCAGAAAATCATAAGCACAGGTGCGCCCCCGCGCTGTTCGTACTGGAACTACACAAAGCGAAGAGTGATCCTCGTCACCTACCTAACATATATTTCTAAGAAATGTGTTCTTTGCTTTATGATTGCTGCTGATACACTTAATTTATTAACATTTAATCCTGTTATGGTAATAATATTAAATTATGGTTAGTTCAAGGCTGTTAATATGGATGTATTCGCTGTCTAATTCTTGAATCTATAGTATTTTATATACTCTCCGGTCGTCCTCACATGTATAAATGTAGTAAAACATGGTTTTACTACAGTAATGTTGTAGTAGTAACTAAAAAAAAACTAAAAAAAAACATTACAGAAGATCACTGTGAAATCTTTATATTTTATCATCCATAATGTAATTTGTGATTTCATTCATCCCAGGCTTAATTTATTTGATCCAAAATAAGCAAAAACAGTAATATTGTGAAATATTTAAAATAACTGTTTTCTATTTGAATATATTTTAAAATGTAATTTATTTCTGTGGTCAAAGCTGACTTCAGTGTCATGTGATCCTTCAGAAATTCTTTTCACTGCAACTGTACTTTTCACACTATTTTATCATTTTTTCATTGCTGGCTTATTTTATGGGAAGTGTAGTGTATAAGAGACCTTCAAGAGACCAACATTGGTCCTCCACAGTGTCAGGTTTTTGCCATCAACTGCAACTGTGGAGAGATCCTTTTCAAAAATGAGGTTAATTAAGAACCAACTCCGAAGCCTTTGCTCAGAGGAGAGACTCTCAGACCTTCTCCTCATAGCCATAGAGAGGGACATCACAGTGAAGTCATAAACATCTTCAAGCATGGCTCACAGAAGGTTGCTGTTGTAATATGGTTTAAAGAAGCCCTGAAACTCTGTATATCTATATTATCTATATTATTATTATTATGGTTGTTGATAATAGTAAATAAATCTAAAGCTTTTGAGACTATTATTTTTTTTGTATTGAATTTGTCATGAAGATGAGACCATTTCCTCTTATGTAGGCTTACTAAATAATCTTGATATTAAAAAAAGGGAGGGGGGTGCCCTTTTTCAGTTTCAGCACATGCCCCTCAAAAGGTCTGTGCACGGCCCTGGTCTCATCCCTTCACTGCCATTACCAAATACTATCTATGGCCTTTACTATCTATGGTCTTGTGGGATAGTAAAGTGTCTATCAGATGCACACTGCAGAATCTTTCCAGTAGTAGTAAGTCATCTGGGTACTTTTTGCCTATTGTTTTATAATTGCTGTGAATTCAGACATACTACTCTTTTCACATTCTGTTTTTCACCCACTAAATAGTAGGTAAGTATGCTATTTCAGATTTTCACATTTCATTTCTGAATGAATTGGTGCTTTTGAATCAATCAGTTCAGTTGAATAAATGAGTCAATGACTCACTCATAAAGACATTCAGTTGTCGCCACGTGCAAACACAGACACGTGGAGTAATACAAACTATTATATCAGAGATCCTGGAACGCTGTTCAACCAATCAGATACAAGGACTGGAACAAACTAATATGTTATAGGAAACACATCAACATGGGGGAAAGGAAATACACTGTAGAACACAGTAATGAAAAAACACCTTGCCAAGTAGCTTCTTCCAGTACTGCCTCCATAGAATAACGGCTATAACAGCCAATAGGAGCAGAATAATTCCAACCAGGCAGCCAATCAGGATGGCTGTGTTGCTGCTGTCATCTTTGGCCACAGGTAACCCTGCCCTCAGAGTGATGGCAGAGAACTCTATTAATAAGAAACACGACAGATTTATGAATACCAGTGTATGTTAATCTGACATTGAAATGATTACAAACACCATAAACAAGGCATTTATAGCCTAAAGAGTGTTTAGAGTGTAAAACCAAAGCTTATCTGTCCATTACAGCCACCTTTTAATCTCAGTGCTGTAAATGCCTTCAAGGAAATCAACACACTTTTTGTGATTTGACTTGATTTCTAATACACTGTGTGTGTGTGTTTGCTTGTGTGTGTTTGTGTGTAAATTTAGGAGGCAGCTGTTGTTTTGGGGGGCAGTAATAAGCTTTGACAGGAGTAAAGGAGCTGTGAGAGTGGGCACATTCCTAAAACTGAGGGTACTGAAGTTAATTCAAAGAGAGACAAAAACAAGGACAGCTAGATGAATTTCACAATAGATCCTCTATAAGCTTGGCTATATAAAACACTAACTCAAAACAATATTGCATTGTCAACCAAATCATGCATAAAAACTTTCTCTTTAGGCTTCAAAATGGATACTCATGCACACACAAAACCCCCAACCACATTCTCAAGGGATTTTACAGTATGAGAGGACAGAGTTTTTAAATGTAAAGAAATTTAGAGGGAAACATTATAAAAGGCCCATGTGCTAGAAAACATGCTGTAAAAATCTGCGGTGTAATAAGCATGGAGACGATACTTTTTCTTCCCCTCGTCCTTCTCTCTTTCTCTCTCTCTCACCTGTTGGCATGCTGCTGGGCAGCAGTGAAGTAATGTTCATGAAGAGGTCTGGAAAAACGAGGATGGACAGGTCAGAAGAGGGAGAACTAGAGAGGTGGGGTGGGTGATTGAGGGGCAGAGATACATGGGAGTGCTGAAAGATGAGCGAGGTCGGACTGTGAAGATGGGGTGAAATTAGGCCTTTTCAGCCTATAAAAATGCATAATTTTCCCAATTCTCCCCCATGTACCTCATGAATAAGATTGGAAATCAAGAACTAGTTCCAATAAGAAAACAATGTTCCTAAGGGAGCCATTTGTTCTCCGGGAACTACCCTGCTGGCTAGCTCCTAGAACTAAGTTCCTAGAACTACCTGGTGCGAAAGCCCCTGAGTATTTATATTTTATATATTATAAATATACTTTTATATAAATAAATATAATTGATATATATTTTATATATTTAGTCATATAATTGTAATAAATGGTACTTTTAGGCCATTATTATTTGTTATATTATTACATTATTATATGATATATTTACTGTATATATATATATATATATATATATGTGCGTGTGTGTATGTGTGTGTGTGTGTGTTTGTTTGTGTGTATTAATGAAAAATAATGTAAATATATGACATAATAATAGCCTTTATTTATTACAATTATACTCTGGACCAAGCACTAAATATGTTAAAAAAAAAAACTAAAAAAAAAACTAAATAATACTAATAATACATACATACATTTATGTGTGTGTGTGTGTGTGTGTGTATATATATATATATATATATACACACACACACACATTATAATAACATTTATGTATACACACACACGAAAACATTTAAATATGTGAAGTAGCATTGCTTTTGTATTGTACTTTTACTATATATTTTGGACAAATTATTGGGGTGGGGTACATCCTTCAAAATAATAAAAGTATTGTTAGGAGAATCATTAAGGAACTGAAAACATTAAACTTTTCTGTTCCAATCCTAACTATTAGCACTAATGCAAACGTCACACGGCAGTGCGTTGCATACACACTCATAATGCGGTGAGGTTGACATGCGTCCGACTCACCGGTGGGGCTGCCGGTGCCGTTTGCATAGCTGGGGGTGTGAGGAGAAGTGGCATTGACAGGACGAGTGCTGGAGGAAGGGAGAGGAGGAAGGGCAGATCCATCCTCAAACGGCACTGGAGACAAGACAGAGAAATGTTAATGGAGAAAGAATTAGATAAGCAGGCTTTATCTCTGATGAAGCATGAATATTCCTAGACTCTCTTTCTTATCTACAAACCCAACAAGTGTGACACAAAGTCTCACCTTCTCTCCAAAAAACTTTCTCTCAGTTTTTGTTGAGGCTTACTGTAATGCTTATATTCTGGATGCTACTGAGTTTTCAGAACTTAGTTACTTTGGTATCTAGCACACTTGAGCTAAAATTCATTAACACGCAGGTCAGAAAAAGAAGCCCATGAGGATGAGTAGAAAACAAAAGCAGTCGACACGTTTTATGTTTCGAATGATGTGGGAATATTTGCTTTGCGGCAAAAGATCATACATTTTCCACTAATTTCCTGCTGAAAACAGATCTTAAACCATCCTAAGTTGTTTTTTGCTGGTCTCAGCTGGATTTTGAATTTAGCATGCTAAACCAGCATAGCACCAGCTTGACAAGGCTGGGAGACAAACTAGACCTGCTTAGACTTAGACTTAGGTTTAAGATGTTTTTAGCAGGGTTTTTACATGACTTTGAAAAACTGCCTGAATTGCATCTGATCGTGGTCCAATATTTTTATATAATGACCGCCAAACTATATAATAGAACGATATCCTACAAAGCTGTGCAAGAGTCTCTTTCTTCTGACTGATAAAATCTATATTTTTATTTATCCATTTAACAGTCATGTAATAAGTTTCAAAGTAAAACATAAATGACTATTAATGAGCCAGTGTATGTTGTTGCAAGAGGTCAGGTGTGTGTGTTCATACTCGAGTAGAAGCTTATCTCGCTGATGAGGAGCCAGCGGTCACTGAAAGCGAAGCGGCAGCGGAGAATCTGGGCCGGTTGTCCTCCGAGTGGCAGTGAGATGGTGCGGGACGAAGGGTCGTGTAGGTCGGACAGTGGCACTTGAAGGCTGAGCGCAGGCTCCGCCCACGGGCTCAACAGACTGGCCTTAAACTCACACACCACCTCGCTGAACACCCGCACGCCTTGAGTGTGTCTGTTATTACTGTGCACCTGAAACAGAGACATTCAAAAACAACAATCTGCAATAAGACACTACAAGACTGCCGGGAACAAAAATAAGGAGCAGTGGAAATAAAGGGCATCAGGGAGAAGTAAACGGATGTTATTACTCCACAAATGGGAGAAGAGGAGAAAAAGAAAATAAACAGGGAGTGAATGAAAGGTGGAGGGCAAGAACATATATAATGTGACAGGTTAGACATTAATGGTGCTGTTAGGTCAACGTCTAACTGCGCACATGTGTGCAAACGCTCACTGACACATGAAACATGTTTCAAAACAAACCAGCACAACAGTGGAGGTTAAAGTGTAGCCGAAGCCATCATGGTGACGCCTCATACATCACACACACACACACACACACACACACACACACACACACACACACACACACACACACACACAGTTTATATATCCTCAAGTAAGCACCCTTTGATGGACTACACTCAACTCAACTTTTATTTATAAAGCACTTTCAAAACCATTAAAATGGACCAAAGTGCTGTCCACAAGTAATACATATCTATAAAATACACAGAAACATAAAATTACATCAACACATGTACTGTAAAAAATATTTTTCAAAGTTGTACATAAAACAGATTACTGGAGTATGCTTTGCAAGAAAATCCTATTTCAGTCTTTCTACTATAATTTCATGTTTGATTCAATGCGTTTCCTGCAATTTCTTTGCAATTATTTGTGAAATTTACTGGCAAATTAGGAATGAAAACTGTTTTAAAGTAAATCCTACACCATTTCTTTTTCAGTGTGTGATAAACTTTGCATTGGAGTTCCTGAACCAATGGGGGAGGGGGGAAGGATTTGTAGAGGAAAACTGCCGGTGAGGCTGGCGGTATTCTGAAACTGCAGGAATACAGACGGAAACACTCTAAACAAAGGTCTGGGAGAGCGAGCAAAGGGAGGCGACATAAATCATCTCACAAAGGCACGCGAACAAGTGCTTGTTGTTATGGGAAATGTTTTAATGGAGCCTCTGGTCTTATTTCTCATGTCTCTTTTGGGAATCTGCTGCGAGATTTAAAGGAAGCGAGTATGAGCGGAAGTTTTTGAAACTGTGGGAAACCGCAGGAAAAACAAGGCAACATGGGATAATGATGGCATTTGTGAATTGTGCTATGTCAGAGATAAAGGAATGAAGTCAGAAGTGGTACAAACAAATCAGCATTCCTGGCCAGAAAGACCCTTAAAAAAATGACAATACATGAAACAAACAAAATAACAGAAATAATTATGTGGTGTTGTTGGAAAACAAAACACTCGGATGTCTCTCAGAATCACACACACAACCACAAATGCAAAGCCACAGGCAAAAAGACAAATAAAAACAAATCAAATGTTCATCAAAGGGTTGAAGGATAATTACAGACTCCTGAGGGTGATTTACGAGACAGAGCTTCATTACTGCCCTACTAACTGACTGAGATGAATTCTGGGATAGCTTTTGCCGTCTAGCATAGTGAGTAGTTTGAGTTGATAAACAGCAGATCATTTACTTACCCTCATGTTGTTCCAAATCTCTATGACTTTCTTTCTTCTGCAGAACACAAAAGAAGATATTTTGAAAAATGTTTGTTTTGTCCAGTGTCAGTGAGTGAGTCCAATGTTATTTTGGGCCTCACTGACTTTAATTGTACGAACTAAAACCATTCTTTTGTGTTCCGCAGAAGAAAGAAACTCATACAGGTTTGGAAAGTGTCTTTTCATTTTCCTTCTAGTCTCATTAGTTTGCCATTTGCTGTGAATTTTTTGCATCTAAAGCAATGACATTAAGACATTTTAAGTGTGACCAAATATATGTTGTGCTATTTGCATACATACTAACCTGCATGGTGTGAAAGACCCGTGTTTTCTCAAAGTGAAACTCAATGTCAACAGTGGGCTGGTCCAAGGAATCACGGTTCCAGCCCACATAATCATATCCTGGCCACACTCTCAGCTCTTTACTCTCCATGAAATCATTCCCACCTAAAACACCATCACACAACTGGCCCAATCCTCCAAACATCACCCTACGGAGAAGAGAGAGACATTACAGATGTGAAGTCATTAGCCATGTGCACACACATACACAGATGTACGTATGTACTCACAATACGTACAGATGTGAAGTCATTAGCCATTTGCACACACATACACAGATGTACGTATGTACTCACAACACATGTTGGAATTTCCCATGCACATACACATCTGGCTACTGTCAAACGTTAGCTTAGCTATTGCAAACATTTCTGCTCCATTAAAACACATCTGGGAATGTTTCTACACAATATTCATCAACCCCACCTGACAGATATACATACATACATGAAAAAGGGGTCTGGACTAACATATCTCACAGAAAATTAAGTACGACAGGACCAGGTGAGAATTGAGAAGGTTAACTCAGCAAGTTCTCAATTGATTGTTTTTGACACACAGCATGAAACTAGGGTTGGGAACAGAGAAACGGTTCTTTGTGCGTGGTTTTCTTTACTATATTTGAATCAAATGTCTTGTTTCGTTATCGATATTAGAATGTGCATTCTTCTACAGTTCTAAACTTGTGTAGTCTTGATTCCAAACAACTCTGAGCTGGTTCTTTTTAGCAAATCAAAAACATACAATCAACCAGTGTAGTCTAAGCACTTTACCACTTTTCATTCCATTCCATTCCATTCCTTCCTTCATTCATTCATTCATTCATTCATTCATTCATTCATTCATTCATTCCCAGGGGAATTTTACAATACCCATCCTTACTTAAACCTACTTGATTGTTGTTCGCTGAGAGACAACTGATGATGAAATGATTTTAAAGGTGCAATAAGCAATTTCTGAGAAACACTGTTGGTATTTGAGATCATCAACCCAAATAAACACACCCCTCCCTTCATTTCTCCGCCCGCAAAATGCACAAACACGCAATGCAAGAGTGGATGATGTCTTTTTATCATAGCTGAAGCAAAGCAAAATAATGCTTTGAGAAAAATAAAGCTGATAAAGAAAAAAAATGAACTAATGAACAAAAAGAAAGAACAAAAAATGAGCATACAGTACACAAGAGTTTGTTGTTGGCCACCAGTCGGACAGCAGCTCCAGACAAACAATGACACTCAAAACTATCCTGTTACTATAACTAACATTACAACAACAGCATATCTTGGTTCTGTGAAACATAGCAAAACCAATGTTACCCGCGTATGGAGCAGAAACAACGCAACCTCTGCATTGGTTTTCAGGCCTTCAGGTCTCTCCAGCGCTGGAAAGCTTTTCTAATATTAACGCAGGTCCTAAAGCTCTTGCCTGATCATAACCCTTCTTTTTCTAGTGATAATCCTCTGATCTTTTCTCTTTTGTTAAGTCTCTCAGCTCTTTCTACAGTGTTTCTTTCAAATCTCCCTCTTACTCACTCTCTCTCCTCCTGTATACAGCAGTGTACTTTTCCCCCTACTGCTGATTGGCTTCAAGTGTGTTGTGGTGCTCGGTCCGATCTACTTGCAACAGCGTTTCTCAGAAATCGCTTACTGCACCTTTAAAATGCAATTTGTTGGTTTCTACATCATTTTAGTTACCAATATGTGTAGCACACATGTAGTATTTTCATGCAGACATGGAAAACTGGCAGGGAGTATGAAATTACGTTCTTAAAAAAACAATTTGAAGAAAAAAGTTGTGTGTGTGTATTACCCTGCCTCTTTACTGCCATCATAGATGGAGTCATTAAGGTAGACAGGCGAGCCTGACAGGTTCATCGCATGACCCACAGGAGCGGTGTACGCCTTCAGTCCGTCTAACAGAGAAGAAGCACATCACTCAATGGGAAACACCATTCCACTGCAGAAATTGCATGCAGTGAATGTAATGTAGATGAGTGTGTGATCAGGATGATGGATTGCTTGTCACGTGTGAGACTAACCTTTCCAGACACAACCATAGAGTTCAACTCTTAAACACACGCTCATCACACGGTCCGCCAGTGGGTAGAAGCGCACCATGCGTGCTATGATGGGCGGACCCAGGTCCTTCAGGACCACATCATATGTGTTCTCATTCCCTGTCACCACCTGAGACAAAAACAACATAGAAGAACTGTAACAAACAAAAGATCTAAATTTGTTGAAGTTTGTTGTTATAGTTCACATAAGGGTTAGAAACCTCCTGTCCCCAGCGGTCCTTCCAAGTCATCCACTGTCGTCCATCACGAGAGTAATGCAGCCGGTAACTACGCGCAAACTCCCTCCCCAGCCCGTCTGCGTGGCGTCCCTGCGTGCCCACCAGAGACAGGAAATAAAGCTTGCGCAGGTCCACCTGCAGGTACTCTGAGCCGCTGGGAAACACCGGACCAGCCGGACACCACGCCCCGTCCCCCTCTCCAGTACTCAACCTGGGACAGGAAACCAACACAAATATTATGTACATGCTCGACATGTTAGAGCCTTGGTGCTCATGTGAGTGGTGTGGCTTCGAGGCAGATGTGTGGCATGTCCTATTACTACTTTGTTTCCCTAATTACTTCCTGCCCCTCTTATATTTAAAAAATAAATTATATATATATATATATATAATATGCAAATATGCAGTTTAGTGATGTATTGAGTTTTTACAGAGAGAATTTTTTTTTTACATTTAGAGATGTAACATGAATTAAAAATGTACAATTATATTTCATACTTTTAAATGTGTGATTCTCATGAAAGCACACACACACACAAAACAAACATACTTTGCATAAACAAAATTTTAACCATTAACTATTCCTTTTAGCATTGTGACATTATGACGATGATTCTCTTTACTGATTCTTTCACTGTATTACAATACTTATTTTTAAATGAAATTCTTTGCTTTAAATAATTTAAAATGTATATACAATTTTTTTCAGTGTAATTTGGCATGTTCAAATACTTCAAAATAACATCACAAAGCAAATATTCTTACAGGTTTTAATAGCTGAATTTTTTTCTTATCATTTTTTCTTTTTCTCAAACGAATCTCAAAAACAAATCAAAACAATAAAATCACAATTTGCCATTTCCTGGCAAAAAAAACATGTAGGCTAATGAGGCTAACACACACACACACACACACCTATATGACATTTAAGCCGTTTTCTCTTTTAAACTTCCTAGCACACTTTCTTCACTCACAGACACACGTAATGTCCTGAGCAATCCACTGGCTCATTATCAGTACAGACTAAACTTCACTCACTCATAATAGAAAGAACAACACTGAATGCCTCTGCATTCAGCTACTGTTATCACATAGGTGACGAGACACTGATGACAGACAGCCGAGAGACCACAAACACTCAAACACAAAGGGAACTGCACCTGAAATAAGATATTCCAGTGAAGTGTGGATATTGTCACCTCACTGAGACCTCATTGAGACACAGCTGAGATCGAGAAACTGAGACCAGTTTGAGACATTTCTGATTCACCCTTGAATCTTCACCATGACCTCAGAGCTATAAAGACACATGCATCAGTCTCACAGACCCTTTCAAAAACTAAATGTAGTCTAGTTCACTGAAATGTTCTTCTGACCACGAATAGGACACTTAAATGTGAAGAGACTGTTAAATTACTGTCGTGTAAAATGATCAATCCAGACCCAGTTTCAGAAATCGCAAGTACAACAAAGCTGCAAATAAGGTTTGTCCCTGCAGAATATTCCAGTTAACGGAGTTTGTTTTTCTGTAATATTGTTTATACTTTGGTCATTTAATCTGTGATGCTGCTTTAAAACTGAAGAGTGTTGTGTTGTTTTTTTATATATACAAGCACAACAGTCAGCTTACAGAAATAAAAAGTACTTATTTAGTTAAAAAACTGTTAAAGCCTGTTGAAAACCAATGGTTTATGTACCATTTTTACCAGATGGAATAACTGTAAATTAAACTGAAATTAATTAATTGAAAGAATAATCAACAGATTAATCAATTATCAAAATACTTGTTATTTGCAGCCCCTCTTCATTCTGTCTTTTTCTCACTGTATCTTCTGGTCTTCAGCATGCTGTCAGACAGCTGTTTCTCTCAGAGGTCATGTGTGTGAGAAACCTCCCAAATATACAAACATCACACACACCCCTAAACCACTGTATCCCCATCATAAATCCCATCTTCAGCACCTCTCAGCACTCCATCATTCCTCTAAACCTCCAGCCTCTTTCCCCTTTATTCCCCTTCCCCGTTTAAGGCTACCGTATTTTCCGCACTATACGGCGCACCGGATTATAAGGCGCACCTTCAATGAATGACCTATTTTAGAACATTTTTCATATATAGGGAGCACCGGATTATAAAGCGCATAAGATACTGCAGTCAAACGTTTGACTGCGTTTGCGTTATGCATCCACTAGATGTCAACAAATGTCAACAAAACAGTCAGATAAAGTCAAACTTTATTAAGCGTTCTGACAACTCCGTTCACTCCCATGGTAACGTTAACGTTGTTCAAACGTTGAAGGAAAACTCCGGTCAATTTTAACATTGAGCTCATTTTTGGTAAATTTGGAGTGCTGTCAGTACAGATAACAACGACAAAAACCGGTGTTGCCTACACTGTGTTATCCTCTTTTTAAAATTTGCACCCTGTTGACTTAAACGGGAAAAGTTTTAAACCTGCTTTTAGCCTCTTAACAACCTTAATGTGTCATTACAAGTGCACAGCCATGTGAGTGAACACAGTGAATCTGACTCCAGTAAATGTGAAAGATATGAATAAAAATGATGTTTATTCAGCCAGCTCACATACCCGTATTTTCTTCCTGTTTTCGGTCGAAGTCCACAGTAGGCGATTGTCGAGTGCGCGCGCGCGATCATTGGTAACTAAGCAACAGTGGAGACTCAGACTGTCAGCCGATGACGGTGCTGTGTGGTGTTCTCTATGTGAGAATATCAGCTCAAATGGATAGTTCGGATTCGGATAGTTCATCCGAATCAGATGTTGAACACGTGGAGGAGGTTTGATCGCGCGCGCGCGAACTCGACAATCAACTACTGTGGACTTCGGTCGAAAACAGGAAGTAAATACGGGTAAATGAGCTGGCTGAATAAAGAGATTATTCCTGCCTGCAGCCTTCGTGAAAGCTCGGATCACAGGAGACTGATATATCAGCCCAGGCATCCACGATCCATTGCCAGATAGTGGCGTAAGTCGGCCGGCGCTGTCTCCGCGTCTTGGTGAACGTGTGTTCACCATCCATATATAAGCCGCTCCGCATTATAAGGCGCACTGACGTTTTTTGAGAAAATTAAAGGCTTTTAAGTGCGCCTTATAGTGCGGAAAATACGGTATATCCCCCTCTCGCTTGCGTCATTTTTCCTGTAAGCTCCTCTCCCCTCCGTTCAAAATCCCCCTGCTGTCTTAAACAGAATGTGGACTTAATAACAACCACATGATCTGCGTGTTGCCAAAAGACAGAAACACACACACGCGCGCACACACACACACGCACACACACCAGTTTCAGGATTGGATGGTGATGCTAACCTATGGTGAGCTTGTTTTTTGGCTGTTTTTGTGTTTGTTGTGTGTGTGTTTGTGTGGTTCAGGTAAACCCTACATTATGGGGACAAAATGATCCCACAAAGATGGCAATATCTGAAATCCTGAAATTTTCTTGTGGGGAAATTGTTTGGGTCCCCATGAGGAAAATAGCTAATAAATGTTATGATATTTTTTGAAAATGTAAAAATGCTGAAAGTTTTCTGTGATGGTTAGGTTTAGGGGTAGGTTTAGTGTAAGGGGATAGAATATGTGTATGTGTGTGTTGCATCTACTACTGTGTGTGTGTGTGTGGTACTGGCCTGTATTCAGCAGCATGTGAGTCTCGTCCAGACAGACAGTGCTGTAATGTCATTACCTAATGCTCTATATCAGGACACGCTCCATTACTGACATCTCATGTAACCTAATCACGTCCTCTCATGAGCCTCACAGAGCCCACGAACACAAACAACCAACCACAAATCACACAAACACCAAATGAGAGTGAGAATATTTTATTATGTATGCAACGAGTAAAAGATGTGTGAAATGAAATCATGTGCTCGTGCTCACCTGCCGTGTTTAGCCTCGGTTGAGTCAGACCAGGCGCTGGATGCGGTGATGTCAGAGTCGGGTATGGTGCCGTCTTCCATCCCCAGAGCATAGCGACACTTAGCTGTGTGACACACAAGAAACACTTCAGACAGGCACCCTGAACACAAACTCATCATGAAGAGGCAGGATGGTGACAGAACATTTATTCTGAGCAGTGTTGTTATTGTTAACTGAATTTTTTTGTTAATTGAAATAAAGCTGGAAAAAGAAATTCTAGACTGAAAAAAATAGAAATGTTGCCAAGTAACTGAAATAAAATGAGTTTAAATTGAAGTACTAAAAATACCAAAACTGATGTATTTTAAATACAAAAAAAGTCAAAAGCACATAACAAAATTACTAAAACTAAAATTAAAATGAAAAAATGAACATCAAAAATAAAAGCCATTTCAAAATATGAATAAATTCTATAATAATATATTCATTTAATCATTAACCATTTCAGTTGTATCTGACTCTTGGTGATTCTATGAGCCATCTCTTGCCATACGCAAGAGACTGTTCATGAATTTTCTTGGCGATGATTTTTCCGGGGTAGATCGACAGGTCTTGAGACACACACACACGCACACCACACAGCACAATTTATCATCTCCAATTCATACTGCCTGTTTAGTAATAGTAATTATTTAGTATCATTTAAATATACATAATAGTACAACTTTTACTGAATACTATTACTAATACTAAAATAAATCTGATGTTTACCAAGCTTTTTTTTTAACCTAATGATGGAAATGACATGCACTCCTACTCTTATTTTTTTTTATAAAGATAATAATCATCACAGACTAAATCACACCAAAAACCTACCCTGATCAACTAAAGAAAAAGGCAATCAATCAATCAATCAATCAATCAATCAAATAAATCGTGTCAGAGCTGAGAAGTTTTCAAACTGGTGATTCCAAAACGAAATGCTTGAGGGTCCAACTAGAAATTTGAAAGAAAACAGATTTTGCAAAATGTTATTATTTTGCACAAAGCTAACATGCTAACCTAAGACATAAATGAAATATAACAATATTTTTAAGACCTAATTTCTCAAATTATTATTTCTGACATGTAGTCACAGAGTATAGCACCCTTACAATATTATTGAATTGCAATTTTCCACTATATCTTAGGAGGGGGTTCCATCATGTTTTGGGGTCCCTGTCATCCAAAAGTTTGAAACTCCCCTGAGTTAATGGATTCAAATATTTAAATTCAATTAAAGTAGTATTTTGTAGTTAACAATTCAGTTCCTTTTGAGGAAGGAAAAAAGAATAACTATAGGCTTTTGTTTAACATTGTTTATGAATGACAGTGTCACATGTATGGGTGATATGTCATGAGAAAAAAAATACAGACAACTTTAGTTTTGTTAAATGTTCCAATCTGAGTTTAATTTTTGAATAAATTAAAAAGAATCAAAAATAAAGAGGGTCGTTCTCCAACATTTACTAATAAAATGGGGGCTTCACTAGGAATTTCAGTGTGCAAAACTTGTTTTAACATGCTAACTTTTTTTATCAGATTTTTCTAAATCCTTGGGGCATTTTGTCCTCACAGTATATAGGCAAATGAAGTCCCATACACGGCACAATGTCAAATTCTCACAAAAATACCAAAACAGCATTGCTGCATTGTTGGAATTGCTTCAGCAATGCCTCACAGATGTAGTGCAGGGAGCAGACAAAAAGAAATTAAGAGATGAAATGAGGACAGTAGAGAAAAATTCTGGCACAAACACAGTGTTGAAATCATCCGCACGGATCACATGTCAATCCTGCCTGTGTGTCAGTTCAGAGGGTGTGTCTGTCAGTGTGTGTGTGTTGAAGCTTGGGGTGATGGGTGAGGTTTTGGGGGGGACGTACTTAGTTGCTGTAAAGTGAGTCATGAGATAAGAATGCAGAGGCTGGAAAACAAACCCTGCCCAGCCAGCGAGACCCTCACACACACACAAACACACACACACACACACACACACACACACACACACACACACACACACACACACACACACACACACACACACACACACACACACACACACACACACACACACACACACACACACACACACACACACACACACACACACACACACACACACACACACACACACACAGTGGACAGGTGCCTGTTTCATTACATCATCAACCTGCTGCCAATAAAATGCTTTCTTTCTTCCAAACTCTCTCATTCTCTCTCAATGAGTCTGTCTATCACACACCTCCAGCTAATACAGAGCAGATGAGAGCTGCGCTTTACAGTCATTTAAGATTATAAGCAGATGCTCTCTAGTTTCGACACTGAACGCCGGTCTTGGTGACACGAATACAGTCATTTTCTGCTCCTGATCTATTTGCACTCCACGTTCATCTCTCTCTCCTGTGAAAACACATTGTTCTCACTAAAAACAATAGTTGTGCTGGGGCAAATTCACTAATGCAGGGGGTCTGAAAGAGGGTGTGTGTGAAAAATGTTAGAAAAACAATGGTATAACGGTGCATAAACGTATGTAGTGTATGCAATAAAACTACTCTATCAGTATTCATTACGTTTAAGTGAATTCCCCCCACTATCTCTCCTTGCCTCACCCCTCCTTCACTCTCTCTCTCAGTCTCTGGCAAGCTGTACATGCAGACGTTCCAGCTTATTATATGATTAACTATCAGTAACTGGTCATGGAGAAAAACACTGCAGCCCTTACACATGGATCATATGTCTTCATTCAGAGACTGGGCTTGAATAGAATGGCTTTTAATGACATTTCATAGGCATTAAAAACACATTAGAAACCCCAACCAACAGAAAAGATGAAGACTGTGGACTCAAAGAGAATAAAGACACGACTGAGAGAAGACTGATTATAGGAAATTTGACTTTAGGACTTTGTGAGGATCCACACATCCTCAGGGTCTGAATGGTCTGACCACAAAACCAGTTCAATAAACTGAGAATGGGTGTTTCTCACATTAGCTGTGATTTATGACAACTAAGAGCATTCTTACCAGAGTCAAAATGCCAATCCAAGTCCTGTGCTGCTGTCCAGGAAACAAGGAGGACCATGAGGAGGCCAGGCAACAACGACAGCATCTGTGTTGCCATTGCAACAGTGACACCTGGTTACCTGTCCAGAGTTGAACTATCTTCAACAGACATACCTAAGGATGAGAGAAAGGGAGAGAAAATGATTACATTACGTTTTTATTCATATTATTTAATAATGAATACCTGGCTGTAAAATTTGCGTAATTCTGAGCTATGTTTTTTTAAGATGTTGTTCTAATTGGTTCAGTTTGTGGAAATGTGGTGTCATGACTATTAATTGATTTGGGCTGAAATTTTATCTCAGTCAGTTATGATGTCATAGCGTGTAATGAGGGGAATCTCCACCCCATCTCCACTTGATGAAGTCAGTTGGATTTTAAGCACTTGATATCACTTCATTTACACTGGTGGTCCATCAAGTCTTAGAAACTCTCCCAAACACAACATATTGTCATTCCAAAAGCCACATGTAGAAAAAGAAACTACACAGCACGGCATCTTTTCCATTAACATCACCCCTTCTGTGAGTATGGGATTTGAGTTTGCATGTAAAGGTTCTTTTAGTACATTTAAAAACCACTACTACCACCACCATCACCAACAAAAAAAGTTTTTTAACTGACAAATCCAATATAGGAGAAAAAAATCAACTTGCGTCTCCTGCAAGTGCAACACAGCTCAACCTAATGTATACACTACCGTTGCTAAGTTTGTGGTCAGTAAAGTTGTTGTTTTTTAAAGAAATGAATACTGCATTAAAGGATGCATTAAAGTGATAATAAATGACAGTAAAGTCATTTATAATGTTACAAAAGATTTCTATTTCAAATAAATGCTGTTCTTTTGAACCTTCTATTAATCAAAGAATAAAAAAATTATCAAGGTTTTCACAAAATATTAAGCAGCACAACTGTTTTCAACATTGATAATAATCAGAAATCAGCATATTAGAATGATTTCTGAAGGATCATGTGACACTGAAGACTGGAGCATTGATGCTAAAAACTCAGCTTTGCCATCACAGGAATAAATTTCATTTTAAAATATAATAAAATAGAAAAAAGCTATTTTAAATTGTAGCAATATTGCTGTTTTCACTGTATCAAATAAATCCAGCCTTGGTAAGCATAAGTCTTCTTTAAAAAACATTTGTAAAAATCTTACCGTCTCCAAATTTTTTAACTGTAGCGTACATACAGTTTTTTCACACATCACTCATGCTGTTATTCATCTGGCAATACAGTTATTTCATCCCCATAACAACATGATCTCAGTGAATGTGATTTGTGTTTGTATATGTGTTTTTCACAGCGGCGCGTTCCACAAATCCATGGAATGAGGGGTCTCTGTGAGTGTGTGTGTGAGGTGGCAGCTGTCCCCGTGCGGAGTGACAGCGCTGCTTCTGGGGTCTGTGAGAGACAGACAGCTGATGCACAGCTGTGCAGACACAAGGACAAAGAGAGTAGGAGAATCTGAAAGGAGGTGTGGAAAAGAGGTGTAGATGAGGCATGCATGTAATAGACCCAGCTTAATGGACTGTGCGTTAGTGTGTGCATGTCATATTCAACATACTGTCTCTGTGTGTGTGTGTGTGTGTGTCCGCAGCAGCCAGTGCAGCTGTCCTGAGTTTGAGACAGGCGGTGGCCAACACACACAGGCTGCAAGTGTTTCCAAACCCAGGGAAAACAGAAAGAAAGGGGGAGAGAGATATCAGTTTGTGTGCCAAATAATTTGCAATTGTAACCCAAGTTTGAGTTTATTACAGTTGGCATTGTGAATCCGCTCACGTCTGTTGACAATAAGTGCAATCGCTGTTGCGTAACCTTAGCAACCCAGCAAACAATTTTAATTAACCGAATCCAAAATATTGAGAGAGAGAGAGAGAGAGAGAGAGAGAGAGAGAGAGAGAGAGAGAGAGAGAGAGAGAGAGAGAGAGAGAGAGAGAGAGAGAGAGAGAGAGAGAGAGAGAGAGAGAGAGAGAGAGAGAGAGAGAGAGAGAGAGAGAGAGAGAGAGAGAGAGAGAGAGAGAGAGAGAGAACAAAATACAGAGACTCTAATCCAAAATCAGCGCCAATTCGAATAAAAAATATTCTTTGAATATGACTTTGTCAAGAAAATAAAATAGTTAGTCACCAGTTGGCTGGTAACTTTATCAAGCTGCAACATTACGTCATTCAAGTCAAACTTTAAAAACAAAAGTGTGACCTTGACAAATAAAATAAAATATAATACTGACTAAATAAATGATCAACCAACCCTTAAGTGCAAATGGAATCTAATGTTTTTGGGCATTTAAATTGAATGCAATTAGATGAACTTTAGAATGCCTTTTTGAACCACGTAAGGAACACTCAAGTACATCTTTATATAATTTCATAATTCTATGGTCTTTGAAATTGTAACATAGTAGTCCGATGAAGATGACTAAGATTCCAAAAGGTTCAAATAACAACAGTCTTTATTCAATAAAACAAACACAGGTAGATCCAAAGGTTATGAACAAACGATACGTGTAACACACGAACAATACCCGACCATGAACTGAATAAGGAGGAACTTAAATATACAATGATAAAGAACTAAATGACGGACAGGTGTATTGATTGCATGAATGACCATGGTAACTAAAGACTGGCGGGAAACTAGAACAAATGAAACTCAAGTCAATGAAAATGAAACAGACAAAACGTGACAGAAATATGGTAAAGTAAAATATACTTTAAATGTCATTTCTAATTCAAATGTCTATTTGCATGTCATGTATTTCAATATATTTGTAATAACACATTTGTAATGCCGTTGCAATTTAGTACATTTAAAATAAATGAACTTTAAATGCAATATTGAATAACACATTGTACAGTTAAAATTATAATCAAGTAGGCCTATATGCTTTAGTATGTTAGTCAACATATTAAAATAAGTGTGCTCATCAGAAGACAATCAAAACTTAATTTAAAACGAACTTTAAAGGAAACCTTTTTAAAAGTGTAATTAATTGTGTTCATTTCAAACTAAAAACTTAAAAAACTTTTTATGCGCTTTGGCCGTTCGTTTACACGACAACAGCGTTTTGGATGCCTGAAAACGCAAACTTTTGAAAACGGGTTTCAAAGTGCAAGTTTTTGAAAACGGTCTCCGTGTAAACAACAAAAAACGTGAATCAATGAAGACTATGACGCCATGCACATGCGTATTACATGGTGAGTCTATAGTGTTTCATCGTCATCTAATGGCTTGGCAGCAGACTACAGGGTTTTTAGTATTTTTCGTGGATCCGTGTGAATGGGGATCGTTTTGACAATGGTGTCGTCTGTACGGGGAAAACTCAAAGGAAAAACATCTCTGCTTTAAGCATATCGTTGTCGTGTAAACGTCCCCTTTGTTAAGAACTAATTGTGTGTTTTTTTACTCTAGAATGATCATGCACATTACCTCTATTGGCATTATTTGAGCTTATGAAGCCAAATGTATGATTCAATGTTGATATTTTTTATTTCTGATTTGATCTTTAATCAAAAAGTATTTTTGATAAACAGTTACGTAGATCTATTTCCCCATTGAAGATAAGAGCTGTATTGTACTTGCATGTCTAGAAATCCTCACTCCAGGGCAGTTACAAACACAACCACATGAACTGACATGCCTTTGATATAATGCTGAGACTGATGTAATGACGCGCTGTTTGTCACTAATATGAAAGTTAAAAAAATGGCTAAATCATCCCATTTTCATTAATACAGAAATGTGTCAAACATAGTTTAATTGCCTCTAAGAAATACGTATGGCTTGCTATTGGCAGTGACAAAAAAGCACTCCTGAGTGTAAAGGAGAAGGAAAAAAACCATCAGAATAATATAAAACTCAGGAAATGAGTCTAGCTGTAAACTCAAAGGTAATACAAGTTTATGTTCAGTTTGATCTGATCTTTCACTTTCCCCTATAACTCTCATTTCATGTTCTGCAAAGAAAAACATTTTCGATATAGCAACATTAGCTTCACGTCTCCCTGCTGGAGTGAGTGAATGAGCTCAACCTCATCAGCGGATCTGGTCCAGTGGGAGGCCTATAGGAAACGCTCTGGAATGACGCCCCTATATACTGTGTTCAGTTTAAACAGATGAAGATCTTAAACACTCAAATGACTCATTGCATACATCAAAAGTCAATCAGAACACCCTATACCTTATACAGTAACAATGAGGCTCATAACTCAGGTTGACACAGCTGAGGTCACTCTGGGTGTGATTCTGCTCTGGGGAGTTTCACACAGCAAATTCGTCAGTTCAGCTCCATTTAACAAAACCCTTCATGACAAAGTTTTAACTGGCTGGCCTGAAGCAAGTTCACACACACAAGCACATCAAGAACTGTCAGTATTAGACCTGCTGATAAAGCAAATCTCACAAATGTGTTTTAGAGTCTATAACCCACACAGCCGTAGGGCAAACTCCTTGAAGCATTTCAGTACATGTCACATCATCACTGACTTTCACCTGCATGACTCCATCTGCACTGTTTAACCCCTCAAGGGCTGGGACAAGCTTGAAATAAAAGTGAAATACACTTTTAAAGTTCCAAACAAGGTAACCACACAAAGAAATATCTGGTTCATATCTCAGGAAAAAAAAAAGGAAATTCACAGCTAAATTAGTAGAAAATCTCTCCTTTCTCTGTCCCTATTTTTTTATATATACACACACTCACCAAAAGGATTATTAGGAACACCTTTTCAATTTCTCATTACTGCAATTATCTAATCAACCAATCACATGGCAGTTGCTTCAATGCATTTAGGGGTGTGGTCCTGGTCAAGACAATCTCCTGAACTCCAAACTGAATGTCAGAATGGGAAAGAAAGGTGATTTAAGCAATTTTGACCATGGCATGGTTGTTGGTGCCAGACGGGTCGGTCTGAGTATTTCACAATCTGCTCAGTTACTGGGATTTTCACGCACAACCATTTCTAGGGTTTACAAAGAATGGTGTGAAAAGGGAAAAACATCCAGTATGTGGCAGTCCTGTGGGCGAAAATGCCTTGTTGATGCTAGAGGTCAGAGGAGAATGGGCTGACTGATTCAAGCTGATAGAAGAGCAACTTTGACTGAAATAACCACTCGTTACAACCGAGGTATGCAGCAAAGCATTTGTGAAGCCACAACACGCACAACCTTGAGGCGGATGGGCTACAACAGCAGAAGACCCCACCGGGTACCAATCATCTCCACTACAAATAGGAAAAAGAGGCTACAATTTGCAAGAGCTCACCAAAATTGGACAGTTGAAGACTGGAAAAATGTTGCCTGGTCTGATGAGTCTCGATCTCTGTTGAGACATTCAGATGGTAGAGTCAGAATTTGGCGTAAACAGAATGAGAACATGGATCCATCATGCCTTGTTACCACTGTGCAGGCTGGTGGTGGTGTAATGGTGTGGGGGATGTTTTCATGGCACACTTTAGGCCCCTTAGTGCCAATTGGGCATCGTTTAAATGCCACGGCCTACCTGAGCATTGTTTCTGACCATGTCCATCCCTTTATGGCCACCATGTACCCATCCTCTGATGGCTACTTCCAGCAGGATAATGGTGTCAGGTGTGGTGGAGGTGAAAGGAGCGAGGACTCAGGTGCAGAGATAATGGGCACTTTAATGATAATAACAAAACAAAAATACAAACAAAACTACCCCGTAGGGGAAAACAAATGACTTGACTGACTTGAAACAAGGGGAAACACACCAGGTACGTGCAACAAAGAAACAGCACAGGACTGCAAACACAGGGAGAATAAATAGGGAGACCAAACAAAGGAGGTAACGAGGGAGGACAGGTGGGGCAAATGAATCAATCAGGTAATGAGGGAGGACAGGTGGGGCAAACAAATCAATAATCAGGTAACAAGATGGGAGGGGCTAGACAATCAACAGGAGAGCACATGGCACAAGGAAACATGCATGACAAGCCATGTGCTCACACCAAACGTGACCTGAACACAAGCACATGGCCAGTAAAACCAATCACCAGCCATGTGCTCACACAAAACTAGACATGAACACGCAGCTAATGAAAACACTCAGAAACCACGTGTTCACACAAAACATGACAACATGAAAGCACACAGCTAGTGTAAAACACAAGCTGTGTGCTACACAGCACAAGACATGAAAGCACATGAAACAAGGCACAGACAAGATAAAACAGGTGTGTCAGGGCTCTGTCACAAAACCAAGAAATAGACTAGACAGAAGTGACAGAACCCTGACACTACCCCTCCTCTAAAGGACGCCACCTGGCGTCCCTAAGGAGGAACACCAAAAAAACAAGACAGGAACATGACAACTCACCAGCAGACAACACAAGACGGGAAGATCAAAACAGAGACAAAGAGGGGAGGAAGGGAGGGGAGCCAAGACAGAGCCAGCATGACAGTCCAGGAAGTCTCTATAAGGGACCAGGGAGGGACGGGAGGGTTGAACCAGGGAGGCTCAGGCTGGTCTGAAGTCCCAGCAGAGGGCCATGGCGGGACAGACCAGGCAGGCTCCAGCGGATCAGGCAGAGGGCCATGGCGGGACAGACCAGGCAGGCTCCAGCGGATCAGGAGTCCCAGCAGAGGGCCATGGCGGGACAGACCAGGCAGGCTCCAGCGGATCAGGAGTCCCAGCAGAGGGCCATGGCGGGACAGACCAGGCAGGCTTAGGCGGTTCAGGATTCCAGAATGAGGGCCAAGGTGGACCAGGCGGATCTGAATACTTGGCAGAAGGCCAGGGTGGGTCAGGCAGCAAAGACTGGGTTGGCAGGACAAGACATTCGGGTGACTCTGGGACGGCCTCGGACTGGCAACGGGCTCTGGGACAGCCTCCTGGAGCTTGGGCGGAACCAGCCTGACTGGCAGCATGGACGGAGCCGGCAAGGCAAGGCGCTTGGGTGGCGCCGGAAGGGCAAGGCGCTGGGGCGGCGCCGGAAGGGAAAGGCGCATGGGCGGCGCCGGAAGGGCAAGGCGCATGGGCGGCGCCGGAAGGGCAAGGCGCATGGGCGGCGCCGAAAGGGCAAGGCGCTGGAGTGGCGCCGGCAGGGCAATGAGCCTGGGGATGGCCTCTGGGCTCACAGCAGGCTTTGGAACAACCTCCGGGCCCCGTGGTAAGCAGGAAGCCTTCTTCCTTCTCCATTTCCTTGAGCGAGGCGGCGATGCAGCCTCTTCGGCCAACACTGGGGGCGCTGCAGCCTCTTCGGCCAACACTGGGGGCGCTGCAGCCTCTCCGGCCAACACTGGGGGCTCGACAGTGAAAGTGGATGGCTCTGGGAGGACCAGACTTGTTAAGACAGAGGAAGCCTTCCTTCTCTTCCTCCGCTTACGTCTGCAAGGCGATGGTGTGGAGATTGCTGCCTCTGGGGGAAATGCAGCATTCACGGCCACCTCTGGGGGAAATGCAGCATTCACGGCCACCTCTGGGGGAAATGCAGCATTCACGGCCACCTCTGGGGGAAATGCAGCATTCACGGCCACCTCTGGGGGAAATGCAGCATTCACGGCCACCTCTGGGGGAAATGCAGCATTCACGGCCACCTCTGGGGGAAATGCAGCATTCACGGCCACCTCTGGGGGAAATGCAGCATTCACGGCCACCTCTGGGGGAAATGCAGCATTCACGGCCACCTCTGGGGGAAATGCAGCATTCACGGCCACCTCTGGGGGAAATGCAGCATTCACGGCCACCTCTGGGGGAAATGCAGCATTCACGGCCACCTCTGGGGGAAATGCAGCATTCACGGCCACCTCTGGGGGAAATGCAGCATTCACGGGCGCCTCAGGATAGGTGGCAGAAGAGGTGGACCCGTTCTTCCTCCTCCCTCTCTCCGAAGGGGTCATCGGAGGACTGGGGACCTGGCAGTTTGTGAGGTAAATGGGAGGTGGGCCAAGAGGCGGAAGACCACCCTCTTCCCCACGGTTGTATACAAACCCCACAAACTGCCAGAAAGACAGTATCCCCAACATTTCCATCTCCCAGGCGCTGACAGGCTCGTTCAGGCCACTGTTAAAAATGTCTTTAAGCGCAGAGTTGTTAAGGTCGAGCCCCTCCGCAGTGATGATGAACTGGTGGGCAAACTCTTTTACTGTGGAGCCCCCTTGGCGAAGAGAAAAGAGCTTGCCATAGCGTTCCATCGTCTGACGAGTGGAGGGGCAAGGGCTGGGAGATGGAAACAAGAAGATGCCCATTCTCTGCTGAGTCCTCTGATGGCTGTTTCGTTCTGTCAGGTGTGGTGGAGGTGAAAGGAGCGAGGACTCAGGTGCAGAGATAATGGGTACTTTAATGATAATAACAAAACAAAAATACAAACAAAACTACCCCGTAGGGGAAAACAAATGACTTGACTGACTTGAAACAAGGGGAAACACACCAGGTACGTGCAACAACGAAACAGCACAGGACTGCAAACACAGGGAGAATAAATAGGGAGACCAAACAAAGGAGGTAACGAGGGAGGACAGGTGGGGCAAATGAATCAATCAGGTAATGAGGGAGGACAGGTGGGGCAAACAAATCAATAATCAGGTAACAAGATGGGAGGGGCTAGACAATCAACAGGAGAGCACATGGCACAAGGAAACATGCATGACAAGCCATGTGCTCACACCAAACGTGACCTGAACACAAGCACATGGCCAGTAAAACCAATCACCAGCCATGTGCTCACACAAAACTAGACATGAACACGCAGCTAATGAAAACACTCAGAAACCACGTGTTCACACAAAACATGACAACATGAAAGCACACAGCTAGTGTAAAACACAAGCTGTGTGCTACACAGCACAAGACATGAAAGCACATGAAACAAGGCACAGACAAGATAAAACAGGTGTGTCAGGGCTCTGTCACAAAACCAAGAAATAGACTAGACAGAAGTGACAGAACCCCGACAAATGGACCATGTCACAAAGCTCGAATCATTTCAAATTGGTTTCTTGAACATGACAATGAGTTCACTGTACTAAAATGGCCCCTACAGTCACCAGATCTCAACCCAATAGAGCATCTTTGGGATGTGGTGGAACGGGAGCTTCGTGCCTTTGATGTCCATCCCACAAATCTCCATCAACTGCAAGATGCTATCCTATCAATATGGGCCAACATTTCTAAAGAATGCTTTCAGCACCTTTTTTAATCAATGCCACGTAGAATTAAGGCAGTTCTGAAGGCGAAAGGGGGTCAAACACAGTAGTATGGTGTTCCCAATAATCCTTTAGGTGAGTGTATATATATATAATATATATATTGGAAAGTGTATTATTTCTTTTCCTTTGAATTTTGTAGTAAAACATGACATTTCTTTACAGTTTTTGTAGGATTCACCATGTCAAATCTCAATATCATAATCACTAATGACATTTGTGGTTATAAGATTCATAAATTAGGTCAAAATGAAGAAAGTTACAGGATGGAAATGATCTTATCTTAAATAAGATTTTACTATGGAGGTTATGGGTTTGGATAGTCTTGAATGCAGTTTCATAGGAATAATCCAAAATATGGTCAAATGTTTTTGCTAGGTGGTATTTTGGTCCATTACTTTTTTTCTTTTTAAAAAATACATTAAAAGCAGATAAAAAGGATTTGCAATGTCAAAATTCATTCTATTTCATGCAAGAATAATTTTACCACTTTATAATCATATTTTACTGAGAATTTATGCTGGAGCCACACTAAAAGATTTTAAAAATCTGATAAGATTTTCAAAATGTGAGAGACCACAAATATGACGATAAGAAATCCTAGATTTAAGTTTTGTTCCTCTATTGTGTGGAGTGCGGCGATGTGACCAAGCACATTACACACTAACAGATTCCATTCACAGATAACCAGAGTACGGACTGTGAACATGGGAAATCTTGCAAAATCTCCTGCATCAAACGTGATTTAAAAGTAAACAAACATGGTGACAACTGGCAAGAAGAAATGGCGCGTATAGTGTAAGGACTGCATTTTACAGAAAATGTGTGAGTGTGAGTGTGTGTGTGTGGGGGTGGGTGGGTCACAATCTGATAAAATAATGTGTAGAACCATCAAGATAATCAAGACTTTACCTAGGATTGTCGGAAGGGGAAATATCGTTCCAAAATCACTCCAAATATCTTGTACCAAGGGGGGTGGGACTTAATAAAAGGTCAATTGTTCCAACTGTTTTTTGATGTTGTTATTTGCCAAGTTGGATTCAGACCTGGGTCTCCTGAATGTACACCACAGTTCAACATCCCGCTAGGCCCGGTCTCTGACAAATCCCAATTCAAATTTTTAGTAAAGTGTATAGGATATTATATGGCATTACTCTTATTTCATCACCATAACAACGTCATAGTGTTGTTATACAACATTGATAGAGTAAAACAGTGTCCAACTAGTTTTAAATGACAGCGCAGATGGTCACATTTCACTACTTCGTGTATATGTGAGGCTGTTGAGTCAGTGAGGCAGATGAAAAGTTTCCAACCACTCTGTCCAAATCTGTGGAGAATGACTTAACACGATGTGTGCGTTCACATTGGCATGAGAAAGAATCGATGAGTAATGCTCATGCTGAGGAGACTCAGAGTCCTCGGCTCCACTGTTTTGATGTTTCCCTTTAAACCTCTGGTGTCATTTTTGACCGAAATTTTTTATTGGTATAAAACTTGCTAAAGGTTTTGGCACTTGCTATGTGAACACCAAAAAAAAAAAAAAAATGGACATGAGTCAAAAAGGTTAAATGGTCCTGAAAAAAAAAAAAATCACACTTGTGTTCCTCGCGGTCAAAAATGATTTGAAATTAATGGGAGATTACTGGAAATTTTTGGTACTGTGCTCAAACAAAAATCTTACTTTTTTTGAGATATCAAGCCAATTTGGAACACAACTTGTTTAGATTAATGGCTTTTTTCTTGCAGTTTCAGAGTAAAATGTGTTTTTGAAAATATATATTTCATATAAAAAATTTAAATAGTATTTTTGTGAAATTTTCATAACAATAAACGTAAAATTGTGTAACGTTCACTTTTTAAAACTTTTTCACTTCAGCAATAATTTGTCAATTGTCGCTCAATGACTGACAACATGGTTACAGACCCAGGAACGGACATGACTATGAGCAAGAACACGGCACATGAGACAACCACAACAGCAGCTGGACACTCTCTTCAAGTGTGCACCTGTGGCTGGGCGAAAAAAACATCATACAGGGGGTTGAGGACCCACCAAGGAAAGAGAGGGTGCTTGAGAGAGCAGAAACAAGGGCCTCGCATTGACCAGTACTTCTTACGAAGCAAACAGTCAAATCAGTCGATTGAAGCACAGCGACGGGATAAAAACCAAAGTTCGCAGAGCATCAGCACCTTTGTCACTGAGGATGATAAAACAAGCAAAGAAATGCTGGTGGAGGAACCCACTCAACCACAGAGACCTCCCAAGGAGGAAAAGATCAAAGGGCACAAACCGAGTGTGAAGTGGCCCAAAGCTGTTGAAAAGAGAGAGTGGGAAATAGTCAACAACGACCTGACAAGAATCCTGGAGCAACAAGTGGGCACAGCAGAAAAAAAGCTGGAAAGGATGGGTGACATCATCTACCACTATGGAGAGGAGCACTTTGGAGTAAACACAAGGAGAAGTGACAAAGCAATACCAACACCAGCCAAATCCAGGAGGCAGCAAGAGATCGAAATGCTGGTCAGAGAGAGAAGGCAGCTGAGAAAGCAGTGGAAGAAGGCCTCTGATGCAGAGAGAGAGAGTCTCATGCTACTCCAGGGGGACATCAAGTGTCGGTTGGCAACCTTGCGAAGAGCAGAGAACCTGAGGAAACTTCGCAAGAAGAAGGAACACACAAGAACTAGGTTCTACAAAAACCCCTTCAAGTTCGTTAAAGATCTCTTCGCTAAGGAAAAAAGCGGAATTCTGAAAATTCCGAAGCAGGAACTGGAAGAACATCTAGAAAAGGTCAACCATGACCCAAAAAGGCATGAACAAATAGTTATCCCACATGACATCCCACCTATTCAACCTCCCGAATTCAATCTGGAGACTGGCCCTCCAAAATGGAAGGAAGTAGAGAGTACAGTATGGCGTGCAAGATCAGCATCAGCCCCCGGGCCGAATGGAGTACCGTATAAGCTCTACAAGAACGCACCAGATGTTCTACGCTATCTTTGGAGGCTCATGAGGATAGTGTGGCAGAAGGAAATAATACCTAAGGTGTGGCGAAGGGCTGGAGGGGTGCTGATTCCCAAGGAGAAGGATGCGACAGACATTAGTCAATTCCGGCCAATCTGCCTTCTCAACGTTGAGGGAAAAATCTTTTTCAGCGTGATAGCACGGAGGTTGTCTACCTACTTGGAGAAGAACAAGTACATTGACACATCCGTACAGAAGGCCGGCATTCCTGGGTTCTCTGGTTGCTTGGAGCATACCAGCATGATCTGGCACCAGATCCAAGCGGCGAAGAGAGACAAGAGAGATATCCATGTCATCTTCCTTGACCTGGCCAATGCCTTTGGATCAGTTCCCCATAACCTCCTCTGGGAATCCTTCAAATTCTTCCACGTTCCATCATCCGTCGCTAGTCTAGTAAAAGCCTACTTCGAAGACCTGCAACTATGCTTTACAACAGCCGACTTTACAACATCATGGCAGCGCGTGGAAGTAGGCATCATGGCAGGCTGTACAATCTCACCCCTGGCCTTCACAATGGCCATGGAGGTCATCATCAGGGCCTCAAGATGGGTGGTGGGGGGGGGGAGCGAACTAAGAACGGGATTCGCCTTCCACCTATCCGAGCATACATGGATGACATGACCACCGTGACCACTACTGCAGCATGTGCCAGGCGGCTACTTGGAAAACTGCAGGAGAACATCAAGTGGGCCCGGATGAAAATCAAACCAAACAAGTCACGAAGCATCTCAATAGTTAAGGGACAGCTTAAAGATGTGAAGTTCTGCATTGGTGATGACCCAATACCAACAGTGTCTGAGCAACCTGTCAAAAGCCTGGGTAGATGGTACAATGCAAGCCTCAGGGACAAAGACCAAGTGCAGCAAGTAAGGCAGGACATTACCAACAGTCTAGAAAACATCAACAATACCCTTCTGTCAGGGAAGCTCAAGCTCTGGTGCCTGCAATTTGGACTTCTCCCTCGGGTAATGTGGCCACTCACTATTTACGAGCTCCCAATAACAACTGTGGAGAAGATGGAGCGAACCATGACTTCATACGTGAAGAAATGGCTCGGCGTCCCACGATGTCTGACTAACATTAGCCTCTACGGCAAAGGGGTCCTTGAACTTCCTATCACGAGCCTCACCGAAGAGTACAAGTGTTCTAAAGTGAGACTCCAGATGACTTTGAAGGACTCCAGAGACCAGACCATCAGCAATGCCGTTCCATCTCTGTTAACTGGACGGAAATGGACACCATCCGACGCAGTGCAGCAAGCTACATCAGCCCTGAGGCACAGCGACATTGTAGGGCACGTCCAGTTGGGAAGAGGAGGCCTTGGCCTTACGGCAAGCAAGCCAACTTGGCGTAAGGCCTCAACATCAGAGAGGAGGAAAATGGTGGTCGAGGAGGTGCGCCGTCAGGAGGAGGCGGTAAGAAGTGCAAAGGCTGTCTCTCTTGCCAAGCAGGGACAATGGATGAGGTGGGAAGGCCTGGAGAGGAGAAAGCTTAGCTGGAGGGAGCTCTGGGAAATGGAGGCAAGCAACATCAGCTTCATCATCAGAGCCACCTATGATGTGCTCCCATCTCCAAAAAACCTCCACCAGTGGTATGGCGAGGACCCAACCTGTGCCCTCTGCCCAACTCCAGCGACTCTTAAGCACATCTTGGTCGGTTGTAAGACCAGCCTCACACAAGGTCGCTACACCTGGAGACACAACCAGGTCCTCAAGAGTCTGGCAGCAGCTCTTGAGAGCCAGAGGAATACCACCAACTCCTTGCCCCTGAGAGCAATCAAGTCCATCACGGCCCCAACCTTCATCCGAGAGGGACAGAAAAAGTCCAACCATCCCCCTACCAAACCAGAAGCTGGACAGCTAGCCATGGCCCGTGACTGGAAGATGCTAGTCGATATAGGCCAGCAACTAATCTTTCCACCTGAGATTGCGGTCACCACTCTTAGACCAGATTTGGTTCTCTGGTCCCCTTCATTGACGTCTGTGTACATCACTGAGCTCACAGTCCCATGGGAGAATTCAACGGATGAGGCCTATGAACGCAAGAAACTGCGCTATACAGAACTGGCAGCAGACGCTCATCAACGAGGATGGAAAGCGAATGTCTATCCGGTTGAAGTGGGATGCAGAGGTTTTGTGGCTTCTTCTACCATCAGACTGCTGAAAGACCTTGGCATCCGTGGACAGGCTCTGCGACAAACAATTAGATCAATCTCTGAAGCGGCCGAAAGAAGCAGCCAGTGGATATGGATTAAGAGGAAGGACCCTTGTTGGGCTCAAGGAGCATCAACATGACCCACTCACTAATCCCCCACCCTATAACCCACTTGAGAACCCATGTCACAACCCTCCATGAGGAGGCTGAACAAGGTATGCGGTCAGCCTTAGGCTTGACTCAGGGAAGAGGACGCCTCCTGCCTTGCATAGTCCCATGGGCAGCGCCATGTAACAAACCAGGCAATTTTCATGATTGGGCATGGGACACAAGCTCAGGTTTGATCACCCTGTAGCTGGCCACCTTTGATGAGGGTGTCTAGTGTTGAAAGGCCGAAACACCCCCTGATTCAAAGGTACATTACTGATGATGTGTCCCGAAATGTACATCTTTCCCATGACAGAGGTACAGCTCCCACGCCACTCTCAACATCAAGGCAAATCTCATGTGCATATCATCCATTGGCACAATGGACAGTTTACCATCACGTCCCGTGTTTAGTCTCCGCTCTAAAAGCATTCAAAATGTATGACAATTTAAGTTTACAGTTCATAGTAAGGTCTATGCTCAAAAAGTGAATAAATGAATTATAACTACAGCATAAATATAATTTAGTACCCTAAAAAATACTAAATATAAAATAAAAAACATTATCAAACTAAAATATATTACATTCATTTCATTGAAATAAAACAAAATTGTTTGGTCATTTTTGACAGCGACGCGAAGAGCATCAGAGGGTTAAGCATCAGATCAGTGCACAAGTGACCTATGATTCTTTAACACAAAGAGTCTGACCACACCAGCTCTGAAGTTGGCTATCCGACAGCAGCAGTATTTTGAAGAATGAAGGGTCGTGTTTACACTTAGACACATCATTTTTATGCTAAATCATGACTCAGGTGTGCGTCAGTCCCGGACTGGCTCGGTCGCACGGATGAGCTATTCCTTCGCCAGTCCTGCCAGGATGACTGTTAACTTGTGAATTTGCGACTGACAGGAAGAGGAAATCAGAATTACTTACTAAATGAACAGGAAAAGAGTCAGATAAAGGACAAATGAGACAGAGAGAGGAAGAGTGAAACGAACAGGACAGAGAACAAAGACAGTGAAGGTTGAATAACGACAGGAAGGGTTAGTCACTTTACAAGAAAATAATATTTTACGGGAATTATCTGGGGTGGGCCAAATTATTAAAGCCTCGGTTTAAGCCTCCTCTACATGAAAAGCTCACCCAGGCCAGCAGACATTATATGCCCTTGACCCGCCAGGTACATTTCTGCACTTGCTTGATTCACCTAGTCACCCCATCAAACACTCACACAGCTGACAGTTCCCACAATACACCCAGACCATTTGAACAGAAAGCCAAATCTATTTTCCCATGCACTGCTAGTCAGAGAACATCACCCTATTCAGTTTCCTCATCTTTGAGCTCATAAAATAAGAAATGTGTTTTCTCAGAACCGTCTGTGTTGATCTACCAATTATCAGGAAAAGTAATCTGTGAGGTCAGATATTCCTTGGAATGGCAGAATGTACTTCATAAAAAAAAATCTGATCGGAGTCTGACCTCTTTTTGCATGGCAAGATGACTTTGAAATGCAGGTGTAAATGAAACTTTTTCATCTAATCCTGTCCATCATGACAAGGAAATGCTAGCAGAAATAGCTCATGCCAGGAGCAATTATCCCACCATCATCCCTCCACCACTACAACTTCACCTTTATTTCTAATATTGTGCAATGCTACTAATGTGCAAATATAATTTACATAGAAAGGTGAAAAGAATGACGATGAATTCCTTTAAAACTCACAGCTAGTGATGCACCAAAATGAATGTTACAGTAACACTGAAGTTTTTATTTAGCCAAAAACCAAAACAGAAAATAGAAGAATCAGTGGTGAAGTGCATCCACACTGATGACATGTGCCTATTAGCAAAGAATCTAGTTAAAGTAGACATGAAACATACATTTTTTAAATACAAATTGATGGATGGCACATGGACTTAAAAAAAAAAGACTGAGAAAACTACTAAAACAGCTGTATTACGCATGCCAGGCCAGTAGTTGGCGAAGTCACTTTGTAAAGAAACACTATGCGCCTATCGACTGAACACATATGGCAATCAACTGGCTCAAACAATGTATACTTGTAGGTTACAGTTTGACAAGAGTTTACAGTGTGACAAAAGCACTTATTGCGAGTGTACACAAATATAAGTAAACAATTTGCAGGTTTAATTATCTGTATGAACAAAATGACGGCGTATGTTTCCACAGTTCGATCGCGCCTCTCTCTCTCTCTCGCGCGCGCACACACACACACACACACACAGGAAATGCTCCCTGGTTTTTCATTCCAAACTTATTATTCGACCGTTGTGGTGGTTTAATTTTTTTGCTGAGTTGTGACTTTATCTGTAGTAAATTGCCAATCAAGTTAGCAAAGTTTCACAAGCAAGCACTGGATTCATGGAAATTGGCTTTTAAGCATGATTTTTTTACCGCATAAATGTATTGTATGGAATAATCAATGTTTTGTATAAAAATAGGACCATATTTAACAAAGAATGTGTTGAAAAAAATGTAATATATTGTAATATATAATATATTTTTAAAAAAATTGATTAGTTATGAAAAATTAATGAAGGAAAACAATATAGAACGCATATAGAGTTTTTGAGGATAATTTAAGGTATATCACCATTTTCACAAATTCTCATTTTCAAATGTTTACACAGAGACGATAACGGTATCGTTTTCAAAATCTTGTGTTTTCAGGCCCCCAAAACACAATTGTCGTGTCACTGAATGGCCAAAATGCATTAAAAAAGCGTTCCGTTTTTGATTGAAAAAACAAAGAGAAAAAGTCTGATACTGCTTTTTTGTTGAGTAAGTGCGGGTTGACTTTGGACCTTGAAGAAATTTTTTTACAAAATAGAATGAAAGGGGAGTACAGTCTTTAAATAGAGGGTTAATAATACGGTAATTCAAAACGGGTGAAAAGACAAGAAAGGATGGCATTTTTCCAAAAAAGCCAAAAGTGAGAAGAAAAAAAATTGAGTGAACAGGTCAAACGGAAAGGCGTAACACAAAGCTCAGCAATGTGAACAGCACTGATTTATGCTGAAAACACCACCAACCTGAGTGCTCGCACACAACCTTTTACTGGAGCTTAGCGGCAGATTGCACCAGATGTATCTGGACTGATGATTTGATTCAGATATCACGAATGCAGAAAAACATCTCAAGTCAAAGCAAGGCTGTAGGTGCAATATCTGCCTGATGTCTGGAGGATTACTATAGTTTTACTAAGCAGAAGTGAGAGATGCATGGTTTTCCTCTAGTGTTTGGCAATCGAGATTCAGGCGAAGGGAGAAAAAAAAAGCTGCAGCTTTGATGTTGAATGTTCCTGTTTTCACAAACAACTTTCAAAAGCTTGTCTATATTTGCTTGAAGCCATGAGTAATTGCTAGAGAAATAAATGAGCCAGACAGCAGTTGCGAGAATCCATGTATATATATGTTTGTTACTTTTTATGCAGAACCTCTATGTAAATCAAAAATCTCCAACCTGTTTAAACATTTTCATATTACTCTTAGGTTCAGACACCTGCAAGATGTATCAAGAGGACAAGCTAATGAGTTGTTCCTCTCTCTTTTAAAACTACACAATAAAAACAGGGTGTTCACTTTGTGTTGATGAATAATTTCTTCCTGTATGAATCAGTCTGAATAACACTTCAGTTTGTTGCTCTCCATGCGGTTCTGAGTTGGTTTAAAGCTGGCTGATGTGTGCAGATCCGGCTGTAATGTTTCACTTTGTGGTTACACCGCACCTTCAAGTAAGTCATTAATGAAGGCAGTGAAACAGTGGGGTTATGTGTGATTCATGAAACAGATGAACAGCACGTAATATAGAGCATGATGAATCAATAAAACAAGCAGAAAATCCTTGAAGGTTTCTTCAGAAAATCCAACATCATGACTTATTCATTCATACATTTTATCAAGTTTATTCTTTCTAAGAAATAATAAAAAACAATAACAAATAATATGGAAAGCCATTTCACCAAATATGAAAAAAATCTTGCTTTGTTTAATGAAGGTTCTGACTTTAAATGGGAAACAAAAAAGTAATTATGAGATTAAAAAAAAGGTCAGAATTATGACAAAATGTTTTGGGTTTTTTTCATTATGACTTCATGTCATAATCATTACATAATCATGCCGAAATTCGACTTATTTAGACCGCTATCGGAATATGGATATTTTTTCTTAAAGTCATACACCTAGGATGGCTCAAGGGTGAGAAAATTATGGGATCATTTAGATTTTTGGGCGAACTAACCCTTTAAGAGTTTCTTCATTAAGATTAGGACAGTTGTACCCTGATATTTCTGACTTTATGTCTGCAAAAAACAAATGTCAAAATGAATTATAATTCATGCATATCCAAGCCACTGCATCTATGAATTGCATTTTTAATGCATTTCTGGATAAATTAATAGATTTATAGATCTTCCAAATATGAATTGTTTATATATTGACGTTTATGGCCTTGATAAATGTATATGTACACGCAAACACCCACAGCACTTTAAAAGAGCTGTCATAAGAGACTGAAGATATAGAGACAGTGATGTGTAACTGATAGATGGAGAGATGGATGGATGGATGGATGGATAAATGTTTTACAGCGACTTCAACATCAAGATGGTACAGCATTGAGACAGTGATGGAAGAACGGAACATGATATAAAGTTAGACATTACTCAGGAGGATGAATTACAGCATCAAAGGTATGTGAACAGAAGAGAGAAGAGAGAGCGAGAGGGAGAGAAGTATAGGGTGTGTCAAAAGATAATTTAATAGATGAAACAAGACTAGAAGACGTCTGATGTTAGTTCCAACCGAGAGCACGTTTCCACTCTGTATGCCACCAGTGTCTCTCCCTCTCTTTTAATTCTCCTTCAATCCCTCCATCTTTACCCACCACATGCTAGTCAGAGATTAGCCTGCTGTTTACAGAAATATGAGTGTCAAGACAAAAAGGTTTAAAAGATGCATGAAAAACATTTCATTGTGAGCTCAAACACACACGCTCATAAGTTTTTTTCTTCACGTTCATGAAGAAAAAAATGCAATGGAAACGATTTATAGTTCTTTCTTTGTATTTAAATAGAGCCAAATGTTCCCAAGTGATGCCCCAGCTAAGATTTCTTCGGTAATTTCTCCACAAACAAACTCATAATAAAACCCTCATAGCTCAGATCAATGCTTTCAACTTCCTCAGAGATGTTTGCTGAGCGTGTCTGCCTACACACACACACACACACATTCCTTTGTACCCCTCTTGGCACTTGGTCCCCTCCCTTGGTGACACAGCACAATTCATTTCACTTTTCATTGTGCCTTTATTCACGAGTCCCAAAACCCCTTTTAAACAAAGAGAGGAGAAACAGAAGATGGAATAGGGGGATGGGTAAATTTCCAGTTTCTTGGTGCATTCATTAGCATCTCTTCATAGCTTTTGTGCATACTCTGCATTTTATTTTGCCTCTTCAGAAAATACAACAGGCAATTTAAATGTGCTTTATTGCCATGACGGGCATTGTGGTGTATTTCTAATGTTTACAATGAATCTAGAACAGATATAGCACAGTATAAAGTCGCTCTCCTGATGCTGATCCGTCCACAAGGTCTCACACTGGGCAGAAGTCTCCTCTGGTGCAGAAGGTGCAACTACCCCACCTGACCTCATAAGAAAACTCTTTTACAAGGTGGTGATTTTGTATGACTTTGTATGGAAATGTAAGATTTTTTGGGGGGGAAAGTAACAATGAGGGTCCACCCCGAACCTAGCTGAGGCGTCACCAGATTGCACGAAAATGTATGCATGAAATTGTAAAAATTCATAAGAATTAGCCACCAATTCGCTGAAACATAGCTACGTAAAAAATGCCATGCGGTGTGTTTCATCTACATGGACATCATAGCAAATACTTGCATTGCAACTCAGTGTAGGGCAATTATAGAATTTATTGTGCTTGAATCGCATGGACTGTGGTGAGAGGATCTTTCAATAAAGTGCCGACAGTCGCTAGATCTGACAGTTGCAACTGGATGCCAAATTCCCTTTCAAACACGCTACTCTCAAGTGGTTGTTTAAGACAGCTTAAAAACAAAACCACTGCTATTTAACCCATTTAACCCCACTGTTAACATTGATGATAACCCGAACGTAGGCCTGCCTTTGAGTTTGAAAGGTCTAACCAAAGATGTATTTACACGGAGCTATGAAATACCCATGATATTTATCTTAAGCCTCTTAATGTTGTTTACAATTCCTTGTGCAGATTTGTGTTAAGGTGTCCATATCGTATACTCATCATTGTCATATGTATGAATTGCTTAATTGGTTACATCCTAAACCTAGAAGACAATTCCATTGGTTTTTGTTTATTTTTTAACGTGTTTATTTTGTTTGTCCTTTTTATTTTAATGAAATTTTGATTCCATATAGATCTTCTCACTCACTTAGACATGCGCAATATCCTTTTTTTCTTCCAAATTTTCAGTGTAGTCGGACGTAGGTCATTTCAGTATAAAGCCCCTTTTGACTGGAATAATCTTCCTGTTTCTCTGAGATCTATTACTTCTCTTAATAGCTTTAGGTTATCTTTATTTTCTTATCTTAAAATAACTTGTTCATGTTTTTTTTTTTTTACTTATTACTTGAGATAAATTCGAGGATCTTCTGTTGTTATTATTTGGTTCTATGTTGATATTGTATGATGTTGAGATTCTGCATCGCAACTGTGGTTTGGGGGTGCGGGAAACAGGTTGAGCATTTTCTTCTATTTTGTTCTGTTTATTTTTATTTTTGTTTCGTAAAATTGTTTTGTTTTTTTAGGACCCCCTTGAAAATGAGATGTTACATCTCAAGGGGCTATCCATTCAATAAATTCAAATATAAATAAACAAATGTGTAAGACTAACCTATTGATTTCATGTCAGCATTTTTACATGGCTGATTATAAGTCACATCAACAGAGCTTTTTTAATTCTATTTGTCCCTCTGAAAGATTGTGTCCATCTCAAAAAGTCAAGGATTTTGTTTCATTTTGCCATCCAGTAACAGTTAAACATGTGCTGACTTAGCTGGAAAAACAAAACAATTTGTGACTAAACCGGTTAATGTGGAAGACCATTACAAGCTGTAAATGAGTTCAAACACCAAGAGCAAACAAACATAAATCAGCATAGTAGTAGCTAGGTCTGATAAGAACTTTGCCGAAATACTGGTTTAACACTGACTCGTCAGTTTGGAGTGTTTTCTAGACTGCTCTGCAATTACAGTTAAAAGCAAGATTGCGGTAGCCCATAAATACTACTAACTGACGCTAACTGGGGCCACAGGTGGGTAAATATACCACCATAAATACCCACGGTAGTTTTCAAGCTATTTCATAGTATTTGAATGTTGGCATTAAACCCGGGTTCCAGGTATCATAAATAGGAACCATTTCAATTCGTCGAGTGGGTGTAAATAACAACTTCACAAACAAACAGCACGACTCGATCCGCACCAGACCGAGCGCATTCCCGGTACAGTGGCAGACATCCAAACTCCTCACGTACACACTCCGAGACTCTTGGCCGCCATGCACGAGACAGAGACAGTTAAGTTTACTCGCGCGACGACTTAACACATTTGAGCAGTCTAAAACAACTCACACAGAGTGTAATGTAAAGGCATGCGCTTCCACGCAGCGGTCGAAAAACCACTGACAATCAATCCGATAATCGACAGTGCATTAACTAAAAACGATAAAGTCAAAAGTAACATCTGACAACTTGCAAAACATAAATAAACTACACTTACAACTTGCAAGCAATTATCGGAGTAGGCTGGCTATTTTCTGATCACTCACCTAGAAGTCTGACAGAACGCGAAATCGTCTCCAAATGTAGGAAATCGCCCGATTCTTCTTTTTTAATCCGTGTAGTTCACTTTGGCAGGTTGTTTTTATACTAGTAGGTAAATATAGTCTGGCAAAGCCGTATGACTTTGTGCTTAGAGCCACAAAAGTACCAATGAATAAACAGAATAAAAAAAGCGATTGGCAAAAAGTTTCTGAAAGCAAGCAAGTTGTACGTCCCACGTTTGAAAAGGTTTGCAAGTAGGAATGTTCTGTTAAATCCGACGAGCGCAAGTGACACGGACGTCCTTATTTATTTCTCAATCAGTGCTTCTCTCTCCGCGCGCTCATATAAGCGCTTAGCTTTTAGACCTCTTTCTCTTCCCCTCAGGGCTTGCAAACACGACCAGGTGCTCATTTACATAACTACACTAGCTGCGTCCAATGGCAGCACTCAGTCAGGTGCTTCTTTAAATATTTCATGAGGCAATTGTCCAATCAGGAGCGAGTAAAGCTGGGAACCCGTGACCTGCCAGCGCCGCTGTAAATGATACGCGTAGCCTACCTCTGAGAGACTTTAAAAAAAAAAGTGGTACAGGAACGGAGAGATTTGGAGAATATAGGAAATTTAATATTGTTGGTAAGGAAACAATACAGGATTTACCTTGTTAATCCTTTCTGGTGTCCACCGTAACTCTTGTATTGGCTAAATTTCTAATAACTAAACATTATTTTGGCTTTTCTCCATAGAGTTTGATGTTAGCACCTATAGAAAGTAGGCCTACACCTTTGTAGTGTTAAAAGATCGCATTATTACAGATTAGAACTCAAGCAATATACCATTATGTCCTGAGGCAAGGCAGTAAAGACTTGTGTTAACAGACTAACTGCACTCAGAGGCAATGAGGTTAAATAAGAAAGAAAAGAAAAAGAAATGTCATTAGCTTAGAAAGTTTAAACATGCTAGATTCTGCACATTCACAAATACAGGAGAATGAAATGGGTGTGGTGCTTTATGTCAGCGAAAAGCTAAATTAAAGGTAAATAGGACAGGTAGAGGAGGGTGGGTGAGTGAAAAAGAGTTATTCCACAGCTATGTGTTGCTACTTGCCCCTTCATTGGAAGGAGATGGGAATTGGAAACTTGTTGGCAGTCATTCAATAACACAGATAAATAGTGGACAGAGAAAAATAGCAGTCTACCTAGTGAGTCAATATTGTTTCTCAAATCCTATTGACCGCAGGCATCGTGTATGAGCATGAGCATGTGTGAAGTTATTGCTTTTTATGGCACGGAAAGAATTTGCACAGAGAAGTGAAGTGCATTTGAGTAAAACAGAGAGAGAAAGAGAGATCATTTAACATCAGGTCTGAAACTGTAACAAAGGTGTGTTGAAGGAGAGAATGTGTTTAAAGAGAAAAAAGAGAAGAATTGTAAGAGCTCCAGTTCAAACTTTGTTTGGAAAGCAGCTTGTTCTTTTTGTTCTCTTCGCTTTGAATGAACAATTGTGCATGACCTGGTTTGACTTTGGACATGATTAACTTTAGCTCACACTTTTAATGGTTAAAGACTCAAAGACCCAAATCCCCAGCTTGGTTCTTTCTTTCCCTTACACTTTGTCAGCAGCATGTAATGAAAAATCTATTTTCTGATAGATCTTAATGTGAAGAATTCATACATGCATGTTTTTGTTTAATGTTTTGACCTGTTTAATCAAAATGTCATAACTGGACCTTCTGGTGAAAATGTCTCTCTGGTGAAAATGTCTCTCTGGTGACATATGCAAGACTTTTTCAATCTTTTAGTCCACTTAAACCCGGCCCTGCAGGCTCACGTTCATCTGCCTCCAAACCCAATCCACAACCAATGGATGGAACCAAGACCTTTCCCTACATTTTCAATAATCTACTACACTCAGATATACGTCACAATATTGAAGAAAAGGTCTGTCACTACTTCTGTTTCATTTTGACTTTAAAGTAGGCGTGAAATAGAAAATTCTAAATGTATATTAATGATCTCAATGTGAACAGTGAATACAAAGTCATTACTCAATCATCTGGTGAAACAACAGACTTGTCTCAGGTGATGTATGCCGGACTTCTCCAATCATTTAGTCAGTGTAAACCACGCCCCTTTCTTACAATCGACCATAAGCTCGCATTCAGATCTGCCTTCATCCAATCAACAACCAACCTACATTTTTTTTTTTCGATAATCAATTTCACTCAGATATGTGACGTGGAAGACTTCTGTCTACTTCCATTACATCATTACATCACAATGTCAAATGCTGACTGATTCAGACACTGCACCTCTGTGGTTAGTAAAGTTGGGAGACATTAACTCATATTTCACTTTTAAATTTTATGTTCCAACAAGTAATGCAACTAATCTGTCATGTTTTCTAATGAAAATCAATACTGTAGAGGGCATTTCACCACAATGCAATAAAGCTGAGGGTACGTCCTTGAGCAGAGCTCAGTTTACCGTGCCACAAGAAAAAAAACAGGAACTATAACTTTTGCACTGTGTTAGAAAATTGAATCCATCCTTCACAGGCTTAACTTGTGATATAACCTGATCACTTCTTCTGCTCATTCTACTTTCTTCCCACTTCTCTCTTTCTGTTTTTCACTCCCTCCATTTTTTACCTTTCTCCCGCAGGCCTAGCTTTGTGTGTTGCTCAGCAACCTGAGATCCCCCTGTAATGTTGCAGTGACCTTTGCACATTGTTTTATTTGCTTCCACTACTTGCCCTGGCGTTGTCTCACTCTCTCTTTCATTCATTCTCTTCCTGAAGATTTCCCCTCTGTTACGCTTGTTAAATGACTGTTTTTTTTTAAACAGATATCTTCTACAGCTAAATTTCCATTCTTGTCTCTTGCACTCATTCTCACTCACTTTTTTTTTTTATTCAGCTAAGCATGAAAAGCAGGCCTGATCCTGTGAGGAATTCACTGTGAAGGATGGAGAGGGAAGAGAGAAGTGTGGCTGAAAGGAAAAGGAGGTAAATCTAATCTGAGTGAAAAGTGAAGCTGGTTAGAATGAAAGACATGCAAAGACGAGAGAAGCACTTAAATGTGCCGGATAGTTACAGTTTTAACCCCCTGAGGAACAGCAGCCAGGCATTTTAATACATTTTAATGAAATTAAAAACTGAGGATGTGTGATGCATGTAGAAACATAAGAAAGTTTTACAACATATGAATTATGAATTAAATTAAGAGAATATTTGAAAGTATACTGAACTATGAAACATTATGCCTAAAGCGTTTAGAAATGCATGACATAGGGATGTGCCCGAATGACTTCAAAATGAATAACAAATAATATTTTAGAATAATACAAAAAAAGATTTGTTAGACTGATTCAGACTTAAAGGAGCCGTATGTAAGATTGTGGCCAAAACTGGTACTGCAATCACTTTTAAATGACTGTAGAGCGGTGTATCCCCTCCCCCTCCCCCTGACTCGAGGTTGCCAGATAGACTGCAGGATCCAGCAGGAACGTAGGCTGCTACAAGAAGTGGTAACTAGAGCAGAGCTGGCAACCCGGATGCAGCAACACTACTGACTTCGTGATTGGTAGATAGGTGGAGGGTGGAGCATCAGACCAAAACACAACATGACAACATCAACATCAGTTGAGGGCTGCAACTTCACTTTTTAAATGACAATATCCTGGCCGGACTACTGTTGTCAGTGATATAAGTATTTGTAGTGAACATGATTTCTTAATGTCTAGTGACATATCAGGGCCATTTTATGATTAATTAATTTTTCACATAAATTTTTTTTTTTACCTTTAAAGACTAAAAAAAATCTATAATTATACATATTAACACATGAAATATACAAGTTTGATGGCCTATAAAAAAGGCTTTTAATTTAGTTTGGGAGCATTTCCAGTTTAAGTTGACTGATAATGCAACAGATAAGCCTACTTAAAATTGCTTCGCTGCACAACCTTATAAGACACACTGTACATCATCCAAAATCCATATTGTAATGTTGTACCAACTTACAACAAATAATTTGCATTTATTTCTAGACATATGCACAGACAAAACAGGATGTTTTCTGCAGAAAGGTACAAATGCATGGTATGTGGTTATGGTGTGGACACTACAATAGATTGATTAAAAGCTAGAAATTACTTTAAAACAGCTGCAAAGATGCATAAATGTGCAGGGTCACAGCTTAGAGAGAGAGAGAGAGAGAGATGTATTTTGAATACCAACGTAATATTTTCCATACACAAAGCATAGCATATTTTAATAGTTCACTTTTGGCAATGCCATCTATGATTTATAATGAAATGCTGATTTAAGTGAGGAAGCTCAGAACATATGTACACCCATGAGTCCACATGTATGCACCCCTCCCCACTAACACACACACACACACACACACACACACAGCTGTTGATGGGTAGAGCGGCCTGATCACTCTCACAATGTCAGGCCTGTAGAATGGGGAAGCGACACAAACTGGCATTCCGCTCATTCTCTTACTAAAGCACATAATCTATCCATCTCTCTCCCTCACTCACAATGGATCCCTACGCTACCTCAGTTACCAATGTCACACACATAAATCCTCCCCCACCTCCACACACACTTGAAGAATGGCAGGACACTCTCTGTTCTGTCCTCTCTGGTGTCCTCTTTCAAAATGGCTGGTTTTCTCAGGGGCCCAAGGTTTAGAGAGCTTCTCTAAAGTGCCATAAGAGAGTAAAAAGACAGGGATGATTCAGGGAGGCAGGAGAGAGGGAGAAAGAGAGAGAGAGAGTGTGTGTTTTATGAAATGAGATCAGCCACATGACTGAGGCTCAAAGGAATTTAAGACTTTTGACTTTGTCCTGTGTGTGTCTGTCTGTGTGTATGTGTGGGTCTGTGTGTGTCTGTGTGTGTGTGTGTGTGTGTGTGTGTGTGTGTGTGTGTGTGTGTGTGTGTGTGTGTGTGTGTGTGTGTGTTGTTGAAAGACAATGACAGAGGGAGATTCCTCCTGGTGTTATGTTGTAATCACATCATATTACTGCAAAATATTAGGCATATAGTATGAAAGTCAAATGTTTTTAAAAGTTCTTTTCTTTTAACTTTACCGGTACGAAGTACACCGATCTTGAACTTGACTTAAAGTACAGACGCCATGGTAAAATATTGTCATGGTGCAGTTATGAAAGTAAAGTTGAGTAGAGAATCTTGTGTAGCAGTTTTAATAAATAAAGAGAAGGCAAAGCAAATAAAAATGCAATGTAACAGCATTGCTTAAACAAAGACAATAACCAACAACTCAAGAAAGAAACAGTGAAATATATACCAGAGCAAAGAAGCAACCAAACAAGACACAGGTGAGCATAATCAGTAACCATAGAAACAATCAGTAACTAAGGAAACTCAGGGAAACAGGAACTGAACAGAACACATGCAGAACAAGGAAATACAAACTAAAAGTCCATGAAAACATAACTAAACCAAAACATGACAAATAAGATAAGTACTGATATTAAACATATTGACTCAAATTAAAAGTACAAAACACTCTTGAATGTATTAATCTATAATGCCAATAAAAACAGTAAAATACTGTTACTGTCCATCATTGAACTTCACAAAGCATCTTAAAAATGCAGCAATCATGGTGTGAGACGCTAAAAAACAGCGAAGTGCATGGCAACGGTGCAAGACATCCATCTAGTGCTTACACAGACCAACAAATAAAACAACTGAACAGATGGACCCAAGTTGTGATGGTTTTATGTTGCTGGTGATCACGGTAGAATGACTTTATGTGTGTTAAACATATTGGTTTACACATTAGTTGGAATATACCAACCATTTTAGGTTCGTCCCTTGAGGCTTTTCCAAAAGGTGAAGGTGTCAGAGGTCACAGGGTCAGGTTGCAGCCGTGGGTGGGTGTCTGGGTGGGGGTCAGAAGGGTGTCAGTTCTCTGATCTCTTTTTTGGGTATTGGGAAGTAAAAATGCATCGGTCACAATCGCTCCTGCTCCATCACATACATCACTCACGAGGACGTTCGGTTCAAATCTGCTTCAATGCTTTCATGGATCTTAAGTCTGTCAAATCATCCTGACTGGCTTCTGCGTTAACCATCTTTTCATTCAGGAAGGACAGCAGTGGACCATCACTAGAAAAGAGGCTTTGCTACAGTGTAATGAGTACAAACAGGTTATTACCAGACCCTTAGTCATTTCCTGAGCAGTAATCTCACTTGTTATTTGTTGAGCCTGTCGTTCTTTGTTGTATAAGACATATTCACTGTATCAGATTTACACGCATTACGAGTCTGTATAGCCTTCTTTTGTGCACCTGAATATTAATGCATTGATAAATATTTATGTTTTGTTTTAATTCAGATTTTTCTACATTGTGTGTGTGTTTTTTGTCTTTCTAAGGAAAATCTCCTTGGAAGATTAAAGCAGATGGGTGAGTGTGACCGCAGGTGTTCTTCAGCAGACGGTAATTGCGTTTGTGTCTGTCTGTGTTTTTGTGTCATGTGGTTAGATGTTTTTGCTCTGGTTGACCACTCACATTATATTCTTAAAAGACTCAGGATTTAAAGAAAGAATTCACCCAGAAATTAAAATGATGTCATTATTTCCTCACTGTCATGTCTTTCCAAACATGTACGAGTTTCTTTCTTCTGTAGAAGATAAATGGAGTAAAATTTGAAGAATGTCCTGGTTACATTAATGAGGACAGGAGCTAAAAAACTAAAAAAGGATGCAAAATCATCATAAAAGTATTCCAAGTTTTCTAAAGGTGATAGTTTTTGGATGATAGTGCATAGTGTATTCATGAGAATCATTCTTTTGCATCTGATCTTTGCAATGAATCTTTGGTTCAGTTAGCAAAAAAAAAAAAAAAGTCTAAATGATCTGTCCATGAATCCGATTGATCCGGTACACACGGTCAATTGACTTATTCAATGATCTGATAGCAGCTCACAGAAGGAGAGAATGATCAGTGAATCAGTGTTATTATTGTTAACTAAAACTAAAACTTAAAAATCATTCTTGGTTATTAATAAATTAAATATAAACTTAAACAAAAATAGAAATGTTGCATATAGGCAACTAACTGAAATAAATAGGTTCTAAAATTACTGGGGAAAAAAACTGAAATAAAAATAAACAAACTATATAGAAAAATGTATAAAATTGGCAAAAGCACATTAGAAAACTGCTAAAAAAGAAATGCTATCATATGACTTCAAAAGACTTGGAATATACTTAATGAGTCATTTGGACCACTTGCATGATACATTTATGATGCTTTTAGTCCCCACTTATTGTAATTAAATTAAAAAGAACAACTAGTCAATTCTTCATAAAGTCTTAGAGATTTAAAAGAACACGAGGGTGAATACATGATGACAGAATTGTCATTGTTTTGGGTGAACTGTCCCTTTAAGGTCCCACCCACCACAGAATCCTCTATTGGTCTGCTGCGCTTCATTCCCTCATCTCTGCAGAACCCTTCACGGACTCTGAATCTCTCAACATGAAAAGAGAAAAGTGATGAGACCCTGAAGTGGTATTTGGGTTCTCCTTTATAACTGTTGCTGGATTCATACACCAGTTTCACTTCACTTCCTCTCCCTCTCCTCCACCGCCTCTCATTCTATTCCATCAGCGAATAAAAAAGTTTGTCATTTATTTGTGCCATGCTAACAGCGGAAGTCTGCGGCCTAAGTTAATTCATTAGTTCCCTTGTTAGACACTCATTGTGTTTGCTAATTATGGGTTCTCTGTTTCCCTCCCTTTCTCCCTCCCTCTTTCTTCCACATCAGACAGAATTTGATTCTCCCCAAATGACTGTTATTTTCTGTCTCTGCTCTGAGTGTATGAGTGGTTTGTAGCAGCTGACGGTAATAACGGTTGAGTCAGGGTGTGGCGATCAGGTAGTTCGGCCTTTATAACAGCCCATCATAAGGTCTATTTCAAACTGTCTCCATGGAAACAGAGCAGGGAGGGTCTAATTCTGCATGGACTGTGTGATGACACAACTGTCCTGCTCGCTCTAGCTCTTCCTGGCCGTTTCTGCTCTATCTGGCTCCACAGTGAGAGTGAGTGGAGTGGGGGGTTGCTGGGATTTTGGGAATGAGTGCCATTGCAATGCAGTGAGAGCCCAAGCTAAAAATACCTATTGACACATAGACTCCAACAAACATGGTGAGCAGCAAACAGTCACACCACCCAAAAAACACATATGCACATGTAGAAAAATGCTTTAGAACATGAAAAAAGTGATATAAATCTACAATATTGTTCATTGGATCTGTAAAATCGTCTAAAATCGAGCTAATTCTGTCACACGTGGCTCATGGTGGTCCTGTGGTGGTATAAATTCAAATGCTGTTCGATGATAATAAATGATGTCAGTACTGTTGTGTGGCAGCATAATTTGGCCTCTCTGACTTGCCGTACTGAAAGCTGAGTTTAGATTCGGGCAGAAGACAGGACACCCAATACACTCCACTGCCAACGCCAGCACCCAACTCGGAAGCAGACTAGAGACAACTGCCTGCTCATAAATTACACTGTGTGTGTGTGTGTGTGTGTGTTCTTGAAGCAGTGAGGGTACTAAAAAAATTGAGGGGAAACTCCTATCTAAATATATACAGTAAACGATATAAATCATTTTAAAACTCAAAATCATGAGAAAATGTCAACATTTGTTTTTATAGTTGTGCGAGGTCAATCATGAGGCCAGTTTGTAGGCCACATGGAGGGCTAATTCACTAATTCCACTAAAGTCTGTTTCCATCTCGGAGGAAAAAAATAAAAAGGTAATGTTATTTTTATGTAATTTTGACTTAGTATCTATCAATGTGACTTTATATCTTGCAAACATTATTTCTTGTAAAGAGACTATTTCGCATAATTGTGACGTTGTGATATTATTACTCGTGTATGTAACTATTTTCACATCTCTAACAATTGTGACCATATTACTCAATGTGACTTTATATCAATTGCGAGTTTATTTCTCGTAATTGTGACTTTTTTGCAATTGTAACACTTTTTCTTGTAAATGCGGCTTCATATTGCTCACTGTGACTTTATATCATGCAACTACCAGTTTATTTCTCGTAATTGTAACGTATGTTTTGCAATTCCGTCATTATTTCTTGTACATACTTCTTTCGCAATTGAGACTTTATATCGCTCAATGTCACTTTACATCACACAATTGCAAGTTTATTTTTTGAAATTGTGACTAATATCTCAAATATCTAATTGTGAATTTATTTCTTATTTGAAACTTTATCTCATAATGATCATTTTATTTTATATAACAGAAACAAGCATCCATATGACTGTTTATGTTGTAGAACATGAAGTAATGTTAACAGACCTTATTTTATTCATAAACTGCAAACCAAAAAAAAAAAAAAAAATACATTTTACAATTCCATTCTCATAAGTGTAAAATAATTTATCGTGTGATCAAATATCCCTTGACTCATAAATATTGTGGAGCTACACGACCAGTGACATTCCTGGGATTGCTGTGCCAGTGTTTTCAGTTCCGTCTGCATTCCCAAGGAAGGTGATATAGAGGCTGTGAAGTCAAGAAGTTCAAAAGCCACCTTTGCACTTCTTTGCATTCAGGATTAAGCTGCATTTGTGTGTGTGTGTACTAAGGGATATTTAATCAATCAGACATCCTAACAGGGAAACGTATCCTTTCATGTGATGAGTGGTATAGCTTCCAGCTTCCAGAGTCTGCCAAAATTACCAGATGTCTGCAAAATGTGCAAATTAACATGCAAATTAACACCAATCAGATTAGAGATACAGTACTTGTCTGGTCTGATTAACCTCTGCGTGAACTATTGTGTTTACCTTGATTCACCTTGATAAGAACTCAAACTCTGTCTCAGTCAATACCAGACCCTTGATTAAAGCCAGTTTAATAGGACTAATTCATTCTTTGTTGATTAGTGGTTTAAAGGGTGTTACAGACTGGTTATGTACGTCATGTGAAAAGCAGGCTGCTCTACACTAATGCAACACATATGGACAGCACAAGCATGACCAACGACTCCTGTTAAAGACCACAGAATTTAATTTGGATAATTTATGAGGTCACGGTTGAGTGAAATATGAGAACAGTGTGGAGCTGACAGCGGTTACAAACAGGCAAATAGTTTTACACAATCTACAGGAAATTAGTGAGTTGTGTTTCTCTGTTTTACTGAGGGGAAAATTGTTTGTATTGGTTATTACGAGCAAATTATGATTGTGAGGCACTGTAACATATCCAAGTCACACCCTAAACCACAAGCCCGTTTTAATAGTTTTTCCCAGTTTAATGAAAAGGATTACAATGTAATCCACATGCCGGATTTTACATGACTTGTTTTTGATTGTGGTGGAATAATCAAATTCTATAGGAATGCTTCATTGTCTTCAGTGTTTACAGGTAATGATTAGTAATGTTGATCTGATGCAAGGCTCTGTGACCTGATGGCCAGTGATTGTCAAATGTTTTATTTCCTAAGTAAAGCGCATAATTAGTATCAATCAGAAGTGTGGACACACCTACTCAATCTTTATGATTACTATTTTTCACATTTTACAATAATAGTAATTTAAACTATGGAAAAACACTAATGAAAGCAGGGGGATAATGTAACGACCAGAAATTCTCAAGCAAATCTTAAATTCTGCTTCTTCAAAGCAGCTATTGCCTACTCTTTACTTTGATAACTTGTTTATGCCCCTCAGCCAAATGAGGTAACCACTTTTCCAACAGTTTTAGGGTAGGTTCACACAATACATGTGTTTGCGTTCCACTCCGCTGCTCTGTCTGTATTTTAATGTAAACATGAGCTAGATGCCCATATTTTACAGTTGCGTTGAGCATCGCTGCGTTTTCAGAGTCTCGCACAGGCGCGTCGTGTTTTTAAAGAGTTAGTTCTCCCAAAAATCCAAATTATGTCATTAATTACTCACCTCATGCCGTTACAAAACAGTAACACTTTCGTTCATCTTTGGTACTTTCTGTCCCTCCATTGACAGCCTACTCAACTACCACTTTCAAGCCCCAGAAAGGTAGTAAAGACATCATTAAAGTAATCCATGTTACTCCTGTGGTTTAACCTCAATTTTATGAAGAGACACGAGTGCTTTGTTTGCGCAAAAAAACAAACAAACATAATTTACCACTTTATTTACAAAATCTTAATCTACAACGCGAGTTCACAAGAGCACCACGACGCATGCGTGCTGTGTTGCCTAAACAGTGGATTGATTAGGGCCTACATTAAGAATTGCAAACAGTTTTCGTATTATACATTTTCTAAAATGTTATGTTTAAATATGCAAATGAGGCATTGTCTAATTAAATATGCCCTAATTTGCATTTCCAGAACAGATAGGCATATCTGAACATTGGATACAGGTTCAAAATGTAATTAATTTTGTTGACATATTAGAGTCTATTACACAGGGGAGAACTGATTATCTCTGTTTTATTACTGTCAACAGCCAGTAATTATTTTTCACCATGTAACCAGGCAGGTTATATATGAACAAAGCCCTCTGTAAAAACCTTCAGAACATAGATAGGAATAAAACCAGAGTTTGGTGTATGGAAGTGCTACTAAGGTGGCAATTTCTGGCTCGGTGCATGAGAAAAAACTCAATTTGAGAAAATGGCCTTTAAAGATATGCATTGTAATTGAAATCTACAGATAAAGTGCAATAAAATAAACGCTTAGTGTATTTTGGATGTCTTCTTTCCACTAGTCTGAGAAAAAAAAAAAAACAGGTTATGAAAAGCCAAATAGACCAAAATCTAATAATTAAAAAAACCTTCTAAAGACTTCTATTTTTTGTGAAGTTTATACGATGCTAATTGGTTATTCTCTTTAATATACACACAATTTTATACATTTCACATAAAGATGTATGTTACCTTAAATTTATGTTCACCTACATTATTCTTTACACTATATTGTCACTGAATGTAAAGAAACAAGTAGCTGTGTCCTCTTGTGCAAACATAATGATAGCAAAGAATCAGGGAAACGTTTTTATTGCAGAGGGCTGTTTCTGTCAGTATAATAACATTTCAAAAAAGAAAGAATGATTCACACACTATCACACCCACATGAAGTCCCTAAGCAAGGGCATGCAGGGCTGGAGGCTGAAAAGCAGGAAACCAGCACTCTTGTATCGGTCTCTCTGCACATCTGTGATGATGGTCTAACATCACATCATCACCTTTACCCGAGTCCTACAGCAAAAGTGCACAAACTGTAGTTCTTCAAAACCAACCCACTCTACTCTACTTTTTAGTCCAAAAGAACATGATCCCAAAATCTTCGAGTGGCTTGTGTCAGTGTGCATGTACAATGTGTGGGATACAGTTTCACTTTTATAACTGGAACGCGTGTATCAGGTTTTTCTAATACCTCTTTAAACTTTGCATAGTCTAGAACATTTTGTGGCATAAAGTCACTCCTACTGCAACCCAAAATGACACCCTCACTTCATTACCCGCATAATAAACGTGTATCTGCTCAGAAATGAAAGTTTTCAACAGTAAAAGACTGCTGGTTGCTGCCTTTTGCTTTAAAAGTGCTTCGAGTGTCCATAACTTCTTTTTATCAAAATAATCTTCTGAAGTCAACAGCCTGTGCCTCTATTTCTTATCCTCATACATGACTGGTTCTGCCCTACATGCCGAGGTTTGCGGTACTGAGGTTGAGGTTAAAATACATTCACATGGGGGAAACTCACAGTTTGAGGTCAAAGCGTGACTTCTGACCTCACCTGACCTTTGGCATCACTGCTGTGAGATTGATAATAAATCAGTGATTGTATTCATCAATGCTTGTTTAGTAACACTGATTGTACAATCACTGGTTGTAAGACATTCCCTCTGACCTTTCAGAAAGGGAAAAGGCTGCATGCAGGAGGTACAAAAAAATTTTTCAAAGTATTTTGATACTCTTCTGATGATAATGAAAAGCAGAGAAGGTACAGAGGCACAGAGAGGTTGAAATAGAACACAAAACCAGCCTTATACTGCAGCAAAAATAGGCAGAATGGTGGATGTGTTGTGTTCGTCTATTACTCGGTCTGTATAAGAGTGCAATAAGCGTCAAATGAGAAATAAATGTTCAAGACAGACCTTTGATTGACACATTGCAGATTGAAATGAGATGGTCATAAAGAGATCAGTAATAAATAAAGAAACCGGAATGTATGAACATGGAATGAGAAGGAGAGAGATCTCATCCCTCACTCACACTCGTTTTGTCTTAGCACGCTGAACATGTTGAGAGTGAGGCCCTTCTTGCAAGCCTTCACGGTATCATCTTCATCATCCCCATAAGCGTCTTCATCATCATCTGCGTCTCGATCGTTGTCCTCTTCCAGCTCTGAGCTGGATTCACCGTCGTCGTCTTCCCTGCCACCCCTATCCTCTTCATCCTTTCTTCCTTGTAGAGCAATGATCTCGGACAGGTCTGGGTGTGATTCCCATTCATCTGAAGAGATTGAGATTAAATGTCAAATTTGGGACACGATGACATGAACACATCTGTAGTGGTTTGACCTCTGACCTTTACTCTGAGAGTATCCAGGTGGCCGCAGACACAGACACAACCGTCCGTCGATTGCCAAACGCAGTAGACTGTTGGCTGCTCGATAAACATCATTACGGGCCGCCATAGCAGTCTTATACCCTCTCTTATCAGCCCAGGCTGACAAAAAAAACAAAAAAACAGACTATTGAAAACCAGTTCCTCCCTCCAATCGAATTGTAAATAGGAAATGAATAACGCCACATCAGAAAAGTACACACCTTCACACACGTCCCATGCTGTCCAGTCCTGTGTGTCGGGGTCACGTGGCATTTCTGGGCAGTGGTCGGGATGTTTCAGCTTTAATACAGACAGGAAGTCAGTCCGTTCACACAGGTATCCTACTGAACTGTAAGGCTCTTGCAGCTGGGACACTGGATATATACCAGCCAGGATCTGTTTGAGAAGATGCATAACATGGACACACATAAACAAAGCCAGGATGATTTAACTTTCATAAATTTTACAGTATCATGCTGTTTTTACCTGTAGCTGCTTGTCCACTTGGGAAGGGAAGACAAGCCCAGGACAATCGCACAGTTTCACAGTGGGAGTGAGGTAGTATGTTTGGAAATATTTTGTGTGACCTGGGGTTCGAGACACGCTCACGACCTTCCTGCCAACCAGACTGTTCAGCACTGAAGATTTGCCTACATTAGGAAAACCTGGAGAAAGTGCATAAGACTCAATATGAAGTTTAAATTAATTAATGAATTTGAATTTTACACATTGGGGAGAAGTACTTCATATAAGATTTATGTAACTGATATTGATCTAAAACAACACAACTTAAAGTTGGCATGAAACGGAAATTGCGATCGTCCTTTTTATCCCTATTTTGGTGTATATCCAAGTGAAACGGCTTCTCAAATGAGAAAAAAAGTAGGGCGGGGCTCGATTGTTCATCAGGGCTTGATTAGCTCGTTGAATTGTTGTTGTTTGTTAATAGCTGCAATCTCATGTGAGTGACAGGTTTCTGGAAGTGAGGGATTATTGTCCCGGTCTCACATGTCGTCGTGAGGGGGCGGGGACGTGCACATTTTGATTAAAGATGATAAGGACACATTCATTTTATTTTTAAATAATGATAAATCATTAATAATAAACACTGCAATTAAAAAAAAAGAAAAAGAAAAAAGAATCGTCAATTTTGATTTCCTGGTGACTAATCTTTTTACCTATGCAGCCCAAGGTTAGTACTCCATCTTTATAAAGTTCTTGCGTGGGGCTGTTCATTTCCATGGCAACATCAGTATGATGCTCCATCAGCACAGATTCCGATCCATCATCATCAGCCCGATCCCCCTCTGTTCCCACAGCAACAGCATCCCTCTGGATCTTCTTCTCCCAGCTGTTCAAATCCACTGAAAACAACAATCATCATCATCATTACTCTCTGTGTTCCAGTGCTCATTTAGTTGTCTGGGAGGAACTTGTCTTACCTCTTCCTGCTGTGATCTCCTGACACGCTCTCATGATTTGGAACGGCCCTCCTACCTGATTCCATCCTGCTTTCTTCCTCACCCTCTTCTTCTGTAGAACTGCAGGTAGTACAGATGAAGGAAACATATTTTAATCTGGTCACATATAGATAAAGCACTGATAGAGGAAGGATTCTCTCACGGGTGCTGTAGGGTTGTCCTGGGTGCGAGGTGAAGCCGACACAGTGCAGGTGGGGGAACTGTTTAGTCAGATAGTGTTTCCATGCCAACACCAGCGGGGCGGGGCACAAGTCCACCTTATTGAGCACCAGGATGATGTACTTCTTTAACTCACCAGTGATGTAGTGATACACAGCAGGAGAAAGCTGCAGCACCTACAGACAGAGTGATAATGTTTGCTTGTACTGAATGGTAATGACTACTTAACAACTCCATCCTTCTTTTGCTCAAAAAGTATAACGCAATAAAAAAGTGCTGTTTTCTGAGATTAAATGTAATACAATCTCTGGCCCCACCTAGTGGGGACTTTATTACCTCACTTTGCATAATTTAAGAATTCTCAAATTTAGTGTAAGAGCTATGCAATTTTCATGACCTTTTGAAAACTGCTTAAAGTTTCAACAGGCATTACAGTCGCACACTTACTGGGTGTCTGATATCCACTATGAGTAGAATGACATCAGACATCTCCAATACTCTCCACAGCTGCCTCCATGTCTGAGAGAGAAAGACAGTCAGTCAGTAGTAAATAAACAAACAAACAAAAAGTAACCAATTTTGAATAGCTGTTATTTGAAAGAGCACCATTCACGCTGTCTGACCTTCAGTAATGCATCTTAATCTGTTATTCACATTCTTTCAGATTAGCCAACCTGTTTGTAATTCGTTGGCCCACTTTAGGTAAAATAATGTATGGTCTCCTGTTAAGTATTTGCTACATTAATCCAAAACTATCTGGAAACTGTTAAAACAACGAATTCATTGTGATCCAATATTTGCAGAATAATTGCTCAGCTAAGTGCTTCCAACATTTAGCAGCAAAGTTTATAAGTTCTTAGACATAACGGTTGTTTGTCTAAAAATGATCTGCACAATATTGTGGTGCTTCTGTTGTCTGTAGGCTTTTAAGAAAGACAAACAGGAAGAAGCCTTTTTTTTATTAAGTTTAATATGCCTCATTTTTAGTCTCATACATTTAAACTAGCATTTAGGAAAAGTGTTGCTTCTTTTTCCCTAAGCAAACACAGCAGTTTCAGTGTCACAAGACTTGAGAGGGGCAATGGCTCATAAACATGAGTTTATGAGCCATTGAACATGACTCAAAGTTCATGAATTTGAACACTTAACAGTGCTTGCCTCCAGCACCGTCTGACCAAACAGATGCTCAAGCGCAATAAAACAACTATTTCATTACAGCTATTGACTCAGCAACAATCCAATTCTGGTTGCTGATAAAAATGATTTCTCCAAGTACTTCAGTACTGTGTTTTCTAACAGAACATGCCTCACCTCGAGATTGTGCTCAAAGTGGCTGAGGCTACCGGGTGGGTTTTTGGAGTGAAGAGTGTCCAGATACTCCAGAAATGACTTCTCCTCTTTCCGCAGCAACTCCTCTCGCCGCATTTCGTAATGCCACGAGGGCCGCCGTGGGATATCCAGGCCTGTGATTAGACAAAATGAAAAAAGTGAAATAAGACATTGAGTTGACCTTGTTGACTCATCTATTTGACAGCAAAGTCTATATATTTTTTTCCACACAGATGCTCCGACAAAACTATGGCTAGTTTTGTGAAGTGTGTCCCAGTTTAGAACCACCACTTCATATTACTTAGCTCAGCAGCATAAATACCTTTCTCTTCGGGGAAGATCTGGTTTATATCCATCTCTAGTTCCTTTTCTGCCACCGGCTTCAGGATTTTCTTCATCGCTATTTTCTTCCTCTTCTCCACCTCCTCCTTGCTCTCCCTCTCAAAGTGCAGACGGAATCTGCAAAACAAGCCATTATAAGATTAACAAACAGGACGATACATGCCCCTGCTAAAACATCTCATGTTGAATTAATAAGACAAGACTGCACTGACTGTTTCACCTGTCCCGACTCACCTGTTGGGGTCATATCTGCCGTCTCTGGCACCAGGCTGATGGTTGATCCTCCTGATGTCCGTCGTCTCGCTGTCTGATGTATCCGACTGTCTGTCTCTGCCAGGTCCTCTCTCCACACTGGCATTTCGGCTACTGTGACTTGAACCTGGTTCTCCTGCGCGCGCGCACACACACAGAGAGAGAGAAACTTTAAAGAGTGTTTCCTGTCTTCTTGACTATGAATCCAAAGCAAAGTAATGTCATATACTGTAAAAAGGATTTTTTTTTTGAAGTTGTAAATAAAACAAAAGTACGTTTTACAAGAAAATACTATTTCATTCTTTATCTCAGTCATTAAAAATGTCATGTTTAATTCAATGCGATACTTGCCATTTATTTGTAAATATATGTGTAATCAATTAGCAATTTTCTATTAAATACTACACCGTGTTTTTTTTTCAGTGGACAGAGTTTTCTTTTGTTTTTTAATTATATGCCCCTTTCTGTTGAAAAACATAGTATACTTCCAATAATCATGTCTTCCCCATAATTAACACTCTGTTGTTATTAATTACAATATAGATATGACAATAGTGTGGAAATTTACACTGATGACATAATAAATAATTATCCCTGATATTCTGCAAACTGTTTGTGTAGGTTTTACTGTGTACTAGACACAAATACTTGCAGAACTGCAGGCGAACGACAGTTAATTAAGCCTGCTTTAGTGTGTATTGATCGCTTTGTTGTTGTGTTACGTAACTTCACGCTGAGTCTGCGCACTTATATACCGCATAACACAAGCGCCAACTACAGCAAAACACGAGCTGTTCAAAATGCGTGTCATAATCACCCCCTTTACGCAGCATTTCACTGTTGACAAGGCAGAATATAAATTTAGACACTGTAAAGATACTGTTCGGTTGTGTGACGTTCGACCTGTCACGTGCAGAGTAGTTGTTTACAGCAGACAACATCCATATCAAGAACATTATGATACATGTAACGTTATACTGTTGCTGGATGTGACATTCAGCGTCCCTTCTTGTATGCAACCCTCAAATAAAAATGACAGCACGCGCTGTTTACTGCCTGTCAAGTTTGGTTACATACACCCACAGAAACTTAGCAAACAAAGTAGTTACAGCAGCGTAGTAGCTCAATTATTGTGTTAATATGTGAGAACATGGTCACATTTCTGCACACTAAAATATAAGCCATAAAACAATGAGTCACGTGGCTAATGTAGAACGTCTGCGAGCGCGTTCGTTCAGCTCGTCGCGCGCTAACTCAGCTAAGCTAGTTAACGTACCCACCTCTCTTTTTCTCGCGTTTCACCTGGAGCTGCTTCTTTTTCTGTTTGTTACTAAAAGGCTTTTTGCGCGGCATGTTCGCATGGATCAAAGGAGAAAAAAGAAAGAACGCGCGAGGACGTAAACTCCGTTGTTAGGTCTATATTTACATTCGTGAAGTTTCTCCGCTACTCGCATGGACTTTTCTGTGACACAGCCCACTACTGACGGGGTGGACGCTACCAATATGTACTTCAAAGATTCAACACTAGGCGTCACAAATACATTTTATTGACTCTGTACAATTGTTCTGGAATTTGTTACTGCTTCTGTTTACTTAATACGACTAACTGTTTGCGAAAGTAAAACAATAACAGCAATAAGTTATTTTGACCCCCATATTTTTGACAGGTGGTGCAATCTGCCATTGTGCGATAGAATGTTGGACATCAGTACGAATATATACTATCAATATTTAAATTATATAAGTTAATTATATAAATAACTATATATCAGTTTTATAAATATTAATAACTACAAATAACTTGGTGGTAAGGATGTTGCTGAAAGACTAAACTTAACCACAAATAATTCATTCTAGACCATATTCTGTTTCTTAGATATCTGACAAACAATACAACTATGCATTACATTATTTACAGTCTGAGGGAATTTAGTTTAAAATGTTGAACCACAAAGAAGTATCTTAATTCTCTAAACCGAGGGGGGTCCTTGAAGGTCGTGTAGGGAGTCTATAGACAGATCGAGGTATAAAAAACATAGAATTTCAATAAGTAACATTATTCTATGTTCTTAAATGATTTCTAAATGTGAACAATTACATTAATGATCCAAGTATTATAAAAGGCAGTAACACTTGTTAATGTTGTAAATGAAAATTACTTAAAAACCCAGGTTGCCAGAGTCTGTAAAGTTTGCAAACCCCTGCTATAAGATAATCACAAGGAGGCACATCAGAAGCAATTGTTTTAATATCTTGTTTTTACAGGGTTAAAGCACACTAATCCGATTTTGTTAATGTCAAGAGGTTGAGATTTGGGGAGCAATAGTTATTTTGATAGAATAACAGTAGTAACAGTAATAATATAATATTACATGTCATCTGCAGATGGGAATGCTAAACAGGATCATTTTTTAAAAGAAAAAAAAAACATCTCAAGATATTTGCCATTGACATTAGTTGACACAAATTCTTTTTGTCCTATTTCCTGTTGTCCTTTACTCATTCACACACAAAACATTTGATGATCATATATACATTCTTTTCTGTTTTACGTACATTACTGCAAACAAATTTCCCTTTTAAAACAAAAACAGACCAACAATTCCCATACATACTGTGCAAGAGACAACATTTCCATTCTTGTGGACAGTAACAATATTAATGTTGATAGTGCAGTGATCGTACCAACAACTACAGACGCAATCATACAAACGTGATAAACCAGAAATTTTTGAGCTGGGTACCCACTGAAACAGCCACAGTCTTCAAGGAAGCTTTTGCGAGGAAGATCAGGATTACAGCAATAAATGTTTAAAAAATGGAAAGAAAAATATTACAAAATCTATCTCCTTCACTTTTGTTCATTTAAGTCCACTTGCTCCTTCATACAAATGAGAAGGCATTGAGTAAGAAAATCTTTTCAGTATGCACAGTTCTGTGTAATTGCAACAGTTTTTTCTAAACTCCAAAGTTTCATCCCTCGCTCATGAGTTCAGGTGTTCCACCTGTATGGCGGAAGCCTCCACAGTGATGCAGAGGTCTTTGTGAGGGGAGATGTCAGACACACTGACAGTTTTATACTGCACATCAGCAGAAGTTAATGGTTTGTACTGGTTCAGGTCGAATATGCACGGCTGACCGAAGACGTCGCTCCTCTCGACACGGCTCTGTGCGTCTCCTTCCGAGCCGCCTCCTTCAACACGGCCTGGGCTGTGGCTTTGCTGGGTTGATCCAGGTGGAGACGGCAGCATATCTGGGGCGTGTTTACGCATGTGTTTCATCAGATACGTCTCCTACAGGCAGAGAGAGATACATATTAGTATCATCTTGAGAACGGGAACTGGGAATGCTGCTCATTTATGGTGTGAGATTGGGTGTTCATTTTTGTACCGAGGTATATGTGCGGTTGCATAAACCGCAGGAGTACAGCTTAGCGTGCTTGACTGTGTGAGTGGACAGATGAACCTCCAGGCTGGCTGCGTCTACATAACCACGGTTACAGTGGTGACACTTATACGGTTTGTCCTTGTTGTGCTGACGCCGATGAGACTGGAAAATATTGGAAGAAATATTGAAATGACAGTTCACTAAAAAAAAAGAAGAAAATTCTGCCATTTACTCACCCTAGAATTTTTTTCAAATGTGTCAGTCAAAAGCTCTCTTCCAAATAATGAAATTAAGGTTGTTAAGCTCCACAGAGCACCATAAAAGAATCATAAAACAACCCCATATGACTTAGATGATTAATTCAAGTGTTTTGAAGAATGCAAGTAATTATTCAATGAAAATGTTGCAAGCAGGGTTGTGCAAAACTCAAAATTGAAGAACTGGCTCCCTCTCAATCTGATTGTGAATTTAAACTGAATTGACCACATCCTACAGGAAGCACAACAGGAATTTGAATAGGAATGACAGGAAGATCTATCTATCTATCTATCTATAATAATAATAATAATAATTTATTACATTTATATAGCGCTTTTCTCAGCACTCAAATTGCTTTACATAGAAGGGGAGGATCTCCTCAACCACCACCAATGTGCAGCATCCATATTGTGCCAGAACGTCCACCACACACCAGCTTATTATCCATCCATCAATCTATCTATCTAGATACTATCGTTCCAAAGTTTGGGGTCAATTTATTCCTGTGATGACATTCCTTTCTACAGTCTTCAGTGTCACATGATCCTTCAGAAATCATTATTATATGCTGATTTGCAGCTCAGTAAACATATCTTATTACATTCTTATTCATTCTTATGATTCACTGATTTTTTTATCGCTACCTTAGGAATCATTGTTTACATTCGAAGGAACTATAAACTTTTATCCCAATACTTCTGTGATCATTTGAATTATTGTAACAGAAATAATGATACTGTGTGTGGTTGAAAGACTGTTTGTGAAGCTGTTTCATACATATGACACAACTGCTCTCTCTGGCAGCAGCACAAATGCATATTTGAATGTTCACTGTGATCATCCTTGTCAAAGGTTTAATAGACATATCAGAATTATTGTAATTTAGGAATAAGATCGCAATCTTTTAACAATTAATCGCGCAGCTCTACTTTATAGATTTAAATAGAGAAACGGAGTACTTTTCTCACCTGCAGATTAGAGAGCTGAGTGAAAGACTTCTCACAACCCAAGTGTGAACATTTGTATGGCCTGTCTCCTGTGTGGATCCTGAACAGGCGCAAAATGTATGTCAAGAGGTAAGAAATTAATGGAAAACTAAACTGAGTATGTATGGTTAAGAATGAGGTGTAGAAAAAGCCATAAAAAATCCATTACTGCACCTGTGGTGTTGCTGTAAGTGACTGAGCTGTCTGAAGGTCTTCTGGCAGTAGTTACAGGTGTAAGGTTTAACTCCTGTGTGGATTCGTATATGCTGAGCAAGGTAGCTTGTGTTGGCGAAGGATTTCGAGCAATGAGGACACTTATGAGGTTTGGATTCTGTGTGGTTTCTGTAAAGGAAAGACAAACATGCTTACCTATGGACTCATTCGATAATTTATAGAGGCTACACAAATATTTGACATGACAGTATTGTTCATTTCTACACTCACTCGGCTGACCTTTCTTAGGTGGTCCCTACTGCCAACGAATGTCAAAAGTGCGCAGTGTATTTCGAAGACACATTTGGAAGTGGTGTGGTATGTGTTTGAATGAGGTCACAGAAAGGGCAGATCCATTTCTCAAAAAAACATTAGCACTAAATCCTCACAGGAACTCTGTGGGCCAAAGAACCCAATCCCATGTCCAAGTGCGATCAACAGTAGACGAAACCTTTACGTGACCTCTATTTCAGAGCGGGGCAGAACCTCATAAAACTTCTACACAGTTATGGGACAATAATGTAGAGTCAAAGAGAACTAGGCTTTCACTGACAGCTTCAATTTCAGTTCAATCCTTCAGTCGGTGTGTGTAAGACTCCACAGTGTGGTGTAAAAAATGCAAGTAGTCCGCAGTTTCATAAAAAGTGTGCCAGAGGAGAAATAAATTATACAAATAGAGAAAATATTTTTTTTTTTAACAAATTAAAATGATACTTCTTTAATTCTTTTGAGATGGAAAGGAACTTTTCCTGACCATCTTTAGTTTCTTCTAGCAATTTTTCTTCCAGTTCATCAATTAGACATTTAAAGTGCAATCCACCCACTACACATGGTGACATCACGCTATAGCTGACTTCACCATTATAAAGACTGTGGTATATATTTAAACAGTCCATTAGACATAAACTTGCATATAAGCAAACCATCACCAGAGTATGTTGCTATAGCAACAAGGAAAAGAGCATGAGGCCCTGTTGTCAACCTTTCCAACGTGACCGTGTAATGTCTCAGGGGGCGAGCACCCAGGACACGTGTTTGCGTTTAAAAACTGCTAGATGAGCACAACGGAAAGCAGAATGCGGAGGTCACAAGAAGCACTTTAAACGCCCAGGATTAGTCAGTTATCCATAAAGTAGGTGGGTTGAAGATACTGTTAGCTACCACTTTCGGAGTGAACAAAATAAATAAATAATAATTACCTTGAAACTAGAATTAGCCTTTATGAAAAGTTATGCTGCAGAGAAACTTTTTTATTTACATTAGTCAAGCACTTCTTTTCTTCTTGTTTTTTTTTTGTACAAAAAATATTATTCCAAATCAATGTGTTAACTTTGACAGCCCTAAAAACACATTTTGTTAAATATTTTTCTTTTCTCTCCAATTTTTCACCACACTCACAATATTGAGATACATTACAATGGTCCGAGTACCAATAATTTTATGCGTTTATATTTGTATGCTTTTATAATTTTCTACAGTTTAACTAATACAGAATAAGATGTTTTCAAACCAGGGTCCAGGAACCTTAGGGTTTGCTTCAGTACAACAATAATAATAATAATAATAATAATTTAATTTACAAAACTTGTTTTTATATTATAATATGAAACTTAATATTTTTCTCAGACATTATAAATGGGTCTTTATAGATAAAAATATGCAGCCTTTATATATATATATATTTAAAAAAATAATCAAAGAACATTAAGTAAATATCAAAATGAATATCCTTTATTCATATTGCACATTATAATGTTGTGATGCCTAAATACGTGAATCATTTATAACTACTGTTTTAAGTTTCTGGTAACACGTCTTTATATATAATGCATTATAGAAATATTTTAATGAATGAATTATGCCTTGTATTGCACCTTACAATGGATTGTAAAATTCTCATAAATAATTGTAACCACAGTTATAATATATCTATTCTTTGTTATGCCTTTTAAAAGTAGAATTCATTAAAACACATAAAAAATATATCTTCAAATATAATAATGCATCATTGGTTATTATTTATGAAAAGATTGAATGCATTATTACATACATTATATGAATATCTTTATAATGCATTATACATAAAGGTTTTCAGTAAAGAATTACCAAGTTTTTTTTGTGTGTTTTAATTTAATTTTAGAACTGAAATATCAGCAATTTATTCGTATTTGGTCATATAGGACAAATGCTCGCTGACCAACACGCTGATTCTCTCTTTAACGTGTTTAATGCAGTTTAAAATTCGAAATCAAATCTTTTGCAATGTGTATCATATCGTGAGGAAGTTGGCGAACTCACACACAGACGCTCCCGCAGTCCTCTCCCTATACTAAAGTCCATCACACACACTCTCCACCACCCGCCTGCTTTGCCACAGACACCCACACACAAACACACACACGCTTGTGGTGCGGTGCTGAATACCGTGTGTGCTGCTGTAAGTGACTGAGCTGTCTGAAAGCCTTCTGGCAGTAGGAGCAGGTGTAGGGCTTGGCACCGCTGTGGATGCGGATGTGCTGGGCCAGGTAGCTGGTGTTAGCGAAGGATTTGGAGCAGTGCGGACACTGGTGAGCTTTCACCTCCGTGTGCGACTTGGAGTGCAGCTGCATATCTGACTTACTGCAGAACGTCAAACCACACATCCGGCACCTACAGACAGAAACACACACACACACACACACACACACACACACACACACACACACACACACACACCAAGAGGTGGACAGAGGGATGAGAGAGGAGGAAAACATGGGAGAAGACAAAGTACGGATGAAAACGGTACAAAGAGAAAAGGAAAGTTACAAGCCTGTCCATCAATAGTGAAAGGAGAAACTTGAGACAAACGACACGACAAAGAGGCAAGAAAGAGACACAACACAAGCGGGAGGGTGAGAGACGAGGAGGTCAGTGGAGAACGATCCAGAAAGAAATCGTAGACCCTGGCTCTAGAAAAGAAAAATGAGATGGAGAGGCCAGAAACACGAGTGCACTGCAGATGGGTGACAAAAGTGTGTGTGTGTATGTGTGTGTGTGTGTGTGTGTGTGTAGATGTGTGTAGCTGAGGCTGCACATGCTGTTGAGCAGAATAACACACACTTCTACAGAAGCACAGCAGACAAACTCGTTGCGAAGCCTTGAAGCCGGCGAGAGTGTGCGTCAGGCCGGAGGGACATGCATTTCTGCCGTATGAAAATGAAGTGGCTTAGCAATTCCTGCCTCTGTCTTTACCTCTTCTAATAGATTGTAAGAAACACACACTGACGTCATGCTGAGCTGATGTCCCTTTGAAAATCCATACCTGTATGTTTTTCCACCTTCTTTCCCAGCATGCCCTTCTTCTAAGGACAGACTGTAAGGGTTGGCAGAATGATGCTACAGAGAAAAGGAAAATCAGTAAAAAAAATTGTTGTTGTTCAAAACTTATTGAAAAAATTAGATAAAAGATTTATTATTTATTTATTATTTATAATGTTACAAAAGATTTCTGATTTCAAATACATTTCTGTTCATTAAAGAAACCTGACAACTGTTTTTTCAACATTGATGAAATGTTTCTTGAGCACCAAATCAGCAATAAATTGATTTCTGAAGGATCATGTGACACTGAAGACTAGAGTATGTTTGCTGAAAATTCAGATTTGCCATAACAGAAAATCAATCAATCAATCAATCAATATATATATATATATATATATATATACACACTCACCTAAAGGATTATTGGGAACACCATACTAATACTGTGTTTGACCCCCTTTCGCCTTCAGAACTGCCTTAATTCTACGTGGCATTGATTCAACAAGGTGCTGAAAGCATTCTTTAGAAATGTTGGCCCATATTGATAGGATAGCATCTTGCAGTTGATGGAGATTTGTGGGATGCACATCCAGGGCACGAAGCTCCCGTTCCACCACATCCCAAGGATGCTCTCTATTGGGTTGAGATCTGGTGACTGTGGGGGCCATTTTAGTACAGTGAACTCATTGTCATGTTCAAGAAACCAATTTGAAATGATTCGAGCTTTGTGACATGGTCCATTATCCTGCTGGAAGTAGCCATCAGAGGATGGGTACATGGTGGCCATAAAGGGATGGACATGGTCAGAAACAATGCTCAGGTAGGCCGTGGCATTTAAACGATGCCCAATTGGCACTAAGGGGCCTAAAGTGTGCCAAGAAAACATCCCCCACACCATTACACCACCACCACCAGCCTGCACAGTGGTAACAAGGCATGATGGATCCATGTTCTCATTCTGTTTACGCCAAATTCTGACTCTACCATCTGAATGTCTCAACAGAAATCGAGACTCAGACCAGGCAACATTTTTCCAGTCTTTAACTGTCCAATTTTGGTGAGCTCTTGCAAATTGTAGCCTCTTTTTCCTATTTGTAGTGGAGATGAGTGGTACCCGGTGGGGTCTTCTGCTGTTGTAGCCCATCCGCCTCAAGGTTGTGCGTGTTGTGGCTTCACAAATGCTTTGCTGCATACCTCGGTTGTAACGAGTGGTTATTTCAGTCAAAGTTGCTCTTCTATCAGCTTGAATCAGTCGGCCCATTCTCCTCTGACCTCTAGCATTAACAAGGCATTTTCGCCCACAGGACTGCCGCATACTGGATGTTTTTCCCTTTTCACACCATTCTTTGTAAACCATAGAAATGGTTGTGTGTGAAAATCCCAGTAACTGAGCAGATTGTGAAATACTCAGACCGGCCCGTCTGGCACCAACAACCATGCCACGCTCAAAATTGCTTAAATCACCTTTCTTTCCCATTCTGACATTCAGTTTGGAGTTCAGGAGATTGTCTTGACCAGGACCACACCCCTAAATGCATTGAAGCAACTGCCATGTGATTGGTTGATTAGATAATTGCATTAATGAGAAATTGAACAGGTGTTCCTAATAATCCTTTAGGTGAACAGTAGAAAGGAATCACTTGCGCCTCAGTCTAGCCTTGCACCTTCCTTTTTTTTTCTTTTTTTTTTGACTCTGAAGAAGACGCAGGTGCGTCGAAACGTTGGTCATTTTGCACTAATAAATATATTAAAACGTTCTGTGCTCTGGTCCTGCTCCTTGGTCCTAGTTAGACCTTGGGTCCTTTTTCTCAAATCCTTTAGGTGAGTGTATATATTTAACAATATTACTCTTTTTTTTAAATATATATATATATATATATTATACTAGCCTGGCTAACGTCAGACACAAGTCTGGGAACCACATGTTCATTTTCTCGTATTTGAGGCGTGGTTTGCGAATGCCCAGAGCCGTTTATTGGGTGCTAAGAATGTCTATCAAATGCGCCTGTACGTCGCTCAGTCATAGCCAATCGTTTCAATTATACCAGATGACGTATGTAGAGCGACAGAAAATAGACGAGGAAGAAGACGATGGGTCAGAGATTTATGTGTACACGATGGCGTGTATCTAACGGCCGTTTCAAACCGCATGCGTGAGCGGCGCGTATTTTTTCCGGCGTGCATGTTAATCAATGAGTGCATTCACACCGGGAGCAGGAGCAGCGTGTGAGCGTCGAGCAGGAGCGGTGCGTGAGCAGCAGTGAAGCGGGGGTTTCGGCGTCGAATCTGTTTTTGCTGCACTGCTCACGCCAAATTAAAGTGAAAGCACAGTTTTGATGGACAAAAATAAACATGTGCCCAAAAAAAACAAAAAGTGCCCAAAATGCACAGAATAAGCATGTCTAGCGAGTTTTAACAAGAACTTGAGTAGGCAAATAAAAGAAAATATTTATAGAAGATTTAGGCTACCCAGTAAAAAACTTGTTTTTAATTATTCAGTTTCGGTGAAAGTTGTGTATTATATTAAAAAAAAACGAAAGTAAACTAGCCAGAAAATATTATATATAAACGTTCTTTTAGTGTAACACACAGACAGCTACATAGGCTAGCACAACCCAAATCAAACCCGAGTGTGGTTTATTTGTGTGTTTTGTTTTTTATCCACGGAGTTGCAGTCTTGTAAACATATCGAAAGTATGACTGAAACTAATAGATTGGAGTCATTTTCTGGGTTGTTTTGTTGTTTAACATTTATATGCGAATGTTGTAGCTACACCTCCCCATTACAAACTTTCAAGACTATCAATGTTATAAATGTCCAACTTCTAAAAACAAATGTATAGTTGTCTTTGTAAAGAATTGCTAGCTTGTGTAGCTTTGGAGCCGCTGCTGTGACACTGTACAAACGCTTCAAGTGTGAATTCATACTTTGCATGTGACGTCACAAGTACTGGCTGGCGGGCAAGAACGTCGTTCTCCAGCAACGAAACCCAGTAAACTTATCAAGGATCTTGCCAGGACGTCGCCAGTTTTACTATACAAAAGTTGGTGTTTTGAGTTTTGTGATATCTATGGTTTTCAATGAGAACCAGAGATGACCCAACACTAACAGTAGAGCTAGATTATTTACGGAGGAATTATTACTGCTCGATTATCTTAAATAACCTTGTCTGCTTTACACAATTTAGCTACCTTGGAGTTAATCCTATTTCTAGTCCATAGTTATCCAGCTAGCTCGCTAACAGACTTGATAGCTACTAAAAGGAACTACAGGACTCTACGTTGAAAATACCCGTTTGTTGCCCGCCAGGTATCCACGATGTAGTTACACTGACGCGCTGCTCAAGTGCCGCTCACGCTTGCGGTGTGAAACGGCCGTAAGGCTGCATCGAAAGGTAACTTCGCGTCTGCTGCCATGTTGGATCCATAGGTATAAACAAACTGCTTCGGTGTGTCGCATAGACGTCGTCATCGTCTTGCTGCTCCCTCCCCGTTCTATGATTGGTTCCCTAGATGAGGCGAAAATTTGGTCCATGGTATCCAGACTACCTAGCAGCGTGAATAAAATCGCGCTGCGGCAAGGCAGTATGGGGAAACCCAGGCTATATATATACTGTATTTTGATCAAATAATGCAGCCTTGGTGAGTATAAGAGACTTCTTTAAAAAAAAAATATATATATATTTTTTAAATCTAACCAACTCCAAAATTGTGACCAATAGTGTATCTGGGCTAATCACTTTTTTCTAAGTTAATAAAATGTAATTTAAAACGATTTCACTATATGTTATTAACGTGTTGTTATACCTGTCCTGAAAGACCCAAAATCAAGGCATCTGTCCCAGTAGGTGAGCCAATCAACGGGAGTGTGGCTTTCTTCTTTCTGCCCCGTTTCGACGGTAACGGGATGATGACCGGTGAGCAGGTCAAGGAGTCATTTCTCTTGTCTGGTGGAGTCATGCAAGAGTAAAATGCTTTAATTATTTGAGACAAGACTGATGAGAAAATAAAAAGTATCTGTGACTATTTCAGGCATATCAAACACTCAATAAACCGACTCAATAAAAGATGTTCCCAAAATTAGTGATTAATCATATCTCACCAAAAATCATACCACGTGCATGCCTATGTTTATGTAAAATAAGGTGCATTACCCGTTTGGACTGTTATCATGGTGGTGGATGGATGTCCATGAATAAGGGACTGAGCAGATGATACAGGAGACACCAGAGTGACCAAACCCGCTAGAAAGAGTGTGGAAGTGATGGAAGACTTATCAAAGTGTAGAAACGTAATGATACTACAAATAGTGTAAACTAATGAGAAAAGACCATGTAGCAGTTTAACAAACACACACACACATACAGTACCTGCCGTCATGATGCCTGTAGGCGGTACCGGCACCACTGTGATACTGTGTGAGGAGTGAGACGGTTGTGCATGCTCTTGTTTTAGTGTCCTTGCTGTCGTTGTATCTATGGGACCCCCAGAAACCGCCACCACCGCTGTGGTGGGATAGTGGGCGGGGCCATGCGAGTAGGTGGTGCTTTTGTCCTGAACAAGCTGCTCCTTTACCTTATTGAGAAATACAGCATTCTCAATCTAAAACCAAACAGACAAAATTGGGTTAGACAAATAAGATCAAATAAAAGAGTATTATTATTATTTGAAAAAAAAAAAAAGTGTTACTAACATTCATAATGTTTTTTTTGTTTTAAAAAGAAGACTATTGTATTAGGACTATTGTTCTATTGTAATATATTATAAAATACAATTTAATCTTGTGATGCAAAGCCACATTTTCAGCATCATTACTCCAGTCTTCAGTGTCACATGATCCTTCAGAAATAATTCTAATATGCTGATTTACTGGTTTAAAAAAAAAAAAAGATTCTCATTCTCTGGCCAAATCAGTGAATATTGCTAACTTTCCAGTGTCTGTTTCTAAACAGGATAAAAGTTTGGGTGTCATCTTTGACAGTACTCTATCATTCAAAGCACGTATAATCTGTGTCATTCGCTCTGCATATTTCCACATTCATAATATTAACAGACTTCGTCCGGCTCTCTCAGAAAAGAGGACTGCAATTCTCATTCATACTTTAGTCACTTTCCGTGTTGTTTACTAAAACGCTCTTTTTTTATGGCCTGCCTTCAAAACTTCCCTACAAACTCCAGCAAGTAAAGAATTCAGCAGCTCAAATTATCTGCAGAACTCCTCTAGCTGAACACATTACTCCCATACTACAACACTTGCATTGGCTCCCAGTTAAATATCGTATTGATTTTAAAATTCTTCTTCTTCTTCTTCTTACTTGCAAGGCACTCAATGATCTTGCCCCTTCATATTTTTCTGACCTTCTTCATATTTACACTCCTACTCCTACTTTAAGATCATCTTCTGCACTTACTCTTGTTGTCCCTCGAACTCGCACTACTTCTATGGGGTCCCGAGCCTTTAGTCATGCGGCTCCTTATCTATGGAACTTGTTGCCACAGGATGTGCAAAAGAGTGAAAGTCTTCATGTTTTTAAATCTCGCCTTAAGACACAACTTTTCAGACAAGCTTTTATGTGATTACTTTTATGCTTGTATCAAGTCTGTCCATCCATAGTGATTATTTGTTTAATGTTGATTGTTTTATTGTATTTGAAAGGTGTCCTTGAGTGTCATGCAATAATAATTTATTATCAATGTTGAAAAACAGCTGTGCTGTTAAATATTTTTGTGGCAATCATTTGAAATAGAACAGCATTTATTAGATTTTTTTTGTAACAATGTAAAAGTCTTAACTATCACCTCTGATCAATTTAATGCTTCCTTGCTGAATATATTTTCTTTAAAAAGTCTTACTGAACACAAACTTCTGAAAGCTACCGTATATAATGTAAAACACTATATAAAGCATGCAAATGCATATAATTTGGTACTATATTAATGCTAGGCCAGGCATAAAATGCAATAGGGTCATTACATTTCAAATCAACCAAATTTCATACTTCCCCAGCTCAATTTTTTTATTTTGTTAATATTGTTTTCTATAGAAAGACAAACATAAATAGTGATGAAAGCCAAAATATTAAATACATCACAGATGTATATCTACTGAGTAATCCACTATTTTGTAGAGGGGGGGGGGGTCAAAATGACAATTTTCACCTGAGATTTGGAGTCAATTTACAGGGGGGTAAAAATGACTTTAGAAAGATGGCAGCATCATTATTTTATTTTTACATAGAGATTGGTTGGTCTATTAGTAAAATCGGTTGACTTTAGCAATCTTTCTTTTATTAAATGCTAACAGTGACAGTTCAAAAATGGCAAAAAACACTTCTTGTGTTTTTTGCCTCAAGTTTACATGCCTGTAACTCTAAAAGTATTCAAAATATCTAAATATCCTTCTAGATTCTCATTCTTAATAAACTTTACTTTTGAAATCTTCATTTTCAAGGCCTTATATTGTTCAGTCCCATAGATATTGGGATCTCAAAGCAGCTCGATGTTCAAATTGTTAAATTTTACCCATTTTCTGTGAACATTCAGTGGTCATTCAAGTCATTTTTACCCCCCTGTAAATTGACTTCAAATCTCAGGTGAAAATGGTAATATTGACCCCCCTCTACAAAATAATGGTTTACTCCGTAAATATACATCTGTGAAATGTAATATTTTGGCTTTTGTCACTATTTATGTTGATCTTTCTACATTAAAAATATTAACAAAATAAAAAATTTGAGTTGAGTTGACACGGAATGACCCAATAACCAATTTTCAAACTTAGACAGCTGAAATGCATACCGGTGTGCTTACCTGTCCCTGCACAGGAGACCAAAAGTATGAAGAATTAAAATGGGAATCCTCCATCATCCCTGAGAAAAGAAAGTAGGCATTTTGATATTCAAAAACTGTGTACACATTGTAACCTTTGACCTTACAGATAACATAAAATGTTATTTTATACATATTGATAATAATAAAACTTTACCTGTGGGGTGTATAATTTGATAAAAGATACAGAAATAAAATAATAATAATAATAATTTAACATTTTACAAATAAACTATTTTAATAACACAATTATAAATGGAATTGGACAACATGAATTATGCAGGACATTATATTCAGGAAGAGCTGGTGTCTGTCATGAGTCTATGTATGGTCAACAACACTGCAACAAATAAATCATGCGTTTCACATAAGCAAGTTGTTAGAAACTTCATACGTGACTGTAATGCATATTATCCATATGACAGAACCAGCATCACTGGTGAATCTGTGTTCAGGTTATATTTTTTACAGATGGCGGGTTTATACAGAAGCTCTTGCGTCTATATGGATGCAATTTTTCATAATGTTGCAGAGAAGAGAATGTGCTTTGCTTTAATCTTTATTAAAAGCGTTGCACTGTAAAATCCTATTTTTTCACCATATCACGAAATATTCAAATATTTATTTGCAAATAACCAATTATATCTAAATATCTGAATATTATTGACAGGCTGGGGCGAATCTACTGTGCGATAACAGAGGCGGACCAGCAGCCCACAGCATGACGTGACCCGTGCATTCACTCTACTGTTGGCTAAAATAAAAAAGGAAAGGCGAAAAAGGATAGAAAAAAAAACAGAACAAGTGGGGAAAAAAACGTCGACGCTGGAACCGAGGCGGTTTTACGCAGACTTCCGGCACATGAGTGTCGACGATCGGGCGACAGCAGCGCCAGCGGCTCACATCAACAGCCAAAAACAAGCTTCAAAGTGAAAAATAAAGACTGATTACCAGCTCTCAAGACTTTAGCTTCGCCCGCCGGGGATTTCCTCCAATCACGATAGTTTGAGAAATCTTTCCGAACCCACCCGATTAAAGAATTTCAATGTTTTTTTTTTCTCCCTTGTGTTTTTTTCTTCTATTTTTTTCTATTCTTACGGAGTTGGCCGAACTGTCTACACAGCACTTCCTCCCGAGCGGCGTGAATGATGCCCGTGCGTGCGGACGTCATTTCCGTCTAGTAAGGTCAAACATATCCAAGAATATTGTTTTTAACACGTTAATTATGCTTTTACACTAAAATACATTATTTTGTCTTATACAAAACAATTAATTTAGGGTTTAAAAACTTTTCGACATAAAAATATTGACATTTCTGTAAGGCATTTCTATGTTTTTAAATATATTTACGTTTAGATGTATGTTACAAACGGTTACAAAGCAATGTTCATTTAATCTGTTTGGGTATGCCATGTTTTTTTGTATTTTACACCCGTATGTGTTACTTAAAAAATAAAAACATTTAAAAGAACAAGAGCTGTAGTAGTACACAACTGCATTTTATGTTTTTTTTTTAGATCTCTAACGTTAGAAATTTTAAGGAATTTTAAAATTGTATGGAAATGTAATAAAATTACATGAACAAAAATGTGGAAATTGAATATAAATAACAGAAAATCGAATCTGTAATTTAGTATTAGGATTTCGGACAGCCACAATGTCTTAAATTTCTTTTTCTTTTCCTCTTTCTTTTTGTATTTTCATCGTTTATTATTATGACCTTATACTTTGTTTATGTTGTGTGATACCTAGAAAGAATATCATTGTTTAAATTTCACGTGTCCACACCCAAACTGACGTAGGCTATACTGATATTTAATGTAATTTATATTAATGATATTAGCAGGAGGTAAATGAAACACGAAAATGTTTTTCCCCAATTCCACGCGATGTCGCCAGAGAGATCATGTCCCTTTAGATGAGGTCACATTTTGAATCTGCTGATTTCCGGCAGATGAGGTCTGTGTACACGTCTACATACAGTATCCGTGAGTGTAGTCTGGAGACGAGCAATAACAATTCCGTTAACCCTTGTCTACAGTATCAACCGTGGATTCAATTAATATAAAACAACAGCAAAAGCATGCACGTCTAAAAAAGAGCTTACTGACTTGACGAGGAATCCCTGCAGTTGAAATTACATCGGCACTGGGTTTGTGTTTACACTCAGTTCAGATGGGGGAGGTGAGGAAACTCCAAAAGAAGTTAAGGCAAATTGAGAACTTGGAAATCAAAATTTCCCTCACTCCCGAGGAAAAAATAAAGGTACAGCATTATCAATGTCTTCTTCACTCACATTAAATATTTGTATCCTCCTACTGGACTCAAAACAGTGCAGAATTTGTGCACTGAACAATACATTCAGACCATATACTGTATGTTCAGCTCGAGGTCTCTGAACTGCCACTTTTCCCACTTCACACATTAAAAAAAGATCTTTCAGAAATGACTTACAAAATGGAAACACATTATTTCAAGGACAACTAATGCATGCAGCTAAACCATAACTTTATGTTTTGTCTTTTATGATTATTGCACGCAAGAAATCTCCAATATTTTACTCTTTGTAGGTCTCGAAGAAGGTGGAGCTTCGCTCCAGATTGGCTGAGCTTCTGCTGCAGCATTCTGGCCCCCAGCAAACTCAAGGGATTGTGGGAAAAGAGGAGGATAGAATGAAAAGACAAGTGTAAGAAAGAATGAGTGGCTAGGTAGGGAAGGGGAGAGCGAGACTGTCGGGGCGCATGAAATTAAACTCTAGGTCTCTGCCGGTGGCTAGTCCTCCACTGTCTGGGATCTAGGCAGTATTGATTCATAATATTTCTTTAAAAAGTCTATGCTTGAACTCCCACGTCCAGGCTTTCTGTCTTGCACATTGCTATTTAATAATATAGGTGTTACAACAAAGGTATAACAGGACAAGCGTTTGTTTAACACATTTGGACAGGCTTGAGAATAATGCGCAGTGATATTTATTTTGAGCTTGTTGATGTTTATTTTTCATGATAGTGAGGAGGTCACAGAGCAACATGTTGCCCGTGCTCCTGCGCTAAAGATTGCACGAGAGGAGAGACGAGAGAATGATGGAAGCCAGACAGATGGCAGAGGAGAGACGCATTTCCCCGTCAGCCCCAGTGTGGAAGAACAAGAAGGTCAAATTAGTGCACTAATCACACACACAATTACAGTTACTCGCACAGATGTTGATTACAAGCCTGCTTGTCTTTCACAGGAAGTTCTGCCTTATGGCTGTCTCATGCGATGATATAACAGATGGTTCTTTTATCGGCATTCACGGGAGAGAGAAAAAAAATGACCTCAGCTTATACAAAACTGTTTGTTTGTCTTACATTGCAGATGTCCAATTCAGATCTCGCAAACAAACTTGGGAAAAGTCCAAGTTTCGTCTCAGAACTCTAGAGGGTCACAGTGACATCATCACCTGTGTGGTCGCTGTCGACAATCTTGTGATTTCTGGCAGGTACTGGAACCAATGAGGAAAATATATATATATATATATATATATATATATAAAAGAGTTTATGGCTAACTGACTGTGAAATTGCTGACATATCTGTTAATGCCTCACTCCGCTTCCCTCTTCTCTTTTTTTCACCCACCATTTTAAGTCGAGATACAACAGTTAAAGTGTGGCATGTTCCCACGGCAACGGAGCAGCGCAATTTGGGAGGTCACAGTGGTGGAGTCACCTGTCTCAGTGCACCACCTCCAGAGTACTGCAGGAGATTGGGTACACACACAACAGACAAAGTAAAGAATATTTGATCCTGTTGACGGGGCCAGCCGGTTGATACAGATGTGCCCTCGATTGTTCACTCATCCTTTATGCTCTCTCTCCTTTCTCCCACCTCTTTTGTTCCAGCTACTTATGCCCTCCTTCCCATCTGTCCCTTTTGCTCTCCATCACTCCCTGTCTTGCTGTTTTGACAGTGCATTTGTTCTTCATATCCTTTGTCCTTCGTTCTCCCTTTTCTCATGTCCTGCAGTCACTCTTTTTTCCTCATTCGCTGTCCTGCTCTCTCATTCTCTTGATCTGTTTTTCTGCAGCACGTGCATTCGACTTGGCTGACAAGGAAAGATTTGTTCTTAGTGGTTCCACAGACTGTTGTGTGAGAATTTGGGCTTTGAGCTCGGGTGAGTCACACACACACACACACACACACACACACAAATATATGTGTGTGTATATATATACCTAGTATATGCGTCCACGTTAAATTGATCAAAAGTGGCAGTAAAGATGTTACAAAATGTTACAAAAGATTTCCATTGCAAATAAATGCTGTTCCTTTGAACTTTCTATTCATCAATAAATTCTGAAAAAAATATGTCATGGTTTCCACAAAAAATATATTAAACAGCAAAACAGGTTGTTGATCAAATAAATGCATCCTTGGTAAACATAAGAGACTGATCTACCAGAAACCTTTACGGGACGATACATTTTTCATGTATCGTGTTTAAAAGATAATCATGTTTAATATTTCAATTACTAGAACTGTGGTTAAAGCTGAATTTATGACATCATATATTCAAATTTTGATTTGAGTTATATTTTCATTAAACTATTTGAAAAGAATGAAAAAAAATCTGTTCTATATATCAGGAGATAAAAAGTCATAATTGGTCTAAATTATTGATGTTATTCTTTATGTTTTGGTAACAAAACTTGCAGGACTAATTCAATTAATTTCTTGTGTGAATGTCTGAATTGCAGTTCAGTAAATCTCACCTCCTCTCATTCCAAATTCAACATCCTGTGATGTGTGAGCAATGTGATTCAAATTCACACTCATGAATCAAAAGAATGACAGTTTTTAAAATTCAGAATTTTGCCAAACCATGCTTAAGATGTAGAGTGGCATTAGACATACTCATTTTAAATGATAATTTAAAAAAAAAGTAAGGATTGCAATGTTAAAGGATGGAGAGTGTACAGTAGAGGTTCTGTTGTAATGGTTGCAGTGTGTTCTGAATGTCCATTATCTTTGAATCTCAAGAATCAAGTCATTATATAACTGGTGAAAGGGTACTCACTCTTTTTTTGGAAACTGCTATTTTTTTCAACCCCTGCTGATGAGGGTGAATTAAACTCAAGTGTGTTTGGGGTTTGCATCACATTCTGATTTTGTTACTCCTGCAGGTCAGTGTGTTAAATCCATCTACACTTTCAGTGCAGTCACAAGCCTGTGCTTCATTCCTGAAGGAGAGGGCTTCATTGTTACTGGTTCAGGTACAGTAGGTATCTCTCTCTCTCTCTGTGTGTGTGTGTGTGTGTGTGTGTGAGAGAGGGTGAGTTGAGCATGCCTTGCATCAGTCTCGACATATCAGGTGCATCTTGAGCTCAGTGATATTGATCTTACTCTAGATGCTGGGAAGCTGCAGGTGTGGAGCTGGAGCTCGCAGGAGAACTGTCAGTCAGTGAACGCACACCTGGACGCAGTCACCACACTACAGGTGGGCGAGCGCCATGGCAACAGAACTGTGCTGGCATCTAGAACTTTCCCAGTCTGCCCTTTAAGAGCAGCACATGTTTAAAAAAAAAGAGATTGTGCCTCTGCTCAAAGCTGAAGTGTTGCCTGTAGAGGAATCCCTTGAGAACACGTTTGCTTCTCGGGCGATCTTAAAGTTCACAGAAATGTACAAGCTATTAAATGCCAACATTTAAACACTTTTCTTCTGCAAGCTCTGTCTCTTCTTACTTAGTGAATAATGAATGCAAAGAAGACTATGAAATAAAAATGGGGAGAACAATATATTATAAGGAAATCAGATACAGAATAGAAGTAAATAAATTCTGTTGCAATTGTGAGAATACTGTAGCATCAAACAGCGGTGACTCGTTTCCATATTTAATACTGTTAGTTGGCATGAGTTGTCATGGAAACACAGTGGCATTTACCCTCCATTCTCTCTGTCTCTCCGCAGTCCCAGGGTCCTCTGCTGTTCAGTGGCTCCGCCGAGGGATGCGTGTGTGTGTGGGAGGTGTACGGTAAAGGGCCGGAGCCCCTCCGCAGGCTGCACCTCTGGGGCCCAGAAGTCACAGGGTGTAGTGGGGATGACGGGGTGAACGGGAGGCTGATTCTGAGCCCCCGCGGTGACCGTGTGTTTCTCTCGTGTGGGAGGGCCAGCATACGAATCCTAAATTGGAGAACGGGTAATATATTGATACATCTATGGAACTTTAATATTGATATTAATTAGGATTATATTTATTAATTTAATCATTAATTAATATTACTTAGGATTTTAAATATATAATATAGTTTTGGGTCGGTACAATTATTATTGATAAATTCACCACGGCTTCATTTATTTGATTAAAAACTGTGAAATATTATTACAAGTTAAAATAACTGTTTTCTGTTTTATTATATTTTAAAATGTAATTTTTTTATCCTGTGATGGCAAAATTTTCAATTTAATAATACAATTTAAAATCAATGTGTTCTATTGTAATATATTATAAAATATAATTTTTTATTGTGATGCAAAGCCGAATTTTCTGCGTCATTACTCCAGTCTTCAGTGTCACATGATCCTTTGGAAATCCTTCTAATTTGATGATTTGCTGCTTGAGAAACACTTATTATTATTATTATCAATTTTGAAAACAGTTGTGCAGCTTAATATATTTGTGGAAACCGTGATACTTTTTTAGGAGAAGATAGAAGGTAGAAGAAATAGAATGTTCAAAAGAACAGCATTGAAATAGATTTATTTGTAACAATGTAAAAGAATTGTTAGAATTGTGCATGCTTGCTGAATAAAAGTATTATTTTCTTTCAAAAAATCTTAATAACATTTTTAATGATAGTACAAGATCTTGGCTAAAAATGTATGCACCCCTTTTAATGGAAATAAATGTTGTGATGTTATTTCCATCAAGAGGTGCATCGATTTTTGGTTAAGATCCTGTATCGACAATGCAAGAGTCCAGCACTCTGTACAGTCTCCTCCAGCACATCCCAAAGACTATCAATGAATTTAAGCTCTGGGCTCAGAGGTGCCAATACATGTGTGGAAATTATTCTTCATGCTCCCTGCCAAGTTACCAGCAGGGAGCATGGTAACTTGGCAGGGTTACCAGCAACACAATCCATCAATTAGGGTTAGAAGAACTGTTGCCAAACATATAACATGCTAAAAACATAATGATCACTGCAATAATGATCCAATCATTGACTCTGAAGCATTTGCCTTATTAAATCCAAACAGCGATTTGTTTTTGTAGCCGGGCAGTGTATATACTACCATTTTTATAAACAGTTAATCTCATATGTTAATATTTGATAAAAGCAGCCCTGAAATGAAGATATTTCAGAGACATTACATAAAAGTGAGCAGATGAATATACCAACGTTTCTTTTTTTAAATTAATCTCACCAAATGAACACAATCGCTAGCCTAATGCGCCTATGTCAACATAATCCTATGATCTGCCATCAGCACCATTATTTAGTCAACATCTCATTTTATAAAGCACTTCTCATGGATATGCTGGATTCTGTAGCAATAAACATTTGACAACCCCCATTGGACCTTCATTTGTTCTTTGACTCAGGGCTATTTAACAGATTTATTAATGGAATACATCGTGACTGAGTCTATTCGCTCAGAGCTGCTAATATCATCTGTGATAAAGTCCCAGTGGCTCAGAGAACACAGGCAGGAGAGGGGGCTGTTCTCCCTAGGGCAGAGGAAGACGTAAAAACATCCAGCGCTTTCAAATTTTAATCCCGTTTTCTCACAGGATATTTGTGCTGAAGGCCAAAAAAACACACAAAAAAAACAACCTGTAAACAATTACATCAGATAAATCAGAGTTGCTGGTAGGAGCACACTACATGATGTGATGCTCTAATCGAGAGTGCTGAGCTTCATAATGACGCCAGTTCATCAAACAACTCGTAGCTGGAGCTCTCAAAGAAATAATGAGCTTCTTACAGACAGAAAAAAACATTTGTATTAACGACATAAAACACAGCAAATTCGGCAGCTATTGACAGAGTAGGAAAGGAGTCCATAAATAGACAGATTATGTGAATTTAATTACTTTTTTTCCCTGGTTTATTTGTGTTTCGGTGAATGAATGCTATAAAGATGTCCCTAATGATGCGTGTTTGCGCTCTCCAATCGTTTGCAGGCGTGATGACTAGACTAACCAATCACAGCAGCACTGCTGGTGTCACAGATTGTGTAAATCAAATACCCGGTCTTTTGATTGGTTCTTGTTTTGACCTCGCTAATGGAGAGAGCAAGATTAACCGTGAGTGATTTTAACATTCATATAACACCCCTGAAAACTGCTAGACAGTTTAATCACTCACCCTTTCTTTTTTTCTTTCTCTCACACTCTTTCAGTGTTCTCACTTCCCCAGTGCAGGTACCTGGTTTCGCTCACCTCTTCAGATCTTCCCAGAATTCTTTGTTATGCTGCGTGGCTAACAGCAAGTGGGGACCACCGTTGGGTCACAGGGGGTCGTGACCTCATTGTTTGGGAGCAGCTTCCGGGAAGTTTTAAAAAGAGGTGTGTTTTTTTAAATATAATGGTCCCTTTCGAGTATCTCAAACCCACTTCGTACATCACAGCCCCATTTCCAAGCCCTTCACTACCTACTTTATGTAATGCATTACAGTATATATCAATTCATAGACATTCACTGACACACAGTTCCTAATATAAGACTCTCCTCAATGTTTCATTTAGTCAGTATATCAATATGTACATCCGTAATGAGATACTGGCTGGAATATAGTATCTTTGGGATGCTTATTAATGAGAAGTCTGCAGGAATGCTCCAGGCACTTGACACTGAGAACGGTTGCTCACATCGAGCACTGGATGCAGAGCTGATGATCACTTTGTGAAATAAATATTGATTTCTTTGTAACTACATTTCTGTAGAGTCTAGAGATGCAGGGTCTCAACTGGTGGGATACAGGGAAAACGAGGCTGAATGCAAATAATCAAACGCAACTAGCCATTTAATTCTCCATATTTAGATTAGCAAAAAATAGAATTCTCATGTTTTTAAAAGGAGTTGAAAATCCTTCCCGTATCTTTTGTTGTTGATGTCAAAGTCTTTGCGTCTAAAATTTTGGCACTTAATCTGTCAGTTGGACGCTAGCCAAATTAGGCAGATGCCAACATTTCATGGAAATATTACTATCACTGTTTGATTTCAAGGACATTTGTTTAGTCTTGTGCACACTGCCGGCAAAAACAACTTAAAGTGTCATTAAAATGCCTGGTTTAGGGCTGGTTTGGTCTTAAACTGGTGAAGACCAGCTTGGTAAACCCCAGCTTGGTTAAGCTGAGAGACCAGATTAAATCATTTAAGACCAGATTAAATCATCTAAGACCAGATTAAATCATCTAAGACCAGATTAAATCATCTAAGACCAGCTTAGACTGTTTTAAGTTATTTTTTCTTCTTCCAGCAGAATAATAAACAATTTTGGCGTTGTGTTGGCTCACCACTCAATGTCCAATGTAAAATCCAAAACTGAAACACTTTACGTCCAATATTTAATCTGTCACTTGGAAGCTGACCAAATTAAGCAGATGCCAACATTTCATGGCAATATTAATGTCAATGTTTAATTTCAAGGACATTTGTGTTTACATTTGTACACACTGCTGACAAAAACATTTTAAATCAACCTCAAAAGTTGGTTTTCTGGTCTTAGCTGGTCTCCCTGCCTGGTCAGGCTGGTCTGTTTGCTGGTTCTAGAGTGGTTTTGGGCAATTTTCAGCTGGATTGGCTGGGAAACTAGTTGTTTGGCGAAATTTCGTAAACGATATCCAGTCATTTAAATAGCAATTTCCGCAATTGGGAGTATCACGTAAGGGCACAAAGTTGCTCACACAGATTTCGCTCATGCTCAAGTTGGTCTTGAAAGCTGCCTGGACCCTTTTTTGCCCACAAAATATTGCTAATGTGACACCTTAAGCCAGATATGAATAATATTTTTATGTCGAACTGCCTCTGCCTAACTCTTAATGATGCACTTGCTACTTCAAAAGCAGTTTGTATAATGAAGTCATTCTAAACCCATTGACAGCGCGCTGTTGTCAGCAGAGCTGCTTCTCTTTTTGCTTCAGGCTGAGTTAAACATCCTTCAGTGTGACCCAAGTGCCCTATACTGACGGTCTTCTGTTGTTTTTCTTCTAGAGGCGATGTCACAGTGAGACGAGACAGCCGATTGGAAGATTGTCTTCTGGAATCCGACAGAGACTCAGAAGATGACAATAGTGAGGGTAAGAGAGAGAGCCGAAGACAATGATGTTTTAACCTGTGTTGAATACCAACTATTTAAAAAAATATTTGAACAATCTGTTTTTTATGTATTTTTTTATGTATTCAGTTCCAAAGAAAATGTGCAATAATTCAATAATAAAACTTTTCAAGAACTTTCGACAGCCCTAATGAAAATAACTTTTTCTCCAGTGGACGATGATGAAGACTCCATAACCCAGGATGCATCTGAAACAGAGGAACCTGCAAGTTCTTCATGGCTGCGTTGTGTTCTTCAGTGAGCGAGAGGATGGGTGAATGAAAAAAGAGTGCGACAACGGGAAGGAGATTAAAGGAGGGTTAAAAAGAATGAACTGGAAAGGAAGAGCGAGAGAAGGCAAGGTCAAGGGATGACGGTGGAGTGCGAGAAATCATGCGAAGGGACTGAAGTGGAACAGATTGACTGACTGGCTGGGAAGAAACAGAAGGAGGAGAGAAACAACAGACTGTTTTCTATGTAAACGTTGATCCAATAAAACCAACCACGTTATGTCTGTGTGCGTGTGAGAGTATTTATCATCGCTGGCACTTCTGTCTATAAATATATATAGCGTTGTTCATCATGTAGGGCTCCCGTCCAATGCTACATTAATGTATATTGATTTTCCTGCCGCTGCCTCTTTGGATTTGTCCTTTCTGAATACTTTTTATTTACTTCAACTGGTCTTTGGAATATTAATCAGACACTCTTTTATTCCGTCCGGCTATTTTCGCCTTCAAAATTCATTTATTTTCTTCTCGCTGCCTATTTAATTTGAACCAGTTAAGATGCGTAATTAGTATTTCAATCTTTCCTCCAATCCTCTCTTCCTCCCTCCCTCCTGTAGCTATCTCTCTCTTTCTCTCTCTCTCTCTCTCTCCCTCCCTCTTCCGCACTCTATTTCTCACTCGCACAAATTCTACATGTCTCTGTCGCTACGGCAACCAATGCTTTTCCCCACTTCCAGGCGCTAAGCCTCTCTCCCACTCCCTTCTTCAGTGGCATGAGGTAGGCATGTGAGTCCATATCTGTCTTGAGAGTGAGAATCTGCATGTTTTCAAGTGTGTGTAGATGTGTTGCCTGGAAGTCAGAGTATGCCGTAAATCTGGATACAGATGTTGAGTTTTGTTTGATGGCTCGGGATGAGGCTTAACGTAGGGAACGCATCCACAGGTGTGTTCGCACTCGTTTGTGAGAGTGTTTTTCTGTTGATCTTGCGCTACGGTGTGTGATCTGGTGGTTTGGTTCTTAATGATATGTGTATTTTTATCCGTGTTGCCTACAGCCATCTGTTTATGGTCTTTTAGTCGGTGTCAAGACTGAAACCTCTCCCTTCCAGCTCTCCTCTCTTTTTGTCATTCTCATTTCAGAGATGATCGGAGCAGCGAGGAGCCAGTGAACAGGCAGAAGCGATGGAGCGATGGTAAGCGCAGAACAGACTGTTTTGGTTGCACTGTGCTCTCAGATCTGACCAATTAGTTTCCTGGAGCCCGTTGGGTTGCATCAGCTTCTGCTTTATGTCTCTTTCCATCTGTGCACGGTTCACGCCTCTCAGTTATGTGTTTTTTCCGATCTCTAGCCTTTCCTTTTCAATCCCTCCTTCCGTCTTTTTGTTGCTTTGTCTCTCCTTCCACCTAGCTCCATCTATCCCCACATTGGATTCTTTCCCCTTTGGAGCTTCCTGCTGGTCACTGTAATTTTTTGCACTGCCACCGGTGACACAGATGACAGAAAGTGGGAGGAGTTGGGCGAAATGCAGATGCCAGTCACCGCACAGGCCAGCACCACTCAGCTCTGGGCGGTGGACTGGGGTCCCACGCAGCCTCTGGAGGACGAAACCCATCACGTCCTGTCCAGCCTGGAGACAGAGGGTCTGAGGGTGACCCCATCTCAGGACTGGACGCATCATCGGAGTGCGGCCACCAATCAGACGCAGCGCCCAACTACTGGAGAGAGGGACAAGATAGAGACAGAGGAGCCGGACACCAAGGAAGGTTGGTATCCGTGAAATTAGTTCTTTATCTGAGAGCTGCATCGCCAACAGGGATCTGGGCTCATGCTGGTTCCTCAAAGTAGCAAATCTGCGCTTGAGGAGAGCTTAGATTTCTCTCCCATTGTGCAGAAGGCAGGCATAAATCCAATCAATACAATTTTACCTGATTATGACACTCTGCCCACTCTTTTCGCCCCCACATAGCTCCTGAAAACGGCTTCTTGTTGCTTTCACTCAAACGTCTTTCTTCACGTTCTTTTACATCTCTATTTCTTTTTATTACTTTTTTATAGGGTTGTGGGACATTCGAAATTTAATGACTTTTGAAATTCTAGTGTAATTCTTCAATTTGAATTGAGGTAGCAAACAGAATTTTCTTTTATGCATTTGGACAATGTTTTTTTAAAAGCGATTTACAATGCATTGAGGGTATATTTTAAATTAGTTTATGCACTGCCTGGAAGTTGAAGCCATGATCTTGTCCTTGCAATCACCACGCTTTACTCTTTGAGGAGTGTATTGTTAACTGTTATTCAAATGAGAACTTAAGGAATAATATTCATACAACTGCTATTAGGTGTACTTTATGAGTTGATGACATCATACCCACAAGATTACCCTTTTAGATTAGATGATGTCAATATTTGATGCTTGAAATTCAATCAATAGACCTTATTCAGAGCAGTGCCATGGCAGGTATAAAAGCGAGGCTGTGAGGGATAGACTTACCGTGTTTTCAATGGCATCCGCTGTAAAAAGCTGTACAAAGCTCCTAGATCACTTATAATTTTCCACAACTCATATTGCCTGGAGGTTTTCGTCTACTATAATTTCTTGGAAAGATATTTTTGCTGTGTTTTGTCAGCAGAACAACCCAACCCAGAAAAACGCTTTGGATAACAGTAAGATGGCGCTGCTGTGAATAAGGTCTAAAGAATTTCCATAAATAGATTTTTGTATTTTATTTAATATTTCATTTATCTATGTATTTATACACATCATTTATATATAAATATACTATATTAAATATATTAATTTATTTATTAAATGACATGTATAATGCATGCAATAATTAAATTGTATTTATTTATTTTAAATGGACCATTATGGAAGGGAACTTTATCCCCAAGTCTCCAAAATGGCACCAAAGATATATATTTTTTCAAGGATATAACCAAATATTGAAGATTTTGTGGGACCAAATGTAAATGTTTAGGAATCGGTCACTAAAAATCCACATTTGTTGGCCACGACTCTGATCATTGAAAGGAACATGTCCCCTTCCATGTCTTCCATGAACATTGGAGGGAACATGTCCCCTTCCATGTCAACCCTATTTCTCTAGCTCATTGTGTGACTGTGTTGAATTTCTTTGCATTGCAATTCAGCATGTCCTCTTCCATTCATTCCAATTCAAAGTATAATTCAGCATCACATGGGTCCAATTCAATTGAAAACCACTCGAATTGAAAGGGAGCCAATTGTTCTGTAGTACTGCTCACTCCATCTGATTATTCTTTTCCTCTGCCATTTCTTTCTTCAGTGGACCCACAGTTTTATGTGACGGTGACAATTTCATCTCTGCTGATTCTCACTGCGGTCATCATCTCTGCTAAACTCTGGTGAGACGTTTCAACACTCCTCTGCTTGCACGGTTCTGTCATACATCCCCTGAGACAGCTTGCTGCCCTGTGTGTGTGTGTGTGTGTGTGTGAGTGACTGAACAGTCAGTGTGTCGTAATGGGTTCACACAACAGATTTCCACAAACTTTCAGTCAAGGGTTCTGCTGTTCAGTAAGACTTCCCTGCATGCAGAACTGGTAAAAATGTCATTTATGGATATTCTAACTCTGCAGACACTAACAGTGAGGACACCTTACAGTGTTTTATTGTGCTGGTTTAATTAGAAATGTAGCCGGGAGCGTTGGGGGACATCAGGCACAGGAATGCATTTGTACTTACTCGGACGGTAGCATTCAATCGCATAGGTGATCATTAAAATGATATAGAGAGCTGAGGAATGGCCCATATCATCCTGAGAGTAACTATAAACACGGGGTGACAGGTTATGAGTGTGATTTATTACTACCTGCCTTAGTTTATGCTAGAATATTCCCTTTGCTGAATTCAGTTCCATTGAAACGTGTCAAAATCTTCAGCCAACACACTTGCATGGCAATTCGTAACTATATTTTACATTTTGGCAAATTGGTGGCTAATTTGTATGAATACGTTTTCGTACGGTCTGCATAGGCACAAAGTATACTTTTGGTTTTTGCATACGCTAGGATATGTCTCTATTGTGCAACATAAATTTTGTCAAACAGCATTATACACGTACATACTTTTTTTTTTCTAACCGCACAAAATTTTTATTGCTTATAACTTCTGGAGAGAAACAGTTCAGACATTGTACACTAGAGAACTTTCTAGTGTGCATGCAATGTATCGAATGTCTGTGAATGCTAATGTACTTTGAAAAGCTGTGCGGTCCACTGTACCCAGATGCTACATGATATAGGCATATACAATGATAAATAAAAAAATACTGTGATAAAACATATCAATTTGCAATATCAAGCAGCAACAGATTGTTTTTGTACACCTAAAAGAACTGGAAACACCGGAAGTCTCGCACATTCAAGTTAATGGCCGCACCAGCTCGTATATCAGAGCGAAATGGCTTCTCAAACAAGAAAAAATGTAAGGCAGGACTTGATTTTGTCCATCCAAACTGCCCGCGAAGGCACAATTGATTGGATTGCTGTTTGTAAATTTATGTCTGAGCATAGCCTATAGGCCTATATTGATTTCATGGTGACTTTAAAAATAACTAGGTAGGCTATACAATTTTAGGAGGTGGCGATTTCGTATTCTTTGTATGATGAGATTGTACAATGAGATTCTTTAATGTAAGCACGAAGGTCAACCCCCTAAAGCGGAAATGAGAAATTAGGGGTTTAATCCGCTTTAGGGGGTTGACCTTCGTGCTTACATTAAAGAAAAAACAATTCTGTACGAATCACCGTACTAATACGAAATCGCCACCTCGTAAAATTGTTACGTTTTCTTATCAGGTTGCTTCAGCCTGTTCCATAGCCTACTTTCTTTACGCTGCGGTAAAGCAAGGGTGCAGCCGTGCAGGTACTACAAATCAGACATTATGGGACTGTTTGAGAGCTTGTTTGTAAGATCGATAAAAAGGTCACATATCGCGAACTCCCGATAGGTTTATGTTAACGTGAAGCCGCCACTCACGTAGAAGATCAGACCGGCGTTCATCTGAGTGAGCCGAGGGCGATTTTATTGCATACACAAGCTACATCTCCGTAATTAATCTCTGTTTGCCGCACACTTGCCTTGACAGACACCCTCGCGCTCGTTTAACATCACCCAGCCCTCCACCCGTCATCCCGTCAGAGCAGAGGTGGAGTGAACTACTCCTGAGTCACTGCAGATAAGTGCGTGTCGGTGTGGGGTATTAATATTACATGGGACGTCACACAGAGTCTGCGACACTTTGTCTTCCTCGTGGTTGCTGGACAAATATGATTTTAACTGAATATTTCAGCGTCTCTCTCTCTCTCTCTCTCTCTCTCTCTCTCTCTCTCTCTCTCTCTCTCTCTCTCTCTCTCTCTCTCTCTCTCTCTCTCTCTCTCACACACACATTCATTCGCATGCTTTAATTTCCCCTGCTCTGTTTTTTCGCTTAAGGCAGTCTATTAAATTAAGCCAGTGAGTGAATGAACTTCCTGTCAGTATCACTGAAAAGTTTGCCTTCTATTCCTTTATATTCTTTAATCCCTCTTTTCACACCTCTTTCTCACCTTTTCCAGTGTTCTTGAATATTTCACTGGCTGTTGTCCTAATCTCTCTCTCTCCCTCTCTCTCTCTCTCTCTCTCTCTCTCTCTCTCTCTCTCTCTCTCTCTCTCTCTCTCTCTCTCTCTCTCTCTCTCTCTCTATCTCTTTTTCTCATTCAGTTACGACCGCAGTCTCTCCCAGCGTCCTCCACCTCTCTCCCTCGCCATCCCTCGTTCCATAGCTCAGGAGGACAGCAGGCAGACACTGCACAGCACTCCATCCTTCTCCGACAGAGAGAGGTAGCGTGCGTATTTCTGTAAGCCTGTGAGACAGCCAGGGTGCCAAGACTGGTTTAGGGACTTAGTGTGTGTGTGTGTGTGTGTGTGTGAAAGAGGAAAAGCCAGAGTTAGCAAGACTGGTAAGCCAGTCACTGACTGTCAAAGGGAACAACATAAATAAATAGTAAATGTTCCCAACAAAGAACACAAGTAGGGACTACACTAAATTTGACTGATTTGTTCATTTAAAAGCATGTCATGGTGTCTGTGGATCCTTATTAAAATGTCAAAGGCCTGGTTTCACAGACGGAGCTTAAGCCAAGTTCAATTAGGACATTTAAGGAGCTTTTATAAACATGTCTTAGAAAAAACATTACTGGTGTGAATCATGAGACATAACAATGGCACTGACATATTTTAAAATATGTCAGCAAGTTGCTTTCAGTTAAAACAGCTCAAACATTAATTTTAGTCTGGGACTAGCTTAAGCCTTATCTGTGAAACTGAGGGTACGTTTTCAAAAAGCATTGTAAATAGTACAGAAATGGTCTTGTTAAGACAGACTAAAAGGATTATGATAAATATGTACGTACACTACCGTTCAAAAGTTTGGGGTCAGTGAGAATTTTATTTTTATTTTTTGGAGGAAAGAAATCAATACTTTTATTTATCAAGGACAGTAAAGACATTTATAATGTTACAAAAGATTCTATTTCAAACAAATGCTGTTCTTTTGAACTTCCTATTCATCAAAGAATCCTAAAAAAACAAAAACAAAAAAACTGTACAACTGACAGACCAACAACTGTTTCAACATTGATAATAATAATAAATGTTTCTTGAGCATCAAATCCTCATATTATACTGATTTGTGAAGGATCATTCGACACTGAAGACACTGACACTGGTGATGCTGAAAATTCAGCTTTGATCACAGGAATAAATTACACTTTACTATATATTCACACAGAAAACAGCTGATTTACACTGGAATAATATTTAATACTATAACTGATTTTTGTTGTATTTTTAATCAAATAAGCGCAGCCATGGTTAGCAGAAGAGAATTCTTTTAAAAGTATTTAAAATCGTACCGACCCCAAACTTTTGAACGGTAGTGTATATAGGTACAATGTTGTGTATTATGAATTATATTGTGACAAAATAAATTATTAAGATTAAATTATATCATAAAATAGTATTAGATTAAAAATGTATTATTTCATGAACTAATTTAGTGAAAAACTGTAAGTGGAAAATGTAAGTGGTCTATTTGAACTTTTACTGTTAGCTTTTACTGTAGCTTATGCATATTTTGTTGGAAACAAATAAATAAATAAATATTAAGATTAAATTTATATTTGTTTCATAAACTCCTTTGGTGAAAATCTGTAAGTGGAAAACAGGCCTAATTATTTGAAGTGGATTTCTACTTCAGTTTAGTTCCCCCATGTATTGTTAGATATAAATAAATAAATAACTAGTATTTATCAAATGTATTAAATCATTAATTTTAAAAAAATGTGTTCAATTAATTAAATTAGTATCTATTTTAGTTGAAAAATGCATGTACCCTGTATGCATATCATCACGGCTGATTGTGTGAAAATGAAGGTGTGTAAATAAGTGTGTTGTTAGATCAGTGGTAATGGCTTGCAATACAAAACAGCCAGTTAGGCATTGTTGTGGATGTTTTCTTCAATCGTTGTGAATATTTTAACAGGAGCGATGCAGAGCGAGAAAGAGAGCGTGCCATCCATGAAATCAGACCCCTTCCTGCTGCTCTGTGCATTTCAGAATTAATCTCACTCTTGATAATAGAGTGAGACCCTTATTAATTTCATTTGCCGTGTCTTTCTTCATCTCTTTACCCCTCGCTGCAGGATACCAGTGGTCAATCTTTGAAGAGCCGACTTTTCTGAGCATGGTAATCAAATCCCGTGGGCATGACACAGACTTTGGTGTGAACACAGGGCAAACCATCCGAATGTACATAAAATGCAGATTGACACATGTGGCTATATGGATGAATACATCTGCTGGACACTCTGATGGAGACTATGAGGTTTTGTGGTCCAATGGCTCTTTGTTTCTGGCTGTACCTCTTTCTTCCAGTGCCGTTTGTACAGTGTTATATTCATTAGCTCAACGCAGCCATTCACAAGGGCTCCGGGAATGCTATGTCCTCTACCATGAAAACAATCATTAGCTTCTGATCTTGGAATAAGCTGTGATGTATGTAGTCATTAATTTAGTAACCGGCGTGACATGCTTGCAGTGGCCTATCTCTCATGCATACAAAGGTTACAGCTGCCTACCGCTGCCTTTATCGCACTTTGTGTAGCATTTATTTGGGCTTAGTGAATGACTGCAGTTATTTTGAAGAGTTAAATATAATTTACATCATCTGTTTATAGTGTTTTGTTTCATATGGCTCTGTCTCGTGGCAACAGCAGTGACGTCAGCTGATAAAAACAGATATCTGGAAACACCACTGCAGTGTTACCTTATAATTTACTCGAATTATCTGACGAACGTTTTCGTAATTCTGGCTCAACATCTGTTGAGGTGTTCGTGAAACTTAAGTAATTCTATTCCATACTTCTAAATCATGGCCATATATCTCTTCTCGGGGGCGTTTGAGACCTTGATAGAGAGAGGAAATAAAAGAGTCTTTTTGGTTAGCAGAAGGCTAGCACACACCGAAATGACTGATGTGTTTGATATATTCGTGTTGTTTATGTAAAGCACAATTAAGGACATGTATGAAGACAAACTGAAAAACAAGCTTGGTGCTTCCATGGCATATTTAGTTTGAAAAGCAGTTTAAAAATATGCCACACAAGTTTGTTTGATGTCTCGCTACGCTAACAACCCATGGCTAGCGAGGCAGCTTGGGGATTCTTATTTATATTTATGAACCGCAACTATCAGGAGGGTTTGGGTTTTCAGACGGTTGAAATCTTTTTAAATCTGTTCTGTAGTCTGTGTGAATTGCTACTGATTTTACTTCTGTATTTTGACATATTTGATGTATGAAAGAGGATATTGGCTTTCTGTTCCAGAAGGGAGCCAGACAAAATTGTTAAAGCTATGCGTGAATAGCTATCTGGTAAATGTTTAACATTATCCAATAGAATGCATCAGTGCCCGCCCACTTTTTCAGCGGCCTTGATTACCGAAGTATTTTTCCCATAGAGATTTTGTCTGTGTAAGATTTATAAGCCATGAACCAAAACAACCAGCTATAAGCTGAATTACAACATTACAAACTTTGATTTGAAGCAAAAAAGTGAAAATTTGAAACCTGGACAAAAAGACAATGAATTGGTACAAGACTGCATTCTTAATAGCTTTAATCAGGGAAAGAACTACAATCCCATGAAGATTGCCAATGACATAATTGAACTAAAAATGATGGAGATTGATTTAAAGATGTTGAATAATGTATATTGAAACAATATATTTTAAGTTCATTCATATATTATGCATACAAATATTTAAGTAGTTTGAGAGGATAGGGAGACTGACTACATCAATCGCAGTGTTTAATATGAGTGGGCGGCCACTAAATTGTTCTTTTGGAGTGATTTGCTTGTTGCGATTGATTAGTGAAATTTTCTGTACAGCATCATGGGTAATGTAGCTTTTCATCATGCATTCAGATGTTCAACATGATTATTAAAAAAAAGTTTGAATAATGCAGACTGATGGCTCCAACAGAAGCATATACCATCGATTAACAACCTCATAGCTTAATTAGGTCTTTCTAATGGTTTATAAGTTATCGTTAATAATCAGTTCCCCTATGGAGAAACTGAATGGTATTTTTACTTCCGGAACCAGACTACTGTAGCTCTCTATAGCCTGTGCGGTCTAAGTGATGTCATCGCACAAGGAAAGTCGTTTCAGAGGAGGAGCAAGTTTTTACTTTTTATTCAAGATTCAAAGACAAACTGTTTTTTTCTTTAGAATATGCACTGATGAATTGTTCACAATATGATGAAGAACAAAACATGATCAGTTTTGATTTATATTGATACATATTGACTTTAAACCAGAAAGAAAAAAAAATCCTTCTTTAAGCTGTATTTTTCAAGAAAATCATAATCACCCCCTCTCAAATAGCCATAACTCATGAAAAACACTAAATTGAATTCTCAATTTTTCACATCATGCACAAGAAGCTACACTATGTGAGATATGTTTAGAGGTTTCACATCATTTATGTAGCACTGCCTTAAATATGTGGTTCATTGTACTGTGAAGTCAATAAAAAGCCATCTCTGGTGTTTTAAAATGTGTTTCTGTGGCATGGTTTTTGAAAGGACTGCCTCTATGACAGTGACTCATACAATCACGCACAGCAGAGTCAGGCCAAAGGGACACCGGGAGGATTCATTAGCCATTGCACAGCAACAAAACACCAGGACACAAACACACTTCACACGTTCACTTCAGACACACACACTGTATGTAAGCTGCAAGAGTTCACAGCTCCCATCTGCTAAGAGATGAGAGACTGAGAAACACTGAACCTCAGTCACGCTGACTGAAATTAACACCACTATTTATAGAGAGAGAAAAAGAGAAGATGTGTGCTTAAAAAAGGATCATAGATTTTGAGGTGGATGGATTTTTACAGACACAAAAGAGAGAGGAGGCAGGGGTTAATGTAAAAGTAGATCATCACTCTCCGCTTTTTATTGTTCGCCTCATTTCTAAGTGGCTACCACAAGTTAATCGCTACCATTACAGACCATTATGCAGGACAGAGAAAGAAACATTGCTTTAGTCAGCCTTTATGGCTGGATAAATGGCTCACATAACACACTAGTGGGAAGAGTGTATGTGCTGAGAGAGAGAGAGAGAGAGAGGAAACCAGGATGTTATTTCAGGGCTCCGACATTAAAGTGTGGCTAATTAATGTCATGACCTCTTAACAGACATGCCCCCATTGAGACGAAACATTTAGCTGCACTTAACATTAGAGAAAAGGAAACATGAAAGCCAGAGACTACACAGGGTGACAGATGGATATAATTTATTCATTTGCTTCATCAATTTACATCCAGATTTAATAACGAACAAAAACAAACACGCAAAGGAAAAGGAGTATGAGTCAAATGAAATTACATTTACAGCACGCACGCATATGAACACGCACCCAGCGTTATGTAAAAGTTGTATCTGTGTTAGACTATGATGATGGTCTATGACTGAGAAGTGGCCATCGGTTGGTTTATCTGTCTATACAAGCAAGCAGTCAACAATATGTGTGTCTGTGAGCGGGTTACTGAAGATTGAGATCAATTAGACTTTGACCAAATCTTTCCGCTCCCACGAAGCCTGAAACATACAAAAAGAAAGAATTGCTCAAGTGGGGATTTGCCATTATAATGATACTTTATGATTTTCCTTGTGGCTATAAATAGTGGTGAATATTAATAATTATCTGGCCCAATTTACATCCATTCTGAATGCTTGAAAAAAATCGCCAATCAACATTATGCCACAATTGATCTTAACTTACATAGAACCCAAGACATTCCTTTACTCTATTTACCTCATATTTTAATAATCACATAATTATTATTTGAAAGTTAGCAGCAGCACACGGACAAGGAATAGTCCTGAAATGTTAATGACGAGTCTCCACTGAGACGCCTTTAAAACCTTGGACTCAGATTAATCTCTGTCAGACCGGCCCTGAATAAATTATACCTCTTCTTAAGTGAAATTCTTTAGTGACAAAGAAAAAGCAGTGGTGATCAAAAGCCCCCCTCTCTTTCCAGAGCACATCCTGACATGAGATTTCTAAACCAGGACAGAGACAATTTTAAACTCACCGGGGCTTAATTAGGACTATAAGCCTGTGGGTGATTTCTTATACATCACACTTATGTAAAGGCAGGAAGCAGTACATAAGCTCACTGAAACAGCGCGCAAAAACATTCATAAATCATATTCTGTGTGCTTAAAAATGCCATTAGTAAATATAAACTTCCTGAGTGTTGATTTATGTGAGGTCAGTAGTTTTAATAGCAAAAAAACTACACAGGGGTTCTTTAATATAAATCACTGTGATGTTTTATAGAGTTATGGTACATTATAAAGTTATTTATAGACTAAGATCAATTGAAGGGAATTCTGAAGCACTAAACCCTAAAATACAATTAACTTACCCTTTGACCTTTGAACTCTTTTTTCCTGGTTGCCGTGGTTCCTGAGAGGAGGCAGGGTCTCTTGGCTCGGCCGGCTGGTCTGCATCCTGATTGGATGCTGCTCCAGCAGGGGCGGGGCCAGATGATGGGGAAGCAGAACTTGCCTTGAGGGTTTTCTGTAGGTTTGATACCTAATTAAAGAGGCGAGAAGAAAATTGTCACTGAATCCTGGAGTTGTCAAATAAGTAAAATAAAAATGAACTCTTTTAACATACAAGAAAAAGAGGCTGTTATATCATATGCAGATATACATGGTATATCAGCTTACTACTGCAAAGTGCACTGCATATATCCTATACTGCCTAATATATAAGCATTATGCCACAATAAACACTTCAAACTATATTATGCTACATTATTACTACTGTAACCAATAAATATGGTTATTTTGCATATTTATCCAATGCTGTGTAAAAATGCATAAACTGATCGCACACTATATACTTCAGCGACAGTAAGAGTTTTTTAGTATTCTGAATTTAGACTTAATAAACTGTTTAATTTTACCTCTCAAACAGGTAAGCACATAAAACAGCCTTCGTATATGAGTCGGTGAAGTCATGCTTTTTTATCATTAATAAATATGAATTTGTTCAAAATACATTCAAAATGGACATCATACACACAATAACTTGAATACACCTCTTCTATGATGAACATGTTTTTGATTCCTGATATGACATTCATTTTGATATTTTTGGGGAAGCTTAAAGTAAGAAATGTCAGGGTGATGCAACTGTCCTGAAATCATAATGAAGAAAAAAGCCTCAAAAGAATGAATTTCATAGTTAGTACTAGTAGTTTGGCATTATGTTTTATTATTTATATAAAGTTTATATATTTACATTGTTATAATTTATATATATTTAAAATTGTAATTATAAATTATAATTAATTAACTATATAATTATTAACTATAGTCTGCTAAGTCAAAGTAAAAAAAAAAAAAAAAACTCGAAAAATATATTTTAAAACCTTTATGAAAACAATGATTAAATTTGTACACTTACATGTATCCAAAGTATAACGAAAATATGTTTACTTTTTACCAAACACATGGAATTTTAGGGTCAATTGAAACTTGAGATGATATTAAAACAAAATTCTAAGATCTTGGCAAATGTGTTTTAAACTAGATTCTTAAAAAAAACTCTCTTACAGTTGTGTCCAAAAATGATGTCTGGAGGGGATATTTGTTTTTAATGACTATATTGTCTTTTAAAAAAAAAATACTTAAAACACTAAACTTGGTTAAGGTATTTATCAGACAAAATTATATGGCAATAAAGGCAAACTACAGCTACATGTTTTATTCTACTATGCCAAAAAAAATGCATAAAAACAATAAGTTCACAGAAAAAAGCATACATGACTACAACATAATCAGTTATTAATATTTTGTTGATTTTCTCTTGTTTTTGCATGTGTGCATTATTTCTTTGTTAGACAACCTGGCCAAAAATGTAATATGTCCACACAATTTGACATCTTCCATTGCTTTATCACAAATAAAACTGACTCCAAGAACAACTACGTAATACGATTACAAAATATTTAACAAATTTGAATACTATTTGAGTATGTGAATTTTCCTAAGCCAGACATAACTTTTGGTCACTACTGTATATGTCACTAAGGGTGGGTGAAGATTCACACACAAACCTCTGTTTCCACTTGAACTTTGACCTTGAGCTGGCTTTCTCTGTACTGATTGGCTCTTGACACCTGCTCCTCAATGCCACACAGAACTGCTTCACAGCCTGCACACCTGAGCGAGACAGACAGAATATTTAACACCAACACACAAGGCATTTCCTTTTTTACATCAGCGACAGCATCCATCGCGCTCCATACTGACACAAACACAAATGAACACTTACCACTCCTGCAGTGTGTTGGCAATGTTGGGTAATTCGTTGGGGCCCAGGTCTCGACCTATGCTGCAATCTACCTCGACCTGCTGGTTCCTCTGGTCCAGTTTCCCGTGGATAATGTCACTGTAAACAGCCTCGATCAGCAGGTCTTCCAGCTCACGCACATTCTTCAGCTCTAACTGCTGGAGCAGTAGTGAATACGGCAGACACTATCGAGAGACAAAAGCACAAAGAGGTTTGTTTGCTTTGTTTCTTATGATTAGTGTGCTCTGGGGTTAGTTAAAACTTTTCATTTTTGCCTTGGTATTATTATAGAGGCTTGATAAGAAAACACTGGTTTTGTCAATCATGCAAGTCAATAACAACACTAATAGCACATACAGTTAACATCTGTGTGCCGTTCATAACAGAGCTCATTAAAACAGCGTTAAAGTCGGCATAAAACAGATGGTGCGACAGCCCTTTCTTTCCTACTGTGACGTATCTAAGGCCACATTCAGACTGTGTGGCCCAAATCCGATTTTTTTTCTCATATGCGACTCAGATCTGTTTCTATCATGAGTTTGAACAGCACAAACCACATCTGATCTGTGGAAGGACAGTGATGTGTCAGAAGTCAGAACTCGTAAGTATTACAATGACAGCTCTATATACAAGCAAAACATTAGGGCTTGTTTCATAAATGTTTAAAACTCTGGTCTTTTTTCACATCCTCGTCTTTGTTTTTTTATATTGCCTGCGCATAAATTCGCTGGCTTCTGCAGCAGATCACACTATAAATAAAAGCGCAATTGCTCACTTTAATGTCCTCCTTCCGCATGACAGCGTGCTGCGTGACGTCTTTCTCGTCTTGACTTTTGCACATGCGGGTCAGTCCAGGACCATGATCTGTTCACACTTGAATCTGATATTGGCCACATTTAAAACAACGTGAACAGCTATACAAAAAAACAAAACATATCTAAAGCTCACAGTGTGAATGCAGACTAAGTGAAATGCCTTTCAGACTACAAAAAATGTAGGGCGGCACTTGATTTTGTCTATCAGGAATTGAGTGGACAGTTGGAAGGTTGTGGTTTTCTATTGCTGTGATCTCATGTGAGTGACAGGTTGTCCCAACCTCACATCACTAAACACATCATCAGAGAAAAGATGCCGTTGAAAGAGGGAGGGAAGTTATTTTGAAGATTACAAAGGCACATTAATGTTTATAAAAATAATGATCTACACAGATAAATCATTTATAATTAATACTGCATAAATTGTCAATACTGATTTCATGGTTTGTTTAATAAATGTATCACTACCTTTAGATTGGAGGCCAGGCTGATGATTGACAGGTGACGGAGTTTGTTCTTCTGGGCGGGTGTGAGTTCAGGAAGTGAGGCTGCCCTCTCTAAATGGCAGACATACATTAAATTAACATACATTATAACCAAGCGTACAGCCAGGAGGGAAATAACTGATTACATTAAAGCCCTGGTAAAATCTGCAACAGAACATGGGCCAGAGACTCCCGCTTCCCTCTCACAGGAGTTAACTTATTTAGCAAGGCAAAGGGCAGCATATACAGTCTCATTCTGAGTCAGAGCAGGGAATAAACCCACTGCCTCAGGGGGCCAATATCTGGTCAGATCATTTGTTGTCATGGTTACCTTTATAGTCGCAGTAGGTTCCATACGCAAAAAGATTGAGAAGCTGGTACACTGGAGCATGGGGACCCGTCTCCAGCTAGAGAGAGGGAAAGCGAAGTACAGACAAAGATTGATATGACAAAGTGTTGAAGTATTTTGTGTTTAGCACTAGCAGATAAGCACTTTAGTTCAGCTCGGTAGAAAATAAATGGCAGTGCAGTACATGGATATTCTGGGATCTCTGAGCAATATGTGGCAGAGATTCTTGCATGACCTGTAATGCAATAATGATGACATCTGTTGACTTGCCAGTTTGTTTTATTACAGCACTCTTAGCAAACATCAATATAATAATATATATATTATAATAAATATATACATTACCATTCAAATATTTGGGGTCTTAACGTTTCAAAAATTTGAACAAAATTATTCAGAATTAAATTGATAAGTGACAGTAAATATGAATATATTAAAGATTAATATTTCAAATAAATGCTGTTTTTTTCTATTCGTCAAAGAATCCTGAAAAAAAGGTATCATAGTTTCCACAAAAATATTAAGCAGCACAACAGATTTCAACAGTGATGATAATAATAAATGTTTCTTGAGCAGCAAATTAGAAGATTTCTGAAGGTTTGGTTTTAGACAGCATGGAAAAACACATCAAGAAAGAAAACACTTGAGCAGAAGATTAATCACCATGACATTAAAGATGACACACAAGCACTGCCATTTCAAATAATTAGGCTAGACACAGAATTCATATAAAGTCATCAAGTCTGACTGAAATAGATTTTCCAGCACATATTCCTCACCTCACGGACGTTGGGCAGTTCTAGTATGTCTGAGAAAACATAGAGGCCTGGGGTTTCCAGTAGAGAGCTGATGGCCTGAGCCAGAGCTGGACCTGAGAGAGACAGCAGCTGATCCACCTCCATCTGACGGGACAGAAAGCGTTTAAACAACCCAGAGCCCAGCATCTCAAAGAATTAGGTAGTATTAAAAGCTAAAGAAAGTTTGCATTTCATAAATAAAGAGAAATGTGTTCCGACTTCTTAACTGCAATAGTTGTTCTAATTAAATCTGTACCAGCAAGCCTCAATAACTCATGTACAATAAACCTGTTTCATTGGGCTTGTTAAATGGCTGTTGATCCACAGCAATATGCTTTCGATGACACTTTGATGCAGGGATTTAATAAGACAGGTGGCTCACGGTTAAATTAACTACATTATCAGAGTGAAGTTATGCATGATGCACTTTCATGATGATTAAAACAAGGCTGCCAAGTGCACTAGGAGATTACAGCTCTGAGACAGCCAAAAAAAAAACGATGCGTTTAAATGCACTTGACACAATACGCTTATTTGGGAGATCAAAAATGATAATGAAAACAATGCATGTGCCATTGCAACACTTTTGAAAACAAGCATAATAGTGAACAAAAGTGTGACTGGTGTTCATCCACAAAGTCAATAGGTTTCAGCAAATAAAAACATGATCTAACCGTAGATATACTTTGTTAAATGGGGTCTAAACGCATTCTGTGTTGTTTAATACTCATAAACAGAATAAACCAGTCAGCTCGTGCTCAATGTTGAGCACCCGGTATGAAATTCATCAACACAGCACCAGCTAGGCCTTGCCGTTGTTAAACTAATGTCGTACATAAGCACACAGCGTTGAAAACTTTACCAAGCATGCTCAAATGTATAATATTAATGTGCGACCACATTTCGCGTGCTGAAATGTGCCGCCAAAGCGATATAGTTACCTTATTTATAAAGACTGAGGTTGTTTGTGTCAACTGTGGTGCCACTGCTATTTCCGTTAGCAAGCGTGCTACGACATAAAAACGTGCCCTCTGATTGGCGGAGTGGTAGAAGGGAGGGTGTGACCACAGAGCGATTACGAGGTGAGCGGACACACATCGCCACCGTGTGGTCACGAGAATTATAGATTCTTGGGATGTGTTAATCTACTACTAAAAATGTTAATATTAATACTAATAATACTAATAATATTTTAACTAAAAATAATATATATATATATATATATATATATAATAAAATACATATTCCATTTGTTTACTAATACAAAATGAAGCATGAGCATTTAGATTAAAACATTTATATAATTAATCTACATCCATCTTCACATTATCACATATATGACATTAGCTGCGTCCAAATGTTTGACTGGTAGAGAAGCTTTGTGAAAACACAGAGTAGCTTAAAAAATAGCCTAACTGTCGTGTACTGTCATAACATGATCTTGTGTTGAACTGTCTTGTATTGAATTCTGCTTGTAGTTCAACAGGGTGCTCAAACAATCAAACAACCTTTGGTTTTCCCTGCTGACAAAACCAGCTTAAACCACCCTTAGATGGTTTATCATTCTTAGTTTGTTTATTCCCAGCCCGACCAGCTTGTCTGTAGACTCAATTGTATTGTGTTTGATTGCATATAATACTTTTTTTTAAAAATCTTTGGTGCCTTGGGAAAGTGGGTGGTGATGAGTGGAAAAAACATTATTGTGCAATGTTTTCAGCTTTTTCCAAATGTCTAGTCAAATTAAAGACACACAAACTACACTGAACCTTAACCTCTGAGAATGTCACTGTTTATTTAAAAGAAGGAGGGCAATAGAAAAATAGATATAGGCTACATTTTTACACATTTCAATTTCAATTCAAATGTTAAAGGTGATAGGATCCATCTCACAGATACGTTTATAACTGAAATCACAGGGCACGTCAAACCAGGTTTTCGAATGCGAGTCCAGCACTGCGCAGTCTTCTCCATGAACCCCTCCTGACTGGTGATTATTGGGCTCTTTATGCCATTCATTCCAGTACCTACAGAGAGCAGCGGAACAACCAGGAAAACATCATTATCCCATACAGTGATGTCAATTTAGCAATTTTGTTGTTAGATTTAGCAACTTTTCAGACTACCCCAGCAGCTTCTTCGTTTCCCCCCAAAAAAGCACCTAGTAACAAATTGAGCTATTTTTAAAATTTATTTATCAAAAATTGCTAACTGAAACAAGTGTACAATTTTACCCTCTATAACAATTGCATACTGTATAGCAGGTAGGCTACTGCATTTGGTTTGAAACTTATTTTGTGACCGTTAAAAAAGCATGTTCTTAGAGGGCAATTCTTAGACTATGGGCACTTTCATGTCCTTTGATCATATTTTATAAAAAAACATTTAATTTTGAAAAATTCACACTTTCATTGTTAACTTTACAATGAAAGTACTTTAGAAACTTTTTACCGGTAGTCTACGATGATTTTTTCACCTTTTTAAATATCATTATAGATGCAAATATTGCTGTTTTGTGCTTGTCCCACACCCAGACTTCTGATCTTCAATAATGAAAAAGAAGTGTAAAAAAATGATTTATCTATTTTTTTTTTATATGACTGTATAAAGTATCAGTAAAATAATCAAAACATAATTGTGGTATTTAAGGTCAGACAACTATTAATGTGATTTTATATACAAAATGTAGTTGTCCCACAGTATTGCCGTCATTTCCACCACAACGATGTAATGTCCCTTTTAAAAGGCTTTTTTGAAAGATTAGGCTTGTTTGAGATGCGCCTTGCCTCGCCTGAAATGTAGTCGAGAGTAGGCGGCTGCAGTGAGAGGAGGAGTGAAAAAAGCGCAGGCAAGCCGGACAGATCGCTCTTCTCGCAGTGGATCTGACACCTGTGAGATCAAAGGCGGATATCGCGGGATTCACGGGATTCACACTCGTGCACGGTGTTGCTAATAAATGGATGTATTTTAAGTTTTGTTGCTTGAATATGAAAATAAATATAATGAACAAAACACCCAAAGTACTTATTTAATTCCATTTTAAATAGGCCTATATGTTTATGAATAATTTTTTCTTTAATACAGATAGGCCTATGTGTTTTTTTTTTTTTTTTTTTTTTAAATTACATCACATAGATCGCACTGTCAGAGAGTTTGGGGATATCCACAATTTATCTATACACATAAAACATGATATCAGAGATTTAAAATCAAACATTTTAAAAGAGAACAATACATCACGGTTGTTTAAACCAATGAGCATTAAGCTGTGCCGTCAGCAAGTCGTTTCCCATCATGCTTTTGATCAGCGCAGTCGGTGGAGAGCAACTGCGCGCGACTGCAGAATCCGACACGTGCGCCTTGCGGTCGCGAGAGTTTTTTGACACACGTCAGCATGACATCAGAGCAAGGCGGACCGCACTCGGACACATTTCTAACCAGCATGCATCTCGCGCTGATCACCGGTGATCGGTTCTGCGCAGATTTTGCTCATCTCAAACCATAGACATGATAGGTGTGTTCGACATCGGCTGCGGCTGGATGTAAGCGATCGGCGAGAGTAGCCGCGTGCAGGCGGGGAGGAGCTGCAAACGGAGACGTGAAGTCGGAAGGTGTGTTCGACATCGGCTGCGGCTGGATGTAAGCGATCGGCGAGAGTTGCCGCGTGCAGGCGGGGAGGAGCTGCAAATGGAGACGTGAAGTCGGACACTTTCTGGTTCCCGTAGTGACCGCTCACATGAGGCTTGTTCGACTTCATGCAGCTCTGCGCAGACCGATCGGCGGCAGACTTGAAGCAGTGCATGCCGGTTAGAAATTTTGTCCGACTTGATACAGCGCCGACGCCACGTGACTGTGACGTATGCCATCAAAGTACCGCGAGAGCGATTCGAGAGTAGCCGGAGAACTCAGCCAGCGCAGCTTCTGAAGAGCGGCTGCTCTGGGCTGCACGAGCTCTGATGACGACACAGCTGTTCCACGATTGGCCGGATTCACCGCATGACAACGATCACTTGCGTTTCGTGTTTATTCTCACACCTTTAGTTCACACAAATCAGTTTTTTATAACAGTAAACACTCTTTTCATGTAGTCGTGATGTTAGGCTATATTGTGTTATGTTTATCAAAATAAAAGTGATTAAAAAACGTCGACTGCACTTCATTGATAGTGGCTATTTTGAACTTTATTCTTGTTCAAACAGATGCAGTATGAAGCAGTACATAAAGTATTGAATGAAAATGTGTCTGAAACATCTGTGCATTTGGCAAATATTGAATTTATTTCACTTCAGCTGTGGTAAAGTATACAAACACCACGAGCGGTCACTACGGGAACCAGAAAGTGTCCGACTTCACGTCTCCGTTTGCAGCTCCTCCCCGCCTGCACGCGGCTACTCTCGCCGATCAGTTACATCCAGCCGCAGCCGATGTCGAACACACCTATGGTGTTTGCATACTTTACCACAGCTGAAGTGAAATAAATGCAATATTTGCCAAATACACAGATATTTCAGACACATTTTCATTCAATACTTTATGTACTGCTTCATACTGCATCTGTTTGAACAAGAATAAAGTTCAAAATAGCCACTATCAATGAAGTGCAGTCGACGTTTTTTAATCACTTTTATTTTGATAAACATAACACAATATAGCCTAACATCACGACATGAAAAGAGTGTTTACTGTTATAAAAAACTGATTTGTGAGCTTTAGTGGAACTAAAGGTGTGAGAATAAACACGAAACGCACGTGATCGTTGTCATGCGGTGAATCCGGCCAATCGTGGAACAGCTGTGTCGTCATCAGAGCTCGTGCAGCCCCGAGCAGCCGCTCTTCAGAAGCTGCGCTGGCTGAGTTCTCCGGCTGCTCTCGAATCGCTCTCGCGGTATTTTGATGGCATACGTCACAGTCACGTGGCGTCGGCGCTGTATCAAGTCGGACAACATTTCTAACCGGCATGCACTGCTTCAAGTCAGCCGCCGATCGGTCTGCGCAGAGCTGCATGAAGTCGAACAAGCCTGGACACTTTCTGGTTCCCGTAGTGACCGCTCACGTGGTGTTTGTATACTTTACCACAGCTGAAGTGAAATAAATGCAATATTTGCCAAATACACAGATGTTTCAGAGACATTTTCATTCAATACTTTATGTACTGCTTCATACAGCGTTGGTTTGAACAAGAATAAAGTTCAACATAAGCCTACAGCTAGGCCTACTATCAATGAAGTGGAATCAACGTTTTTTAATCAGTTTTATTTTGATAAACATAACACAATAAATCGCGACTACATGAAAAGAGTGTTTACTGTAATTAAAAAAACTGATTTGTGAGCTTTAGTGGAACTAAAGGTGTGAGAATAAACACGAAACGCACGTGATCGTTGTCATGCGGTGAATCCGGCCAATCGTGGAACAGCTGTGTCGTCATCACAGCTCGTGCAGCCCAGAGCAGCTGCTCTTCAGAAGCTGCGCTGGCTGAGTTCTCCGGCTACTCTCGAATCGCTCTCGCGGTACTTTGATGGCATACGTCACAGTCACGTGGCGTCGGCGCTGTATCAAGTCGGACAACATTTCTAACCGGCATGCACAGCTTCAAGTCTGCCGCCGATCGGTCTGCGCAGAGCTGCATGAAGTCGAACAAGCCTAATATATACATTAGGTGTGTTCGACATCGGCTGCGGCTGGATGTAAGCGATCGGCGAGAGTAGCCGTGTGCAGGCGGGGAGGAGCTGCAAACGGAGACGTGAAGTCGGACACTTTCTGGTTCCCGTAGTGACCGCTCACGTGGTGTTTGTATAGCCTACTTTAGCACAGCTGAAGTGAAATAAATGCAATATTTGCCAAATACACAGATGTTTCAGAGACATTTTCATTCAATACTTTATGTAGCCTACTGCTTCATACAGCGTTTGTTTGAACAAGAATAAAGTTCAACATAAGCCTACAGCTAGGCCTACTATCAATGAAGTGGAATCAACGTTTTTTAATCAGTTTTATTTTGATAAACATAACACAATAAATCGCGACTACATGAAAAGAGTGTTTACTGTTATTAAAAAACTGATTTGTGAGCTTTAGTGGAACTAAAGGTGTGAGAATAAACACGAAACGCACGTCATCGTTGTCATGCGGTGAATCCGGCCAATCGTGGAACAGCTGTGTCGTCATCACAGCTCGTGCAGCCCAGAGCAGCCGCTCTTCAGAAGCTGCGCTGGCTGAGTTCTCCGGCTACTCTCGAATCGCTCTCGCGGTACTTTGATGGCATACGTCACAGTCACGTGGCGTCGGCGCTGTATCAAGTCGGACAACATTTCTAACCGGCATGCACTGCTTCAAGTCTGCCGCCGATCGGTCTGCGCAGAGCTGCATGAAGTCGAACAAGCCTATAGACGCCCTATAGCTTGTTTTCATATGACGTCACGCCACTGCGTTGCCATGGCGCGAAATGCAAATGGAGGGCAGGAAGTGATTTGCTGTATTTAGAAAGCACTATAACAAACTCAAAATGCCTATGTTTTGCGTCGTTTATGGTTACTTAAATCGATCAAACCACGAGGAGTTTTTATCGTGTACCAAAAGTTGTTGTTCATAAGGGGGGAAATGCAAGAAAACCTCCGGAAAAACGGCTTGCAAACTGTAACTTACCTACGTCTGCGGTCGGGAGGAGCCGAATGGGAAAATGCCCGTGCAGTGATCACTTCGTCAAAGGTGAGTTAATACAACTTAAGTGGCTATGTTTGTGTAACGTGTAAGTTAACGTGTAACGTTTCCGAACTTTGTAAAGTCAAAGTATGTCTGTAAGACGAGGTAGTTGCTGATATCTACCGCCTCGATGGCAGGAAACTCTTTCAATTCAGTTGAAAATCGCTCCTCTTCATAACGTAAGGATCACGTCCAACATATGTTTGATTTTTTGTTTATATATTTCTCTTGTAATAGCGTGTAAAGTAGTACAGTACGGACTTTCCTCCATCTCGTCCATTGCGCTCTTTCTTCACTCCCTGCCCTCCATCTGAATTTCGCGCGTCATCATAATCACGTGACTGAAACCCAGCTATTGGCCGCTGGAGCGTACGTCAACGGCGCCGCCATGTTGGGGATGGCAACTTTCCGATACCTCTCATACAGGGAATTGAGAAAAATCCCTGTTTTGTGCGCTGTTTGGGGCTGTACACATCGCCACACAATTGAAAACAGCTTTCGAGGAATTACCTTTCACAAGCAAGACTGAACGTTTGTTTTTGGTTGTATTTGGTCATGATTTAATTAGTAATAGTAACGTTCAGAGGATACATTTAAAAATACTACTGTTATTGTGTCACGAAATGTAGTTTAAATAGTTTTTCAGTCGACAATGTAGTTGTTTAAAGCTCAAATATGTGGTTTGTTTATAAAGATAGCGCCTATTTAAAAATTTGATCTGACGTTTTCGGAGTTGTAAGATGCGCTCAGCGCTCGTCTACCCCGCCTGGAACAGCCGTCCCTCGGCCAGTGCTTTTGAAGTTTTGCCGCTGACTCGGATGTCTGTAGTCTAGTGGTTAAACAATTCGTCTTGTGTATATCTAACGGGCGATCTTTGGTCTCATTAATCTATAAATGGTTCCCTGGTAAATCGTTTTGGCTGAGGGCAAAGTGAAGTTTCATAACTATTTAGGCTATTTTAACGTTGTATCCTGCTGTATGTTTGACTGAAGCTACTTCTGTTATACTGATCAATAAAACTGAAATTTAACAAAAAGAGTTAAATATTAAAGTCACTATTTAACTTATTTTTTATTGTGTATATTCTGTAATTGATATTTCTTATTCTATTGCTATTATTATAGTATTATTAATAAACTATGCTATTATCAATATTTTTATGATTGTATTATTGCACTTATGATATTATATAATTATACTAATCATTACTATTTTATTTGCTGTATACTATTTGTTTATTTTATTTTATTGACTAAACTATTTACTATTACTTCTCACTTTATGTTATATTTACTATTTGCATTGCACTGTAGTTGTACCATAACGTATTATTATAAAGGATCCATCAGTTATCTTTGTTATTGCTAAAATCTGGTCAATCACAGAAAATGCTTTTTCCACAATAAGAAAACTTAAATTATATCTCAGTATGGGGGTCTTCACCATTCTTATCCAAGAATAAAAAGCCAGATACATGACAAGCCTGAGCTTTGACCATTCTTTATTAAAAAAAAAATATTTTACAAGTCTAACTATCGAGATTTTAAATAACTGGAGATGGAACTTTTTGTGCACCACATACAAACCAGTGAAATCGGTTGATAAATGTAAAAACAGTTTGTTTTTATCCAGAAAAAACGCAGCTCCCCCGTTTACTTACATTTGTTCACAGCGCAGTCTTGCCCTCCGCAAAATGGCGGACCCGTTGACGTATCGCAGCAACGTTCCAAAGCGGCCAATAGGGCGTCTATGTATTTATTATGTCTATAGGCTTGTTTGAGATGAGCAAAATCTGCGCAGAACCGATCACCGGTGATCAGCGCGAGATGCATGCCGGTTAGAAATGTGTCCGAGTGCGGTCCGCCTTGCTCTGATGTCATGCTGACGTGAGTCAAAAAAGTCTCGCGACCGCAAGGCGCACGTGTCGGATTCTGCAGTCGCGCGCAGTTGCTCTCCACCGACTGCGCTGATCAAAAGCATGATGGGAAACGACTTGCTGACGACACAGCTTAATGCTCATTGGTTTAAACAACCGTGATGTATTGTTCTCTTTTAAAATGTTTGATTTTAAAACTCTGATATCATGTTTTATGTGTATAGATTATGTGTGGATATCCCCAAACTCTCTGACAGTGCGATCTATGTGATGTAATTTAACACACAAAAAAAAACACACACAAAAAACACATAGGCCTATCTGTATTAAAGAAAAAAATGATTCATAAACATATAGGCCTATTTAAAATGGAATTAAATAAGTACTTTGGGTGTCTTGTTCATTATATTTATTTTCATATTCAAGCAACAAAACTTAAAATACATCCATTTATTAGCAACACCGTGCACGAGTGTGAATCCCGTGAATCCCGCGATATCCGCCTTTGATCTCACAGGTGTCAGATCCACTGCGAGAAGAGCGATCTGTCCGGCTTGCCTGCGCTTTTTTCACTCCTCCTCTCACTGCAGCCGCCTACTCTCGACTACATTTCAGGCGAGGCAAGGCGCATCTCAAACAAGCCTATTGTTTGGGTAGTTTCTATGGAGATGAACAATGACATCACAGCACATGTCTGACATGGAGGAGACTTTTAATTTATTCACCAACTTGGAGAAGAAAACTCAAGGTAAATATTGCTTGAAATGAAAATATTTTTATTGTATGTCATTTCCAAACATGGCGTAAGATCAATTGAGTTTGTAAATAAATAGATTTTTTAACATAAATAGATGTATTTTGCGTGCATGCAATGTTAGCTACCAATTCATAGCTAATCTGTAATACTAGCTTGGATTTTTTTCCAAAATACTGCAGGATTGTCATTTCCACCACCGTCATTTCCAACACATACCTTCTTGGGTGGAAATGACAAATGTGAGGTGGAAATGACATTTATGCTTACAAGGTGCAATTCATAGATTGTGGGGCTACATATGTATATTTTATTTATTGAAATGTACAATGCTAATGTATTTATTCAAATATATATTTGTTGAAATGCCTTTTCATCTATTTTTAAGATGCCGCAGAAGTCAACTGCAGAAAGGTCTCAGTCCTATACCAAAACAGAACCAAACAAACTAATGACTAATGAGATTAATGATTTGTTAAATGGAATTGTCTGTTTCAGAAAGTTTCAAATAAAAGTCTTCTGTTTTTCTACATGGACGTCCATTCATTGTCATTTCCACAACAACCAGTCATTTCCACCCCCTCATAACTTTTTAAAAAATATATACAAAATTCTAATCACTCATTAAAAACTTCAGCATAGTTTATGGGATAATGGTCCACTTAATGTAATAACACTAGTAGTTATTTTTTTAAAATGTATCTAACCAATCCAATATTATATTTCAAGTTGTGGTGGATGTAAGCTTTGTGTTTAGGCTTCATGACAATTAATTTACTTAATCCACAAATCTATGGTAATTGCAATATAGGTATAAACTGGTAATACTATGTGTGAAAGTGGTCTTACACTGTTAAGAAATGATCTATATCATAATATTTTAAAATAATAATCAAATATTTACATGTGATGGAAATGACATTTGTTCAGTGCGGATCGGAAAATATGTCAAAAAACACCAATTTGTCTTTTAATGTAAGTGCGTTCGCTTATGGATCATTAAACTAGACTAGTTATATTTAACTGTTAGACTGTAACAATTTTGATTTGAACACTTTTTTCCCCCTCAAGTTCACAAGGCCAAAAGTGCCTGTAGTTGAAGAACCACCCATGAATGTGTGAACGTACTACATAGGCTATGTCATGTTGTCATTGTCATATGAAGTGTCTATGGAATAATCTGTCTTCATAATCTCGCCGGAAATAGTAGGTCATCCTGGTACTTTTCTCCTACTGTTTTTCGAATATGTATTCAGACATAGGCTACTACTTTTTTGGCACATTGTTTTTCGCATACTTTGTAGTAGGGAAGTATTCGATTAGGGAAGTATTTCCAACACAGCGGCTGCGTCTGAAATCGCATACTCTCGTGAGTAGGTACTTAGTTATTTTGAATAAGTAAATACTTCACTTGACTTCACATAAAAAGTATGATCTCTATATAGTTTGAATGTGTGTAGTATGAATGTAATCTGGACGTACTACATTTGCCATGTTGTCATTATCATGTGACCTACCAGCGTCAGTAGTGTCACTTCACTGTCATTCACAAATCCTCTTCCGTGGCCTCATGGGATAGTAAAGTGTCCATCGTATGCATCCGGATACTTTTTGCCTACTCTTTTATGAGTACTGTTAAATGGGACATACTTAATTTGTCACATACTGTTTTTCGCCCACTATTTAGTAAGTAAGTATGCGATAATCATGTTTTCATGCCATCACATACTGTTTTACATCATTATGCAATGATGCCATCACGCAATGACATCATTAGCAATTTTTAGCAACAAACTGACCTGCCTCTAGCAACTTCTAAAAATTATTTGGCATCAGTGATCCCACCAGTTCACATTAAAATAACCGTCAATGTCTTGACTGTTACTGAGATGTAAAGGAAGAGTTCTAAAATGTTATAAATAGTTTTAGAAATGATATAAATCTAAATTTTGTTCAGTTGATGTGTGTGTGTGTGTGTGCGCGTACGTCTTATTAACCACTGTGTTGTCCACCCATTTCCACACTCCCTCAGTCTCAGCGTCTGATAAGCCGATCCAGAAATGGTAGTCAAATCCACCATGATTGCGTGCGACACCCTCAAGGGTGTGCTGTATTAAAAATAAAAATACATCAAGAGTATATAGCATATAATGAATAAATATATCACAGTGAATAAACATGATGCAAACATTATTTATTGAAATAAATGTTTTTAGAAGAGCATATAATCCATTGAAAAACACTGCCACACTTACATGTTGTTCGTGGCTGTGCAGTATTGTCAGATGGCCATCCATGGACGCGCAGCTCTCTTTGCTGTGCTGCCAGTCAAGTTTATCCTCACTAAAGAAATAACACCTCCCTTCTAAATGCATCCAGTCCTCTGGGCATGGCATACATTTGATCACTGCGGAAGAGAGATGTTAATGATTCTGAATGAAAACCCTTGGGCGTCAAATACCATTCCTGGATACACTTATTTTTGTCTCAGTCCTATATCATTTTTTCCTCACCCGGTTTTGAACAAGTCTGTCCAAGAGTTGTGTATTCTGAGCAGAGGCGGGAGAAACGCTCCTGCATGGTAGTAAGTTTCAGAGACAGAGACCCAGCCTCAGACTCATCACTCTTGACTGGCTCTACAGTGACTGATGATCTGCGACTGTTTACCACTGCAGGGACACAGAGACAGAGAGTTTATACCATCAAAAAAGTGAAGGCCAAGTATGGCAACCCATACTCAGAAATTTTCCTCTGCGTTTAACTCATTAGTTACAAGTTACTGGACACACATTAGGAGTAGTGAGTAGTGAAGCAGTGGGCAGCCATTTTTGCTGTGGCGCCTGGGAGTGATTGGGGGCACCTCAGTCATTCCTGGTATTGAGAATCAAACCTGCAACCTTCAGCTTACCAGTCTGACTCTCTAACCATTTGGGCACAACTGCCCCAGTATTTTAACCAGTAGTCGTGCAAATGCTTATCAGATTCCAAAATGTTTCCCTGTCTTAAAATAAACCACATTTAATTTGAAACCAGCCATTTATTATCATTACCTGATAGGGATATTTGGAATTGATATTATGAATATGTCCTAAAGCTGAATGCAAAACATTCAACAAAAATTCTATTCTATTCTATTCTATTCTATTCTATTCTATTCTATTCTATTCTATTCTATTCTATTATGTATGGATACATGATCCGCTTATTGGCCACTATTATATTTATTATCAGTAATGGTCAGTATTTTTAAATCCTCATTCTCTATATTTTTTAACATTATAAATAGTTTTGCCGCTTAAAGTTACACTATTAAGACTTTATTAATTTAATAACACTGTTGAATGTAATCTTCAGATAATCTCAAAATAAACATCCATTTTCTTGTATATATAATGTTCAAGATTATGCCTAAATTCAGTTTCACAGCATTTAAAATGAGGGTTTTTATTATTTTAATTAATTTTTATTTATTTAGACAAAATATTCTACAATATTAATCAGATAATATTTTGTTTATCAAATAATATTTCATCCATAATTCTACTCTATTCTATTCTATTCTATTTAGGAACACACACTATATCAGTATAATATTGGTTGTTGGCCAATATTATAGATTTGTATTTTATAGATTTCCCATAATTTTACATTTATATATACTTTAGAATCATCATTATCTCATTAAAGGTAATCTTTAAAAACTCTATTAATTTAATAACACATTTAAATCTAATCTTTAGCAAATCTCAAAATGAATATGTGATGCCTAAATTCACGCATTTGTTTGATTTAAGTTTTTACTGTTTGTAATTATTTAGACAAATTAGTAAAGAATATTAATACCAGCGTTTCAGTATCATCCAACATTTTGATATTGGTTCATCTCTAATTCTATTCTATTCTATTCTATTCTATTCTATTCTATTCTATTCTTTATGCAACCCAAAATGCACTTTGACATCACCAGAGAGGCAGATAGAGGCATGCTTACGTACGTGTAGCAGTGTGTTTACTTACAGAAAATGCCAAGTACTATGTTTGCACAAACTGAGGTCAATAGAGCAATGAGCAGGACAAGAGAAGCCTGTCCCCTCAAACACTTCGTCCCTTTCTGAACACCTGTTGAAGCACAAAATCATTGGTTATTACTCTGACTTGTCCCACATGTCTCTTTGTATTCCACTCTCCCCTCAAGTTCACATACAGTTCTCACATTATGAACCCACATACATTACCTTGTTTGCCCTGTGATGTGAGTATGGGTCTGTTCCCACTATGAGAGATGTCTTCTGTGAACTCTTGTAAACTGGTGTAATTTTCAATATCTTCCATCTTAAAACATAAAGTTCAGTAAATCTGTCGACCACCGTCTTCTTTATTTAATAGCTGAGCTTTTTAACTAATGTCTTTATCTTGTAGTCCTGTCCTCCAGATCACCAACAATGAACTAACAGTCCATGAAGAGGAGAGCAATCAAAGGAGAGCTTCCCTGGAAGAATTAAGAAGAGAAAGTTCTTCCTGAGTTTTCTCTGCTCAGACTTGTACGAACTGCTCCTTTTTACAGCTCTCTCGGCTCTAACTTTTCTCCCCTTTTCTCCCCCGCCCCCTTATATCTGTGGTCACGTGCCCATTTCAGGGCTGGAACACTGAGAATTAGAAGAGAGATGGTTATGCAATACTGAATTGTTTTCAATGAGTCAGTAGTAGATTGTTCTAGCCAAAAAGAACAGTTTGTTCATAATAGTGTAATAAGTTTTTTCCCCCAGATATATTCCTGTAAAATGTTTCATACTGAACAAGTTGCGAAATCCAGCTGTACACAAAACATCAAAACCAAGTTTGTATTTAATTTCAGATTATTTACTTTTGTGTGTACAATGGAGTCTTAAGGCTAAAAGCAACTTAATTATAAGTGAAACATATAATATTAATTCCCTTTTCTGGGAAATTGTGCTAATCTGACATCTAATTATTGAAGTTAGTACAGCCATACTTTTTAACTGGTCCGCACAAAGCAGTGCTTAACCTGAAGATGATATTTTGACGAATGTGGGTGACTAAAAAATTTAAAATACTATGGAAGTCATTAGGGAGCAGCAACTGTTTGGTTACCAACATTCTTTAAAATATCATCCTTTATGTTCACTTCAACTTCATTTTTGGGTGAATTAACCCTTTCATATAGCAAAATAGTTTTATGAACTTTTAAAAATGCTTCTTATATCTTTTGTTGTCATTCCATCGGTCAGTATTTTGGTGGAAATCCAAAACCGAAAAAATATGTAAGCTAAAATAAATCTGACCCAGACCACATTACATTTGGGTTTCTGTGGCTAGGGTTAAACACTATATCACTAAAGGTTTTGGCAAACTCTCTTGTGCTACTTTCAGAGACTGATGAGACATACAACTGATGTGAGGAAAAAAACAAGCCAAAAGCATGACTCAGCACTGTCACAAAATCATGACGCGAGCTTTTGGTCAATCCATGACTCGGAATTTATGCAAATTATTCTGGCCTGATTTAATATGACACTGCTGTTTTAATATTTAACTGACAGAGCTCTGTACTGATATGTTTTCTTCTCTGGATCAGAATATAGACATTTTAGTCCATAATGTATGTACTGTATATCTTCGTCAACATCACACTATTTTTCCTGTGGAGACAAATTTCTTTTTGCTAATCTGTCTCCATCTTTTTTTGTCTTCCTTTCTTTTAAAATCCAGTTTAACTGAGTTTAACTTTTCCAATGCGTGACTCAGCCATTCCTCAGATAGGAGTCGCTTTCCTACTTGAGATAAAAAGGACCTTCAGTGAGTAGAGAAAACCCCCGAATGAATACATTTCATGAGGGAGTATATACCCCTGACTCTTGTTTATACATTTGAATTTGACAGTAGATCAATTACAGCATCTCTGGTGTGGTGTTTTACATCGTTTTTCCTCCTTCTGTCAAAGAAAATTCAATTTCATTCCACTGCTGTGGAGAAATGAATAAATTCTGCTAAATGAATAAATGTAAATGTGAATGTAAAACTTCAGTTGTATTAGTTTATATTGACTTTTCCCTTGTGTATATTGCACCGTGTCCTGTATGCCTTCTCAGATTTTTCTGTCTCTTGCAGCTGTTCGTTTATCATAAAAAGGTTATTCTGCATGGCCTCGGCTGCATTCCTTTCCTGTCTCCAGCTGTTTCTTCACTTCCTGTTCCTGCTTTCTCAAAAAACGGCTGCATCTCTGAAAGCAATAATTATAATAATAATAATAATAATAATAATAATTTAAAAACATACAAACACTAACTGACTTTAGTATCACAAATCATTTTGAGATAGGCCCTAACTGTGCGGTGTAATTACATCACAATAAGATTTTTTAGTTTTTTTAGTTTTTTAACCCCAGTCATACTTAAATTGTTTATGCCATATTATTTTGTTCCCTGTTGTCTTTGGCAATAAATAAATAAATAAATAAGTAAATCCCAGTCCATCCTTCAGCACGTATAAGATAAAAAGACTCCAGCAGACTTCCTTAAAAATACAGTAATTGCCACTTAATGAGTTCAATTTAACAAGCTTTATAATGTCTTAAAAAGCAGTGAGTTGAAATAGTTTTTTTTTACCGAGATTCGTGTTCGAAGGTGTCACGATCCGTTCACGAAAAGTAGCCAATGCAGTGCTTTACCCCGGACTCAGTAGGGAGCGCGTTCTGGGGTGCTTCTCATTTCTTATTTGTGCATCCTCGTTTCCTTTCCTCGCTTCCTTTCCTCGCGTCTCAGCTCCACCCCCTGTAGGACGCGAGGGAAGGCTGCAAGGAAAAAAAAGAGGACGGAGGAATTGAATGAAAGCTTTTTTATACATTGGAATACTTGATCACTCGAGCGTCACTCCACTGCGTCATCAGCAGTGCTCAAAGGATCTGCCCTTATGTTGTTAAAGTTTGTTTATTTAAGAAATTCATTAGAAATAATAATAAAGCAAGATGCCTTGTTGAAATATGTGAGTTGTGTGGTTTATGTAAACTACAAAAGTAAAGTATAAATTCAAATGATTGTGACAGATGTGAAGGGGGAGGAGAATTGATACGTGCGTCATGTTTAGTCGATAAAACGTCTCCGGTTACTATCGTAACCTCGGTTCCCTGAGAGGCGGGAACGAGACATTACGTCATACTGACGTATATGGGAACTCCTCCCCTTCTCCATTTTCACTGAAATCTTATAGATTAACGCCAGCTGGAGACAGCTGGCCAATTGACGCAAAACATGCAAATGCTGACCGGTCCGCGGGCAGTATAAAAAGCATGGGCGCGACAATTACGTCAGAATCAAGACTGAACGCTAGCACAGCTGATCAAACGGCGAGCACGGCGGTTGACGTAATGTCTCGTTCCCGCCTCTCAGGGAACCGAGGTTACGATAGTAACCGGAGACGTTCCCTTTCAAGGCGGTCACTTCGACATTACGTCATACTGACGTATATGGGAACTGTATAGAATTCCGCCGTGAGCGCAGTGAAGATAAGCCCTGAACGGGGTCAAGCTACACTCCCACAGGAACAACAGTTCTAAGCCAGCAGCGCCGCTAGGAGCACTCAAAACTGATAGGCGAAATTAGACCAACGTCTGCTCCGGCTTACCAAGTTGCGCATCCACTGCAATGAGGCGAAGGCTGCACTGGACAGGGCAGCACAACACCATAAGCACTCGAGCACAAGAGCTAACACAGTGTCGACGGCATAGTGGTGACAGCTGCATAACCTTAAGCCACACACAGAGTTAACAGTACGTTGGAACTACTGCGTAATGTGGAAACAGCTATGTAACCTTATAGTCATAACCCAGAGTTAGCAGCAATGGTAACTCTGCAACACAGACTACTGCACAGCTGGTGGTAAGTTTCATGAGTACATTGATAAAAACTCACCGAACCCACGACGCTAAGGTGGTGCATCAAACTTGGAACCCTGGCGAATGTGTTCTGAGAAGACAGCCAGCATACCAAGTCTCTGTATAAAACAGCACGTCCCTAGTACCATCCACCAAGCACACAAACAGCTGGTAGACTGCTGCCTAGTGATCCACGTACATCCACAAATCCCTTACAGGGCCAACATCACTCTGAGCATCGGCATCATGCGAGGCTGAAACTCAGCAGATAAGGCGGGCAGGGATCAACCTGTGCTCCGAACGGCGTAAGCGACTTCGGAACGTAGCTTGGCATCGGACTGAGAGTGACGCTGCAGTCATCAGGTCCGAGACAATGCGACAACATTCACTAGAATGAGCGTAAGTCTCCAAGTGCTTCGCTGGGGCGAGAGCCGGTGGTAAGGCCATCTCAAGGAGAGCTCGTCTCAGCACTTGTCAGTGTGAAGTGTCTTGCTCAACTAAGGACCCAGCAGCGGACACACAAGAAGGTTCCACAGCTTGGGGCTGGGGTGCCACCTTGTAGAACATAGCCGATGTTCTATAGCCAACGTACAGAAGTGCAATCAACACATAACTGAATGTACATAAACACAGTGTCAGTGGCCGTAGCGACGACAACTGTGAATATACGCAATTAGAAAATAGCCCCATAATAGCATAGCACCTCAGTAAGCAAACAAACACAGTCATAACTGTAGCTACAACTGTGAAAATATGAGTTTGCACAGAATAACTAGTTGCCCTGATAGGAACGGGGCAATATAACAGCGTAGCACATGCACGTACAGCATAGGTCGCTGTAGCGCCAACTTAATACACGCAGTTAGCTCCGTATTAGGCTGAAAGGCAACACCGCTGCATGAACACACCCATTTGTAAATAAATGCAGCGCATGTCGCCGTATCGACGGAGACTGTGAATATGCACAGTCTGACTGGGATAGCTAGTTGCACTGAAATACAGGGCAACATGGCAGCATAACACAAGTGAGTAAGGAATAGCGCATCCTTGCATGTACATAACGCAGCGTAAGTCGCTGTAGCAACAGAGACTGTGTAGAGACAGAAACTAAGATGCATAGTTAGATTAGGATGGCTAGCAGCACTGAAGGAAACAGGGCAGCATTACAGCATAACACATCCGATTACGTACATACATCCAGAACTGTGAATATGCACGGTTAGATTAGGATAGCTAGTTTTGCACTGAAGGAAACAGGGCAACAAAATAGCAAAAACACGTCCTTGTACGTGCCGTGTAGTCGCCATAGCGACAGAACTGAATATGCAGTTAGATAGGATAGCTGGATGTTGCACTGAGGATAGAGGGCAACATAACAGCATTACCCATCAGTGTGCACATATCAAGCATCTGAGTGTATAATGCGGTGCAAGTCGACGAAGCGACCGAGACTGCATGAATATGCACAGTTCACATAATGGTCAGTTACGTTCGCAACATAACTGCATAACGCTTCAGTGTGGACACAGATGCAGCGCAAGTCGCCGTAGCGACAAACTGTGACTATGCACAGTTAGATAGGATAGCTAGGTGCACTGAAGGATACAGGGCAACGCGTTAGCATAGTCACATTAGTGTGTACAAAAACACAGCGTCAGAGGCATCGCGACATCGACTGTGAATACATAGTAAGTCAGAATAGCCGGTTGCACTGATGATACAGGGCAATATTTAGCGGCGTAAACATAGCACATCAGTGCGTAGCGTGTACACAGCGTCAGTTGCCCCGCACAACAACTGTGTACGTAATCAGAATAGCCATTTGCACTGAAGGATACAGGGCAATGTACGACGGCATAAATCATAACACATACAGTGTGTAGAGTGTACATAGACACGGCGTCAGTTGCATCACACGACAACTGTGAATATGCACTGCGTAGTAATCAGAATAGCCATTTGCACTGAAGGACACAGGGCAATATACAATGGCATAAATCATTACACATAACAGTGGGTTGTATGTACGTAACAGTGTCAGTTGCATCGCACCACACTGTGAATACGTAGTAATCAGAATAGTTATTTGCACTGAAGGACACAGGGCAAAATACAAAGGCAAAACTCATAACACATAGTGTGTAGTGTGTACATAACACAGCGTCAGTTGCATCGCACGACAACTGTGAATACGTACTGCATAGTAATCAGAATAGCCATTTGCACTGAAAATTACAGGGCAATATATAATGGCATAAATCCCAACACGTAACGCTGTGTAGTGAGTACGTAACACAGCGTCAGTCGCTTGCACAACAACTGTGAATACGTAGTAATCAGAATAGCCATTTGCACTGAAGGATACAGGGCAACAACGGTAAAATTCATAACGCAGTGTACAGTGTGTACGTAACACAGCGTCAGTTGCATCGCAAGACTGTGAATACGTAGTAATCGGAATAGCCATTTGCACTGAAGGATAAGGAACAGGGCAATATGTAATGGCATAAATCATACACATAACAGTGCGTAGTGTGTACGTAACACAGCGTCCGTTGCAACGCAACAACTGTGAATACGTAGTAATCAGAATAGCCAGTTGCACTGAAGGGTACAGGGCAATATCGTGGCATAAGCATAACACACACATATCAGTGTACATAAACACAGCGTCAGTGGCATCGCACAACTGTGAATCAGAATAGCCATTTGCACTGAAGGATACAGGGCAATTTATAGCGGCATGAATCACGAACACATATCAGTGTGTAGAGTGCACGTAAACGCAGCGTCATTTTATCGCACAACAACTGTGAATACGTGGTAATCAGAATAGCCATTTGCACTGAAGAAACAGGGCAGCATATAACGGCGCAAATCTTAGCACATATAGTGTGCAGTGTGAACATAAACACAGCGTCAGTGGCTTAGCGACAACACTGTGAAAACGTGGTTAAATCAGAATGGCCAGTTGCACTTAGGGATACAGGGCAATATATAAGGGCATAACAGTTAAATCATAGCACAAATCAGTGTGCAGTGTGTACATAAACACAGCGTCAGTGGCGTAGCGACAACAACTGCGATTATGTGGTTAAATCAGAATGGCCAGATGCACTGAGGGATACAGGGCAATATATAAGGGCATAACAGTTAAATCATAGCACAAATCAGTGTGCAGTGTGTACATAAACACAGCGCCAGTGGCAAAGCGACAACAACTGCGATTATGTGGTTAAATCAGAATGGCCAGATGCACTGAGGGATACAGGGCAATATATAAGGGCATAACAGTTAAATCATAGCACATATCAATGTGCAGTGTGTACATAAACACAGCGTCAGTGGCAAAGCGACAACAACTGTGGATACGTGGTAATCAGAATAGCCATTCGCACTGAGAGAAACAGGGCAATATATGACGGCACAAATCATATCACATACCAGTGTGTAGTCTGAACATAAACACAGCGTCAGTGGCGTAGCGACAACAACTGTGGATACGTGGTTAAATCAGAATGGCCAGTTGCACTGAAGGATACAGGGCAGCCTGACGACATAAGCTGTAAGCTGTGCACCTCCATTACCAGAGCGGGGCGTCCTGACGCGGCGCTCTCCGTGGCCTGTGTCGCCACATTCCCGGTCCCGCCCTCTGCCAACGGTGAAGATCCGGTTCGTTTCGGGTTCGAACCGTTTTGGCGGCTGTAGCCGAATTAGGCGGGACGAGGTGCCGACGAAGAGAGACATCGAGGAAGGCTGGACCGTATAGAGATCAAAAGTTTCGGTTTAATGTCTGGCCGCGGCGAGACTAAATTTCATGCTGTGAGAGCTGGGATCGAACACGGGTCTCCCGTGCGACGGCTTTGGGTTTCGCCACTGAACCACAGGGGGAAATGACCACTTTCGCGCCTTTAGACACAGAGCCATCGCCTTGCCTCGTCTCTCTGGATGCGTCTTCGCATGACTTACCATAGGACGTCGTGAAGACGGAATCTTTTTGAAGTAGCTTGGCTGATAGATACCGAGCTAAGTAAAATAATAAAAGTATCCTTTCCGACGAAGCCTATCGCGTCGAGTCCTTCTAGCGAGCCCGCGAAAAGGACCGGAGAGGCGACGGGCAGGTTAAAATGCATCTGCTGCGAGAGCCGGGATCGAACACGGGTCTCTCGCGCGAAGGCTTCGGGTTCCGCCACTGGGCCACAGGGGGGAACGACTGTTAACTCTTCTTTGGGCGTGAGAGGGCCCACCAGCAGCCGCTGGCGGCAGTGGGCCTCATCCCTGCTGATGCCCGGGTTTATGAGGGCGCGTACCGGTAGACCAGCACGTATGCCTGTCGTCCGTGAGTGCGGCCTCGGTAGATCCTTGTTTGGGTAGAGCGAGTCGATACCGCACATATCTGGCATGTAGCAGCCATCGGATGCGGGGAGGAAACGTGGTGAGTAACCTCCATTGCAACTTCCACGATGACTTCAGATAAGACTTCTAGCGTGAAGAAAGAGATTCTGACGTAATTGTCGCGCCCATGCTTTTTATACTGCCCGCGGACCGGTCAGCATTTGCATGTTTTGCGTCAATTGGCCAGCTGTCTCCAGCTGGCGTTAATCTATAAGATTTCAGTGAAAATGGAGAAGGGGAGGAGTTCCCATATACGTCAGTATGACGTAATGTCGAAGTGACCGCCTTGAAAGGGAACTCTTCCGCAAAGGGTACACCTCACTGATCTATATAATGACTGGATAGCTCATGACGTTCTAAACTGCCACCAGGCAGTGAAGCCACCGGAAGTGTTCGAGCGGCCATCTTACGATTCCCTACCAGCAGAGGGCTCCAATGGCCGTTATACAGAGATAGGTAGCTCCGACGGCACTTTTAAGATGACCCGCTGCGCATCAACAAGTGTAAAACGAAGATCACAAAAGGATCTTGAAAAACTGCTCACAGGTTGTACTTTAAGCTCATATATAGTAATTTATATGCACAATTGTCGCTATTTCCGTGTTGTTTAAAAAAAAATTATAGCCTACTATGCAGTCTTTCACAGACGTATTCAAGTTTAAACCCAATAAACGTATTATTCAATGCATTACTTCTTATAAATTTAATTAAATGCATATGTTTCATATTTTCATGTCAACCCGTGTTCAGTTTGACCACGAACCATGCGCTGTCACTTTAATTCAGCGCCTGCTGCAGCACAAACGATCTCTGCACGCACCGGACAGGACGGGCATCCGCGTGCAGTGAAAGCTCCAACCTGTTGACATGGGTATGGTAAAAAATATGCACTGCAAACGGAGTAGGCCTATGTGTAAACCCCTTATTTACACTGCACACATCTGCGGCGCATTATGGCTCCGACAATGTTTTATTCCTACCTTCACGCGGTGTCAACTCGCACCGGGAGCATTTCCACGTGATTTGCCGATTTGTGGGCGCGATCAGCTCCGGTAGCCGTGTCGCAGCTGTAAACGCGCCGCAGACGTGTGCAGTGTAAATAAGGGGTAAATAAGAGGTGAAACAGGTGTACATTAACCCATACAATTTGTATTATGCATTTCCTGGACATGTTCTTGCTAACTAATCAAATACTTGAACAGACTACTGATCTATCTGTAAAACACAATCAGAAAGAGCTACATTTTAAGTTCACAATTCACATATACTTAATTTTTAGTAAGCAGGAATAATTTCCGACTTTAAACAAATACCCATTTAAATGCTTAGGATGTTTGCGTTGTAAGACTGTTCAGGGAGACTTTAGATTTAAAGACGGTGTCTCGTTATGCAATGTTTTCTCAGTCAAATCATACAATTTCCTATTGATTCAATAGAACGCGTGAGCTCACTAGGGAATCACAATATGGCGGCGCGGTGGCTTCACTGTTTATGACGTCATGAGCTATCCAGTCATTCTATATAGATCAGTGGTACACCTGTGTATCCTCGCTCATAGCTCCTCTGGAAGCCTCCTCACTCCTCGATCCTCGCCTCCTCGCGGTGCAATTAGAGAATTGAGATGTCCTTCAAGATGGCTGAGCTTGATTGGTTTCCGGGTCATAGGATGGAGGACGGAGGAGCGAGGAGACGAGGAGGGATATTGAGAAGCACCCAAGGACTACTTAGACGACTAATGCATTTATAGCACAACCTTCTGTGTTCTGCGTCTTTTCAGTATGCGTTGGTTTCAGCTGTCTGCCCTATTATAGTGCGTGCACTTCGCTCGTCCCGCGGATTTATTCCGGACGCTGTGTTTTGTATGCATGCTTTTAACAGCTGTTCTGATGTTGTATGCACCAGCACTTCTTGCTTCATTATGCTGTATGCGCCAATATTAGTATCACTCTGTGATATAGCGTCGGCTCGACCGTGTTCAGGGTGGAGCTGAAGGCGCCGGCGAAGTTTTGGCACTCTGCCAGCTAGATGCATGATGGTTTCAACTAGGTCCGGGACCGGTACCCGAACTGGGTGAGGCGGGGCTTTAGTTCTTTGTTGTATTGACCTTCTTCGGCATGTGTAACATTTTTCTGTCAACGCATATATCCGTCGCGATCGATATCGCACGTTTGTCGATGGAGCAGGTTAAGAGCATACCAAATGTTCTGACATCTAGCTGTACAAAGTACACAGGCTACATCGTAATTTCCATTTTAATGGAGAGTAAAACAAAGGCAGAACACCGTATAATCTGATAGATAGCATTATTTGATAGAACGCCAGCACCGTAACATCATATTGACGCGCAGCTAAACAAAGGCAGAGTGCCGTAACTCAATATGAGCGTTCCAAAACTAAGCCAAAGAGCCGTAACTGGTGTTACGGTGTTCTGCCTTGGTTTCTCATGGGCTTTTGGAAGTTACGGTTAAGACAAACCATTATTTTCTCGAAAAAACAACGGAATTGACTCAAGATACTTATCCACATGATAAAGGAGGTCTTGAATGTGCCAAAAATATCAATAACTCATTTTCAACCAAAAACGAAGTTACGGTCTTTTGCCTTTGCACGGCAGTACTGTGCTGCTAATAACAATGATGAAGATTTTGATTCTGCTATAGTAATCGAATCAGCCACAGGCGGTCTGAATAAGCAATACAAAGATATGCTGATGAACAGTGCTGTTGATATCCAAACGTGGGCAGATTTGCTTGAAGGCGGCTGCTGTTTCAGCTGAAGGGGAAGCCCTTCCCCGCAATGATGTGACCTGCTATAACTGTGATGAGTTAGGCCATACTTCCCGAAACTGTCCCAAGTCAGTTGCTAAATGTAGAAATTGTGGTAGGGAAGGTCACATTGCGAAACATTGCCGTAGACCCAAGAATAAAGGAAACGGGAAAAAGGGAGGTAACAAAAATAATGCTTCTAATGATAAAAAAGAAGCTTCCCCATCTGTCACTCTGTCTCAAGCTGATCTTGCAAAGCTGAAACAGCTGATAGGTGGGGACTAGGGGTCAGCGGCCTCCGGTAATAGTAATTATGCTGACACTCGTCCATTCATAAACGCGTTGTTAGGAGGCCGGCAATGCATTGCTTTAATTGACACGGGTGCTACAGTATCGATTACTGATCTCGATCTTGAGATCACTTCTGAAACTTTGTATATAGAAGGCCTAAATGGCAAAAAGGTGTTTCACAAATCCGTTTCTGTTCCTCTAACCCTTTCTGATTCTGACAAAGTGTACTGGACTGAGTTTTGGGTGGGAAATAATACTGTGGGGACTATTATCGGTGTTGACATTCTAAAAGAACTCGAAGCTGATGTTTTGCTTTCAAAGGATAAGCTCGTGCTTGGCTGCAATGAAACAATTCGCTTATCTCACTCTGGTCCCCACCATGAGAGATGTGCAGTGGCTGAACCTGTTGGTTTAACTGAAACTCGTCCTGAGTGGAAGTTCATAATTTCAAAATTCCCAGAGGTATGGGCAAAAGACAAATATGATTGTGGTCTTGCACAGATCCAGCCACTAAGCATCTCAGGTCCTATGCATGTGGCCAAACGACAATATCCTTTGAAAAATGAAGCTAGAGAAGGAGCTGACATTGTTGTGGATGAGTTAAGTGAGCGGGGAATAATTATTCCATGTTCCTCTCCCACTAATTCTCCAATGTGGCCTGTCAGAAAAGCGGACGGAAGTTGGCGCTTGACGATTGACTATACTTGTCTGAATTCTGTTTCTGAGAAAGTACACCCTCTGGTGGCCAACCCCGCAACTATCCTTCATGAAATAGGAGCTGAACATTGTTATTTCACTGCTCTTGATATTTCTAACGGTTTTTGGACTTGTCCCTTAGCCAAGGAGGACCAAGGGAAATTTGCTTTTACCAGCAGGGGTCGCCAATGGACCTGGAGTCGGCTTCCACAAGGCTTCTGCAACAGCCCCACCTTGTTTCATCAGGTACTAGCATCCTTCATCGATCCGGTAAGAAAACAAATTGAAAATGACGGATCTGTTGTCCTGCAATATGTGGATGACATTTTAATTGCTAGTCCAACTAAGTTCAAACATTTGACTGCTGTCCAAACTGTTTTGAATGCCCTCCAAAACGGGGGATTCAAATACCCCTTTTCCACCAACAAGAACCGGGTGCTGGTTCAGAGCCAGAGCCAGAGCTGGTTCGGAGTTGGTTCGACTGACAAGCTTACTAAGAACCGGTTTGCCTTTCCACCGGCTAGAGAGCCACAACAGAGCCAGATCTTACGTCACTGCATACGTGTCATGTTGCCCAGCAACGCTAGTGCGGTAGCGCCAAACACAAACACGCCAGGCTTGTTCGAGATGCATCGGCTTCTCGCAGATCGATCGCCGCATGGCATCAAAGCACTGCGAAAGCTATCCAAAAGCACAAGAAGTCGTATGATCTCCAAACACTCCCGCAGCTCCGATTGGTCCGCGCCACTCCGATGCATCTCGAACAAGTCATCAACAATAACGGACGTTGCGTTACTATGGATGCTCATGGGTTAGGAAAAATACATCGGAATCCAACGCGTTTGTGCAGCTCGCCGTAACTTACATAGACGGATATTATAATCAAGCTGCTATTAGCTCGACTAGCTGCTATTTAAAAATGGCGGTCACAAGTTTCTATTCGTCTTGTTGGTCACGGTAACCCCGCCCCCAGCCCCTGACGCAAGCGGTTCTTACTTGGCTCTGTTCTAGACCAGCAATGAATTGGTGCTACTTAAGAACCACTTTTCCTGGTTCGGAGCTGGTGCTTTGCGTGTGGAAAAACAAAGAACCGAATTGAAACTAGGCTCTGGCTCCGAACCAGCACCAGCTCTGCCTTGGTGGAAAAGGGGTAAAAGTGAACTTGAAGAAAGCACAGCTAGCTTTGCCTGAAGTGACTTATCTTGGACAGATTGTTGGGGTGCATGGCAGAAGCATCACGCCTGAACGAGTTAAAGCTATCATTGAACTTCCAAAGCCACACACTGTCACTGGTCTAAGGCAAGTAATGGGTCTTTTGAATTACTGCCACCAGTATGTCTGTGAATACACTGAACTTTCTAAACCACTCACAGAGGCACTGAAAGGAGGAAAACCTGGAGCAGATCTGATCGAGTGGACCGAGGAGATGGAGTAGGCTTTTGTGAGTATCAAAGAAACTCTTGCTTCCTCCCCAGCACTGCTACATGCTGATGCAACCAGACCGTTCCATCTGTGGACCTGGGTTGGAAACAGATCCTACTCTGCTGCCCTGGGTCAAAAGGTTCCAGGAAGAAGTTCGTATGGAATGGTAGGCTACTATTCTACTCCTATTCCTGTTTCCATGGCAGGACAACATCCATGTCTGCTGATATGTGACTGTGCCGAGTGGGCAGTGAAAACCACAGAGAACATTGTGACACATCAAAAGGTGATTCTGCACACCAGACACCAGATTTTGAAACTGCTAACAAACACTCGTTTAGGATCTATTTCTAACCAAAGAAGAGCTAAATGGGAAGCCACTCTTTTGAGTAAAAATGTGGAGATACAAATTGACATTGAGACTGCTATAAACCCTGCCTCCTTGCTTCCAGACGAAGGAACTGTCCATAACTGCGCACGGCTGATTGACACAGACAGCCAAAGCCCTCTACAGTCTGAGCCCCCTTCGCAACTGCAAAAATTCTGTTGAATGAAGTTTTCCCCAGATGGGGTTTACCATTGCACATTGACTCAGATCAGGGCACACATTTCACGGGGAAGGTAATGAAAAATGTGATGAAATTGATGGGAGTGAAACAACACTTCCACATACCGTTTCGTCCTCAGTCTAGTGGCTCTGTCGAACGTTCTAATCGGACGAACAAAACTTCATTGAGAAAGAGATTGTTGGAGTGGGGGAAGGGATGGCACTCTGCTATCCCAACCATTCTTTTAAGTATGAGAGCCAGCCCGAACAAAACTACTCAGATCAGTCCCTTTGAGATAATGACAGGTTAATTCACTGTGTGAATTTTAGCTCCATGAGTTGGATTCCAGAGAGCATAGCCCATGAAAACCACACTGCCTGCTCCAAATGGATGAATATGGCTAATAGTTATTTGTTGAAACCCATGAAGAATGAGAATAGAGCAGGGCGGAAGAAGCGTCAGACCGCAGCATTAGGGGACTCCCACATGATTCTAGGAGGGAAACCAGTGAAACTTCCCCTTTATCCTAGCGCACCTGACCCTCGACACATAATGTCATATTACCTGCCCAAAGCTAAAGCTGAATTAGGTTCCAACCAGGTTGTCAAAGACGTGGTCCAAAGTTACATACATAGCAACATCGTTGGGAGAGAAGAACCAGGTTCAGACTTGTATCAACAGATCCTGAAGGATAAGGATTCAATGAGATGGAAAGTGTTAGTTCCCACGAGGGTTCACATGGTCCGATGGGACGTGGACAGGTCTTATGGTGCTGTTTGTGACCGATTCGGACGAATCGATAAGACTGATAAAAAGAATTTCGACCTTAATGGCAGTAAAAATGGTTTGCCTTTTGTCAATGCTTTTTCTCTCTCGTGGCCCAGGTATACTAGGTTTGATGATCCGTGGAAGGGGACAGTACAGGTGGAACATTGTTTAGGTGAAAACATTCAACAATGGTTTGTTAAAACCTTTCCTCCAGGTGATGTTAAGAAATGTAAAACGATGTCGGAGAAACTCACAGGTGTAAAGGTGATGGAAGTGCCTATGGAAGTATGTAATTCCTCTTTTGTTAAGACAGGCTACACTTGGACTAATTTGTATGACGTGTTGCATCAGTACGAGCTCGCTAGGAGTATTGCTAATAAAACTGCTCTTAAAATGGACCAATTGCATGATTATTTAGAAGGAAAATGTTACAGCCCTACCTCCATGGCTTATAATGTAACTGCCTGGATGCACCTTCATGTGCTTAAATTGACTATTGAATTGATGTATACTAGAATGAAGACTCGTCTGGTACCGGTGAAATATGAGGAGTTATTGTGGGATAATTATCAATCATTCCAGGTGAGGATGTGGCCTCAGTTAAAGGATGTAGCCATAGGGGATGAGTGGTTTGATAGGGAAAAACAATTTCGGCAGTTTTTGAGTCCAATTCAGTTGCATGACGAGTATAACATTTCTCCCAATAACTGTGTTAGACATAGGTGAACGCATCCCTTGGGTCCCACGTGGCGTCCAGTGGATCAGAGTCAAGGTGGTAATGGAGCGGAGGGTTCCCTTTGTGTTACTGAATTGAAGCAAGAAACTGAATATTTTCCCCAGGTAAAGGGACAGGAAGCTCAGCAGAAATACATTACAGCTTTCCTTGAGCAAGTAAAGACGACTGATCCATTTGCAGGTTATGAGTATTTGAATTCTGCCTGGTTTAAGTCCAAGGGAACTTCTCTTATGTCGGACTCTGAAGCACCATCTGCTATTGCTGTGGCTTTTGTTTTGGCTTTTTCGGTTGGTGCTATATTCACAGATATGGCAGAAACTGTAGAAGAATATGTGGAAGAAGCTTGGGATGATTTTGTGACAGCATCGGAGGATATAGTCATGGGATTTGTGCACTACGCGCTGTATGCTGTTGGAGCCCTTGTAGGGGTGTTGTTCTTCTGTCTGTGAATTTGGTTGTGTGTCCGTTTTTGTTTCTCCTATCTGTGCAGGACTGCATGCAGAAATCTGAATCCTGCTGAGGAGGAAAAAAGACTGCTGATGCTCACGACCCACCTGAGGGACAAATTGGATCAAAACAACATTGAAGCCCTGATGTGAGTGGAAGGTGGGAGAGCCTCTTAACGGGGACTGGACTTTTTAGTATCCAGCATGTCCGTGACGAGGTGAAGAGACAAGTGTGACCCGTCAGGGAAGCATGCGTCACCACTCCCCCTCTCCGTAGTGGCCTCACTTGATAGACCAGACGTGGCGGTATTGGACCACACATCGGTCTAAAACGGGGGACAGAAGGGTTGGGGTCAGAATCCCTTGCCTCTTCTATTCAACTATATGTATGTCCTTTTTTATGATTACATTATTACTATAATAAGCACTAATCAAGTTATATAATCATTCCTATATGCAATAAGTGATTCACATATAGTTTTATTCATACTTTTGTTGAATGCATATCTTTCCTGAATGTTGGTTGAATGCCTACCTTTCATGAATGTATTATGATGTTTGTGACTAATCTTCTGTGGCCCTGAGCGAGAACATTAAATACAGGCTTTTTGTCTGTATGTATACTAATGAGTGTGTTAAACTTAAAGAAAACCCTCATCATATGATCAGGTTTCTCTGCTGACCCTATTAACGGACAGGGGTCAATTTCTGTATGGCTCTATGATATGTTTTACTTCTTTCATACATATATCTCTCAAGAAGTAAAGTAATTGTTATTTCTTCTCTCTGAGGATGGAAGGTTTTATCAGTATGTTGCAGGTCTCATGACACGGGGTGGCTGGTCTCATGACGCTTTTCGATGGGCCCTCCGAGGTCATTACTGGAGCTTCGTGACTTGGATGACAGCTATCTTGATTGATGTCAACGTACCCTTCTATCTATGTATAATTGTTTAGACTTTATGTCCTCTGAGCCAATCAGAAGTGAATGTTTATGTAATGTATGCCCTTGAAAACAGTATAACTGGTGTACGATTTTCATGTAAGGTAGAGTTAGCTTGCAACCTCCTCGTGAGACTTTGACGCTGGCTCTACCAATTGAACTGCAAACTATTCTTCAGTAAATTTTACTCTTTGATTGAACCTCACGACTCCTGGTCTTCTTTCATCATATCTGGTCCTGGGTCTCATAACTGTTACCCCCCTAACACCAGCATCAGTTGCGTCACTTTACTGTCATTCATAGATCCTCTCCTGCTGTGGAGAGGATCGCAAAGTGTCGTACGCACACTTCAGAATCTCGCCAGAAGAAGTAGGTCATCTGAGTACTTTTTGCCTACTCTTAGGAGTACTGTGAATTCGGACATATTTGCCACATACATTTCTTTGCCTATATAGTGGAAGTATGCGATTTCGTATGCAGCCAGAGTTTGACCCTCATAGGATGAACGTTTATTGTTTCACTTAGATATAAATGTCTTCATCATTTTTGAATATGCCAGTTTATACAGGAGCATTTGAGCAAGGTCTCTTTCACAGTAAATTTGTACACACATTTATAAAAAAGAAAAATCACACTCTCAAATAGTTCAAATATGAAATACATCATATGACAAAATTTATGCAGGGCAAATCCCCTATTCATAATCATACTATATGCTTTATGGCTTAACAGATATTTACATGAAATTACATAAAATAAATTCTTAAAATTATGATATTTATTAATTTAGCCTTTTTTATTTATTTTTATTTTTAGAAATGAACATCATATTTATAACATTAATTATAATTTATACAAAAAATAGTAGGATAGACCATTTCTCAGATTCTCATAAATCCAAAACAGGTGTACAAAATAGAAGGTTTGATTTATAGATAAATCTATTTATCTCCACACCGCACTGTGTGAATGAGAGACATTGCAAAACAGGCATTGCAAAACACAACATGACGTTTTTTCACTGTCTACATAAACTCCAACTCTTCTGGGTATAATCTGGCTGACAATTAGGGTTTATTCACTGCCCCTTACAGCATTTGTCATCTTTTACTGAAAGAGATATGTTCTCAAAACATTTAGAAAATAATGCCTGCCAGAGAGAACCATTCTTCTCCTTTGGGTAATATCTAACTGTAAGTCCACGTTCCCATCCTGGTTCAACTCCTATGTCAACCTCCCAGTACATCTGGTTGTATGTTCTCCACAAATTTTTCCTTATAACCTTTGTGAAACTTTTGGAATTTGGCAAAGCAATCTTCCCCTTGAGACTGCCGATGGCTATCTTTTCTGATAGCCAGTTTCTGATAGGTCTAAGAAAAAAAAAAAGATTACAAGAAGCAAACATTCTCCAAACAAATGAAACTAATAAATATGGTGACCTAGACATATGGTTGTGTTTAATAAGAGAAACAAAAATGTAACTGTGTTAAATAATTTTTCATAAAACATTACCATGAGAGATGTTCATTAGAGCTCAACTCAAGTTTAACAGGGCCTAGCATGTCTCTCCAAACAATTAGTGGCAGGCCAGTTTCATAAGGGCCAAGAGTGAAGTGGTCAGAAATCACTTTAGCGCCATCAAGCCTTGATTTATATCTGTAAAAAATAATAGTTTTAAATTCATCTACTGCATATAAGTCACATTGGTTGGTTAAGAATAAAGAATAAATGTTTAACGGTTCGGCTGGATGGATGTTTAACAGTTAACCCATAATGTTCCCTCCAAAAGTAATTTCAGTCATGTGCCATATACTCTTTCATTCCTCCCACCAGGGTCAATAAGTGCTCACATTATGTTGCGTCTCATTTCTTAAATTGTGCATCCTTGATTTCTTTCCTTGCTTTCTTTCCTTGTTTTCTTTCCTCACGTCTTAGCAACTTACTCCCAACCCAAGGAAACACTTAAGTGTCACTTAAAAGTTTTATCAGCTGCGCTCAAGGGATCTGGCCTTATGTTGTTTGAGTTTGGTTATCTAAGAAATTCATAATAAATAATAATAAAGCATGATGCCCTGTTTAAATATGTGAGCTGTATGGTTTAATTAAATTGCAAAATGTAAAACATAAATTAACATTATAGTGACAGATATGAAGGGGGAGGAGAATTAAACGTGTATCAAGTTTTTCGACAAGAAAGACTTCCGCACATACACCTGTGCATCCTCGCTCATATCTCCTCTGGAAGCTTCCTCCCTCCTCGTGGTGCAGATAATTTTTATTCTTCTTTTGAATTTAATGGCGTTTGGCAAATTAGCTTTGGTGCATTTCAGCCAATCAGTGAATTGAGATGTCTTTCAAGAAATCCCTCATAAGGAAAAATCCCTTTCTACGAATGCGTTGGTTGATAAAGATAGAACATACGGCTGCGCACATGGATTTTAAAACGGCAATCGCATTTTTATTTGTCATATTTCTTAGTATTGTAATTTCAGGGAAGAAAAACAATACATTGTATTCACACACTGTTTACATCTTGCGGGATGCGGGACAAACCTCCGTAGGAGGGGTTGTTCTCGTGACCTTGCACAACGTTCCCTAAAAGTTCTCTAAACGTTACAAAGAGGACATTTGGGACATTAACCGAACGTTCCCATGCGGTTAAGCTCCCAATTTCGGGACTGTCCTGCAAAATGCGGGACAGGTAGCCACCACACTTGCAGCCAGTTTCATTGGTTGAAGATAGGTTAGGGTAAGGTCTTGTTCTTGTCAATCAGCACTGTGATTGACATGACCAGAAACAGCAAGTGACTGATATTTGAACTGCCTCCTCTCAACCTCCTCAACATTTTGAATTCACAATGAGCTCACATTTTACTCACAATGGCCCTCATTTATCAAAAGTGCGTACACCAAATTTCCAGCGTACACCTGGCGTACACCCAAACCCACGGTGACTTTGAGATTTATCAATATGGACGTTGGTGTACGGAACGCTCAAATCCTACGCCAGCTCAGGAGGTGGTGTGCACGTTTTGTGTTAGTGCAGAAATGCGCAGAAAAACAATTCCTAACACCACAAAACGCACTGACAAACTAAAAGATATGATATATTATGACCAACAACAACAACATAGTAATTATAAACTTCAGTGTTTATTTTTGTGCAACATGGACTTCAATGTTTAATTTGTGTGACTTTACCAAAGCATTTGATTTTTAGCCATATGTATTCCTTCAGTTGCGAGCCTGTGCGCTTTACCCTGACGTTTCATGGTTAGGCCCGGCAGGTGCGCACGGACTGGGTTCGGTAATGAAAGGCTTTCAATGACCAAAAAATAATTCAGACTGACAAAATAATAAAAAATACATTCTTCTTCTTTTAAATAATAATAATAACAATACAAATAAATAATAATAACGACGTTCTTCTTCTAAATAACAACAAGCGTCATTAATAATAAAAATCATAATAATAAGAAGAATATTACAAATTGTCATGCACTTATTAATGTGAATGAATGGTACTCCACATCACATCATCATCGTCACTATTGTACACCCCAATACATGTGACGCGATTCGAAATTGAATGCTAATTGTTTCAAAAGACGTGCCGTAAAATATTGCATTGTGATAGGACATTTCGGCTCCACGTCAGAGAAGTTTCTCTTCTATGCCGTCTTCCGTGTGTACATGGCGTAAAATGAGGGCGTGGGGGAAGCAGAGACTTGAATATATAGGGGCGTGCTATTCTAATGACGATCGTTTTCAGCCGCGGGATTTATCAAGGGCAGGTATTGCGTACACCTGGATTTCAAAGGTACGCACAGCTTCATAAATCAGGCGGTGAGAGGAGTGTAAGCATAATCTAACGCCAACATATACGCCCGTTTCTACGCAAGAATGTTAAATGAGGGCCAATGTGAGTATCACAATGTGAGGATGGTGTGATGTCACTGTGATCATCGCATGATGTCACACGTTGACTGGGTAGTCACGTTTTCATTGCAGTTTTAGTCATTTAATCCAGGGTTCTCAAGTCTCACGCATTGGCCGTGAGACACACGCAATTCAACCAGTTCACACGCTCACACGCCACACCGTGTATTTCTCACGCTGAAAAGGCAATGCCAACCAAGTTGTCCTGCAAGCTTTATATATAACGTTGTATACGAGGCGCATGCACACAAAGATAAGTTTCCTGTCGCCAGCGCGTCCGCATCTCGGCCAGATTGCGTTCGTTACTAGGCAACTTATAGACGCGCGAAGTCCGCGAACACACACGGAAGTTCGGCCACCGCGACATCGCGCGAACACACGTCGTGATGGAGAAAGTAAGTTGGAAGAAAGCTCGCCTAACATTTTTAGACTAGAACATTTAATATATAGCCCATCGTATACATTATTGATGCAGTCAAAAACTCTACAACTGCTTTGCAACCAGGCCAAAAGCTTTGGCTCAGTTTGGCTAAGGGAATGTTATTGGGTATGGGAAGGAATGAAGATGTATTTCTTCAGTTTATTTTAAATTCTATGTTATACTGTATTAATAGTATTTCTAGTTACATTAAGGCTAAAGCAGAGTGCTCTTGGTAATATTGTATATCCTGTCAAAACATACATTAGCCTAATCATTGCCATTGCATTTGTATTTTTCAAAGATGTCAGGGAAAAATGCAAAAATATTTGTTTTTCCAAACATTTTGGAGCAATTTGTTATATATTTGTAGCCTAATTTTGAAATATAACATTAAAGAGTAGGCCTATATTTGATGTGATGAATTGCTCTGTCATTTATCAGATTTACCAACTGTTATAATTTCAATTTTTGCTGGTTAATTATGAACAATGGGTAAAATTGGGGGCGGGGCTCCATTTAGGCCCCTCCCCTAACCGCATGTGATCTCACTCCAAGCTTTTGATAAAACTTGAGAACCCTGTAATCACTTAATTTTACACACCTTTTGTTCTGACCCGCAGATCAATTTTGAGCCTCGGCTAAGCATGTTGGTCAAATAAAGTTTAAAAAAGAACAAAAATGTTTGCAAAAATGCATTTTACATCTTACTTGGTTACAGGGCCGGCCCGTTGCATAGGCGGTATAGGCAAATGCTAAGGGCGCCACCACTCAATAGGGGCGCCAAAATGAGTGAACGAGTTAATTTTTTTTTTTTTTTACTAATACTATTTTAAAACCATTAATTCGAAATACTACAAAATAAAGCAAAACAACTCCACAAAAACTTAACTAAGTCCCCCGACTCCGGTCCGGCGCGTCAATCTTCCCCCGCCCAGCGAGTGCTTGTAAGTGCTCCAGAAACAGAGCGCGCGCGATCAGTTTACTGTTGGTCATTTGTTGTGTAGCGTCGCCCCTCGCCGCATCCAATGTAGACAGCATTGCTTTCGTTTGAGGGCGCTTAACACACTCAAGCACTAGAAACGGGCCTGGCAGCTCGCGCCAGGTCTAGACACGGTGAAAGTTACCTCATTGTGACGGATGGCCGAATTTTCATGACACATTTATATTAGCATTATAGCCTGCGATAGATACAGTGCCAAAGAGAAGAGGCTACAAGGGGATAAAGACAGAGGTAAAGTGATGTAATGAATGAACAGTTTATCTAATTGCATAGTAGTAAGATACTATAATTTAATGGCAGTTATTTTTACCTTATAACTTTATGCTAACAGTAGTTCTGAGTTCTTCAGAGCCCCCAGACAATGCGATTTGTAACAATCATGTCAGTGTTTTTTAGACGCATTTACTATCACTTTTATTAATTAATGTTTTACTATACAGTTGTGCAGTTTTGAGGTGAATATATGGCATTTTTTAACATTTATTTGCCAAAATTATTAACGATATAGGCTACAGGTTTATTATGTTTTATGTAAAATGCACATTAAAGAAGACATTTCACAGTTTCATTCATGTTGAAAACATGAACTGTGCCATAATTTAGTGGAAGATTGCTGCCATCAACTCCCAAACAAACACTTTTGCTAGTGCTCAGTGAATAGTTTGTGCATGAATGACATTTGGACGATGACATCACTGTTTTATCCAGAGCAAGCTATATATAAATTAGATAAATTAATATTTTTTTACAACAAAATAAACCATCACTGAACATACTTAAGCTTGATTATGACACTATTTTCTTCTAGATCTGCTGTACAGGAGAAGCAAACTTTGTTGCATTATTTTCCTGTTATCACTGTAAAGCTGCCTTGAAATAATCTGTATTGTAGGCTAAAAAGCGCTATATAAAAATAAAGGGGACTTGACTTGAATGCTAGATGTAATGCTCTTGCTATTTATATATATATATATATGACTAAATAATCACCAACACAATGATGGGGTGAAATGGGCTGTAATGCATGGAGCGCCAGCCGGCAGGTAAAATCTTGCCTAGGGCAGCAAATTGGTCAGGGCCGGCCCTGCTTGGTTAGGAAGGCAGACTTGATAAGTCTGTGTTCTCACTGAGTGTGATTTCATCGACAAAAGGGAAACCTTCACTCCACCACTGAAATTTCATTTCATAAAATCCAAAATTAAATGAAATGATGGTAGGAATAACAGCATAGAAGATGTGAATTATTACGTTATATATTATATTATACTATATTATGTGTGTGGATTACCAAAACCTCTCAGGTTGGCATATTGTTAGTCCTGACTCCAACACGGACACCTGATTATTTCCATTAATTTGCAACTTTGCCAACAATGATGCATTTTGCTTCATTGATTCCTCAGCACTGTGTGCTGCTTTCTTGAGCTGTCTCAATATTTCTTCCTCCTTTTCCCTCAAGAAGTCATGCTTTTTGTTAAACTGAGCATGCATCTTTTCCTTGAGACATTTGGCTCTTTCCTGTGGATTTACATTATATGAATAGTAGAAGAAATGTGATAGACAGACAAAGTCTAAGAGAGTGGCAGACTGAAAAACATGTCAAATAAAAACATAATCGTTTCTTTTAATAACCTACCTTAGATTTTGTGATTTCAAGCATCTGGTTCAAGATCATGTCACCAATTTGTTTATTGGCATCCAAAATAAATCTCATTGCCTCTCTCACCACAATCTAAATTAACAATAGCATCAACAAAAACACATTATTATACAAAAAGTTGTCATTACAGTTTCTTCCTGTCACATTTTTAAATTTGTTTATTCATACATTGTACATATACAACCTCACTGATCTCCATAGCTTCTTTTACAGGCTTGAAACTGTGTCCACTGTGTTTCTCTCCCTCCTTGAACCAATCTCTGGTCGTTCTCACAGAAAAGTTTGAGTTGCTCTTCATGGTCAGGCCACAACAGTTCTTGTGCCTTCCTTGGAGTCTGTTGTTTTGTCTTGCGCTGTTGTATGACGTCCACAACGTTTCTCAGAACTCGGTTACCTTTAACATCCTGTCTGGTGAAGGTTTGTCTGCATTCTGGGCATTTGTGAGCACCTTCACTTGATTCCAAATAACTTGTAATACACTTTCGGCAGAGAGCAGGCTCACAGGGCAAACTTACTGGATCTCGGAAGTCACTCAAACACACTGGACACATGAGGTGGAGAGACAGCATTGAAGCCATGAAATCTCTTTTTAGAATCCTCTGATGTTCAGTGAAAAACAGAAAGCGTTCCATTTTGAAGTAACACTACACTTTCCTGATGGAACAATGAAGCTGTAGAGTTTGTTCAGTCTTTTATTGGGATTTGGGATTGGGATTAGGATTTATTAGGTTAATGTTAATATATATACAATATAAATATACAAGTAAAAAGTTTAAATTTACAAACTTTCCTTATGAAAAAGTGGAGAACTTTGAGTAACGAATGTTAAAAATGGATTGTGGAGTTTTTACAACCATGAAGGGATAGTTCCCCCAAAAATATCTTCTTTTGTGTTCAGCAGAAGAAAGAAATTCAGGTTTAAAACAACGAGTGTGAGTAAATGATGACAGAAAACTCTGCCTATCGTTTATCTCTAAATACATTGGGTTATTTTTGTGGGGTGCAAAATGTTTTAAACCATTTGTTCAGCTGTTATGTAAATATTACATGCTTGGAAAAAGTTTATGGACAGAATTAACAATGGGCATGTCTTTAAGCTTAATACAAGCATTGGCCGAAAAGTATTTGTGCTAATACAATACAATCTCAGTCTCTATTCTATATAGAAATAGGTACAGTATATGGTCTGGCATTCCAGTTTGACTACTTTTCATGTTATACAACCTGTGGGGGGAGGAACAATACTAGTTACGCAAGCCAAATTTAAATGTATTTGAAACCGAAAGTGTTCACTTGGTAGAAGAACAAACACATCTAACAAAATAACATCATCGTCTTTGGAAGAAAGAATACGTTTATTCCACCAAAACAGTACTTATTGCTTAGCAAGATCTCGACCAGAAGGAAGCTAAAATGTATTCTCCTTTGTCTTTTCAGATCAAGTGCTCCGTGTGTTTGAGTGATTTTACGGATCCAGTGACTCTCTCTTGTGAGCACTCGTTTTGTCGGGAATGCATCACGGGCCACATGCAGGCCAGCCTGGGACCAAACGCCTGCCCAGAATGCCAAAGGCCTTATAACGCAGAAGACCTGAAATCCAGCCGTTTACTGAGGAACATGACCTCGACAGTGAGAGAGCACCTTGCCGAGCAGAAATCGGACAGATACTCATCTAAAGAAGGAACACAAACCTTAAATTCTCCAGAAATGGAAAGGACGCTGATGTGTTCTGAACACGATGAGAAGCTTAAGCTATTCTGTGAGACTGATCAGAAGCTGGTGTGTGTCATCTGCAGGGATGGAGACAAACATAAAGGCCACGTCTTTAAACCCGTGAAAGAAGCTGCGCAGATCAACAAGGTAAACCTCGGGTCATTTACATAAGAGCCACGTCTGACTTCCTGATAAAAGCACTGCAGATTTAAAACTCCTTTCTTGCTTTCAACCTATATGCATTTGTGTAATGTTATTCATAGCATAATTAGGTTTCTAAAATTGAACCCCAGGCTTGTTTAATTAAAGATATCCAGAGAGCCTTCTCTGCTTTCTGTCAGTGCGTTTTAAATCGTGTCCGAGGTGTCTTTTTCTGTAGGGGGAGCTGAAGACTGCTTTGGGTTTTCTTGCCAAAGAAAATGGACAGTTGGATTACATGATACAACAACAGACAACTGAGATCACCAAAACGGAGGTATCAAAGCATGTAAACAAAGAGAAAAATAATGAATGAATTATCTGCACAGGTACCAGAGGCTCCACATTTCATGCCTGTACTCATCTTTTTGGCCTATCTATAAATTTATTCAGAAATACATTAAAAAGACAGTTCATACAATGACTTGAATATGCCTCTTCCATGAGCAAGTTTATAATTAAAATTATTTTTGATGTTTTTTTTGGCTAACATAAAGTCAAATATTTGAGGGTGATGCAACTGTCCTGATATTATAATGAAAATGAAATTAATACATTACATATTTATTATATTATGTTTATTTTATGTTTATTATGTTTATGTTTTTGTCAAGAATGTCACTCCCGAAAACTAACTCGGTTAATAATTCATGACATAAAAATAAATAAATAATACTGATAGTCATTCTCCTTGTTACATACCGAATCAACCAAATACATTAGGTTACACACACATAAATAGCTCCTGAAGGTAAGAATGGAAACAACAATTCACTAATTTACAAAGTCAGTCAGTCTCTCTCTCTCTCTCTCTCTCTAGGATAAATCCCAAACCTTATCAGCCCAGATCTCTGCTCAGTTTGAAGAAATGCACCAGTTCTTACGACAAAAAGAGGACGAGGTGAAGAAACAGTTGAAGGAGGAGGAAAAGAAAGTTGTAGAAGTCATGCAGAGGAATCAGTCTTTTATAAACAAAAGATTTATGGAGAATAAAGAAAAGGAGATTATTCTGCAGTCAGCACTGGAGATTGATCAATCCGATCACTTTCTACAGGTTACAACACATTAGATTACATATTTCTATTTTTAAAGGGCGAAGTTGTGCACAAGAGCACACATGTGATAATCTATAGTTTTCAATTAAAGTTAGGTTTTATACTGTAAAACATAAATAAAGCACAAAAGTACTTTTTGATTCTGTTTTTGTCTACAGTGGTGGAATGAAAAAGGATTTCCAATGACAAAAAACATGAAGCAAAAGGCCGCTGTCACTCCAACAAATAAGTAAATTAAAACGCAATGCTGTTAATTAGACCTAAATCACATCAGTCAGTGTTAACATTTCTGTAAAATTGAAGTTTCTGATGCTGAATTGACTTTCTATTTCAGGTATATGTCAAGGGTGAAAGATCTTACTGTTCTTCCTGATTCTCTCTTTCTTGGCCCCCATGAAACTCACCTGCAGTTCTTTGTGTGGAAGGAGATGCTGCAATCTATCAAAGCAGGTGAAGAATATGACAAACGTGCATGATGTTGAAAGTTCAGCTAAAGTGAAACTAGATCTGCATTCCTTGAAGGAAATGCCAGCGCTTGCAAAGCAGCAACAGTTTTACATGGAGTTAGATTTCAGACTTGGTTGTCATGATTCTCTGTATTTGCCTTGTTTTCTGTCAGCTGTGTGTCAGAATCAACATCAAAACTTTATATATTAGGTCAGTGACATGATGCTTTTTGGCCAGATCTATTATTCAAAAAATATATAATAATAAATAAATATTTAGTGTAATGAAATGTCAGATGGAAAACTTCCTCATAATTCATAATTCAAACAATTCATGAATAAATAAAAAATGTACTTGAAAAAAAAAGTTTTAGAATTTAATTATTAAGCTATGTTCTCTAACATGGGTTCAGCGTGCGAGGAAAGTATTTATGTTTAGTGGTTACACCTCTATTAGACATTTTATTGTTGTTAAACTATAGAAATATGATATAATATAAAGATTACATTTCTTAGAACTTGGCACATAGGGTTTAATCTTTTTCTTGGACATCATTATTTAGAGACATTTGCAGTGTAAAGGCAGCAGCTACATATGATTAAATAGATGTAAATCAACAGGACATTTTCAAACTTTAACCTTTATTTTCTTAAAAACATAAACCAAAGTTACGTTGAAATAATCAAAAACAAAAACACAAAAAAACAGGTAAAGTTTGAATGAGGGAATCTGTACATTTAGTGGTTTGGGGAATTAATTGCAAAAGTTTCATTTATGATTATAGGTTTAGAACGAAACATAACCAGAATGTTTAATGCAAGATCTACAATAACTTCTCATTCGACAACTGATTCATCATTTAATAATGTTTCTGCCTGTGTCTGTGCTGTAGTTCCTGAGAGTTTAACCCTGAAAAACCCTGGAGAGTCATACTTAAAAGTGTCTCCAGGGGGGACCAGAATCCGACAAGCTGACAGAATTTCTGGTCTGTATAAAGACTTCAACCCAGGTACAGTTTCAGTGGAAAACTTCCAAACTGGCCAGCACTACTGGGAAGTAGAGGTGGATAAAAAGCCAGACTGGACTGTGGGAATCAAGATGGGTGCAGAAAAACCGACAACAAAGTCAGGCGAGAGTGAGATCCTGCTCCACCTTAAACACAATAAAGGATACGTTCTGTCCTGTGATGGAAAGGACACTCCATTAAGTTCTCGAGACAAACCACAGAAAATAGGGTTGTATCTGGACTGTGAGAGAAAGCAGGTGTCCTTCTATAACGCTGACAACATGTCTCGGTTGATCCAGATAAACTACAGCTCAAAACAGCCTTGCTGTCTCAGTGTGGTGCCAGGACTTTATCTGGATGGAATGAATAGTGACCCTCTCACTGTCTGCTCATATGAGTTTAACTCTGGCAGACAGTAGGCTAACATGCAGTTACTATCTGCACATTTTTCTAGACAGGATATTGTTAAACAACTGTGATATCAGACCGATTGATATCTGGGTCATCAAAGATGAGATTAAAGCTGCAGTAGGGAGTTTTGAGAAAACGTTGACTTAGCCTGAAAATTTGAACAAGCACAACTTACAGGTCCCACCCCCTTGCTCTCTGCTGCACTACAGCCCTCCCTCCACAGCTCGTCCTCCACAGCGGAGCCTGTCGTGAACGCGCAGGCTAGTAAACAGGGCCACCGATAACAGCGGATAAAAAGTTATATGACATTCACTAATAAGGACTAAACGTCAATAATATGCTTTACTTTGACTATGGCCTGCCCATACTTTGACTACAAACTTGGTCCTCAAATCATTATGTATTTTGCAATAGCCTACATGTAACTTTATAACGTTGCACTCTTTCTATAAGTTATAAATAGCTAGTAAGATAACGTTAATATAACGGTTACTAACGTTACAGTATGTAAGTAATTATTCTAGCGATATATAATGCTAGATAAGGTGTGCTAGTACATTATTTCAGCAACATGACAAGCCAGTGAATTAGCAGGTTTCAATTGTTGCTTAAGTTAGCAGAGTGCGTGACATTTTATCTACATGCTATGCGGCTAGAGTTTTGACACCGAGTCAATGGGCTCTCTGTATAATTCTTTCTTTTTCGCTTGTTTATCGTCATCAGTCTTTTTCCTTTTACCTCTTTGTTTGATGAGCAGGTGTCACTCGAGAATTGGCAGTTTAGGTTGTTTCTCCTTCATAAGATAAGCTTATGTGGCACCTCTTCTGCAGCACGCCGGCAATCTTGAGTTTGAACGACGGCTCGCGCTGTGCAAGAGAGGGGTGTGATCAGCGCGTACACGAGCGTGATTGACACTGCTAAGACAGTCCACCTGGCTCTGATTGGTTGTTTCTGACCGGGAGCGTGTATTTCTTGCAAATGGCAATAGGACCACTGGGAGGAGCCAGAGGAGCTTGATTTTTACACAGATTATCTGTCTCATATTCTACTGTCAGGACATAATGACAGTTTTAGCAAATACACTTTTTCAAAAGTTACCTACAGCAGCTTTAAAATAAAAATGTTTTTCTTTCCAACCGTTTCTGTAAAATGAAACATCATGATGGCATGAACTAAAATTTAAATGTACTGTAGCTTCTTGAAGTTTGTGCGATTCACTCACTGCAATAATGACAACATGGACAGGTGAGAAATATTCATTACTGGTAATTCTTCAAATTAATTTAATGATTGCATGAAGTTTCAACTGAGTTTCAATGTGAGAAGTGGGCAAATAACAATTATGTTTCTTCCTTTTTAATGTATTTTTGTTTAAATTTTCAGTTTAAGATGGTTTGTTTCAGCTTATCCAAAGTTATCTAGTCAATAGATATTGTTTTTATATAATAGAGTTGTTTTCTGTTTTTTTATTTTATTTATATTGTTGCTTGATAAACATTCATACCCTTAATTTTCTCTAATGCCTTAAATACCTCCCAATGCTTTTATATTTGAGTTAAATAAACTCAAATCATTTTTCAGCACATATTTGAAGACCAAAAAAGATGTTTGCATGTTGTGGGTGGGGAAGATAATCATATATTTTCTTATTTAGGGTTAGCAGGAAACATACAGATTTTATTTTGCCTTGAAATGATCAGTGAACAAATAATAATAATAAGAAAAATATATTAAAAAAACATCTGTACATATGTCATGATAATTAACAGACTCATGTCATCATTTAAAATTGACTTTTGAAACATTTAAAAAGCCTTCTGTAAAAAGTTTCAAGATTAGAGGAAATAAAGTTAGAAAGGTGAAATCACCGTATTTATATTAATATTTCTGTGTGTGGAAATAACCATTCATGTTTATTAAGGTAACATGTTTTTGTTTACATCATTTTTATATGGAGCACTGGAAAATGGTAATATTCACAAACATGAAGATAAATCTTGCCTATTATTTGTATAGTGTGTTTTATTCTAATACTGTAGGCATCTCTATTTCCTCTGGGTGGTGTGAGTCCTTCCTCCCTACAAAATAATTAATTACAATTTACTGACCGCAAGTTTTTACCATGATCACAGAATTACAGATCAATGTGAATCATCAGATTCTGTGTCGCTCCAAACTCACCAGCTCTTCTTGCACAGATGATCTGAAGAAGAATCACAGTTGGAGCAGCAAACGCTGAAATCTTAAATATATTTATAATCTCTGCAGAAAAGATGTGCGGAGAGGGACAGATGATAGAAAGAATAGAGAAAAAGAAGAGAATGAATATGTGAAACTAAATGACTTTGTAGATACAAATCAAGGATACAAAACAATGAACAATTATTTACAAACCATTTACAAATTCACTGACATTTCAATGGTATAAAGTTATCAGCATGAAAAAAACAAACATGTAAAGACTTTTACCTCTGAATATTGATCCAGAAGCCATACAGACTTCATTATGTGTTGTTGTGTTAGCTGGATCTGTGGATCATGTCTGTTAGTTCAGTTCAAACATAATGTAAACACTGGAATGTAGAATATCTATGTATTGACAGCATCTAAAATGTAAAACATTTTACATGCTTTCCCGTAGCTCAAACAGTAGAGTGTTGGTGCTTGCAACGCCAGGGTCATGAGTTTGATTCCCAGGGAAAGCAAGAACTGATAAGAAGGTAAGCGTGTACCTTTAAATGCAATTTAAGTCGCTTTGGATAAAAGTGTTTGCCAAATGCATAAAAAAATAAAATAAAAATCAAACAACCTTTTATGTATGAAGACGTTTCAGATGTACAAAAATAGGCTAATACAAATCCTTTGCCCTGAGGTGAGAGACTGATGATGTGTGTCAGTTGTGTCGAAGCTGCTGCTGTAGTTCTGCTTGATTTCTTCTCAGAGTTTGAGCTGCTGACTGGAGTCGGTGTTAGTCTAGGTCCTGGGTAAGATTTGTATGCACTTCATTTAGCGGAGAATATCTCAACTATTATAGACTAATATGACCCCATTGAACAACGTGGGATGTGTGCCAAAATCTCTACCCGGGACGAAAGTCCTGAAAATGACCACAACAGGGGACGCTATTATCACACTACAGGTGAATAGGACTTTTTCTTCCCTTTATAGATATTCTCATACATTTCTATCAGATTAATAATCTTCATATTAAGAGAAATACTTTTTGTAATACACTTTGTCTTAAAAATAAAATAAAATATGCAAATTAGGCAATATCTATAAATATGCGTACATATAGCCTAAACTCTTGAAGCTACAGATTTTCTGAGGGGATCACAATCTTTACAATGACCATGTAGTGTAAGTGTAAAAATTCTGGTTTGATATTTTTTAATTGTGTTTCTGTTGATGTTCAGTGTGGATGTCGTGGGGTGGGGGGATATCTTGTTTTGTGCTGTATTGAATGGAAAATTATAAATACAATTGTATACAAACATTGGACTTTTTTAAAAGAAAGAAAACAAGCCTTTGATTAATATACAGAAATGTTATATCCAACCTTGCTATTATCATTGGAACGTTAACTTAAAGTGAAAAATACAAAACAACAGGTTTATTCCCTGTTTTGCAATGTAAAACTTTCACAACAGAGTCCAGGTACGGGATGATGATGAGAGCTCATTCAGTGATAGAATTTTTACAACTATTGCCTCCCTTGCATTTGCAGTACTTGCAACAACGGATACCAGCTACCCGACAGGGACACCCATCCTTGTGTGCACACTTGCCACACAAGCAGGGATCTGGCAAACCTTCAGGTTTTGAGATTACAATCTCAGGGACTAATAAACTGCCCTTTCTTACAAAACCATAAGCATCTCCATTTAAGATCGAGATGGCGTCTGTAAATGGTGCTTGGACCTAAAGCTGCTGTTGATAATAGGCTCTTTGTATATGTTTTCTTGCATTAGTTGAGGTGCAAGCAGTCCTCTCAAAGTCCATCTTAAGGGCATTACTATCGAACGCAGCAATGCGCAGGTCGTCAAATGTCTCCATGTCCTTTGATGGTTTGAGACATTTGACCAAGAATGTTTCCGCCATTTGTATTGCACTTTCTGTTGGCTGTGGACAGTTGAAATTGAGAATCAGAGAAGAGTTGTCTGGTTTGCGGACAGTGTTCAGAGCTGCAAGTTTGGTTGATATTTTGCTGGTTGTATCGCACCCAGTCAGCGCATGTAGTGCTGGGAGACACTGTGAGCTCGTCTCCCAGCGCAAAGCAGATATCATGAAGTGGTAATATTGATCTTTTCACTCCTGAGTTGCGGATGAGCCAGAGCTCTTGGAGGCCAAGATTTCTCCAATTGACTGTTATGTGGTATAATAGGCACACAAAGACATTTGTGTCACCTGATGACAGTTTCAGTGATGTAGATCCTGTACGGTGACTTAAAATGTCCTGCACATGGAACATCATCCTGTCATAATATAATAATAATAATAATAATAATTCATTACATTTATATAGCGCTTTTCTAGGCACTCAAAGCGCTTAACATCGAAGGGGGAATCTCCTCAACCACCACCAATGTGCAGCATCCACTTGGATGATGCAACGGCAGCCATAGTGCGCCAGAACGCCCACCACACACCAGCTTACTGGTGGAGAGGAGACAGAGTGATGAAGCCAATCAGTGTATATATATGGGGATGATTAGGAGGCCATGATGGACAGAGGCCACTGGGCGAATTTGTCCAGGATGCCGGGGTTACACCCCTACTCTTTCGAAAGACATTCTGGGATTTTTAATGACCACAGAGAGTCAGGACCTCGGTTTAACGTCTCATCCGAAGGACGGTGCTCTTTGATAGTACAGTGTCCCCGTCACTATACTGGGGCGTTAGGACCCACACAGACCACAGGGTGAGCGCCCCCTGCTGGCCTCTCTAACACCTCTTCCAGCAGCAACCTGGTTTTCTCAGAAGGTCTCCCATCCAGGTACTAACCAGGCTCAGCCCTGCTTAGCTTCAGTGGGCAACCAGTCTTGGGCTGCAGGGTGATATGGCTGCTGGCATCAGCTTCCTCGTGTGTGCAGTTGAGCTGAAGGAATGGAGTAGCACTCGCAGCTGACACACAATCCATGCCTGTGGTGTTATACCAAGATATAGTGGTTTGGTGCCTTTGTAATTGTCGGTCAGCCACTCAACATAGAATGCCTGAAAAGCAGTTTTGCTAATGGAAGATGACCAAAAGTTCTCTAATACCACTGATACCACTTTTTTGATTTTCCTCTTCTCTCCCTCTCTCCATGTTTGATGCTGTCCTCTCTGTAAGTGTCGAAAACGATATGGATCTCATCACAGTTTCTTCCAGCTTTGTAGACCATAAATGTCAAAGCAATAGCAAAGTCATGGAATGTCTTGACGGGTGGATCAAGTTTCTTTAAGGAGACTTTTCTCACCAATGCCATGAAGTCGATAATGATGGCGTGTGTTTGCGGGGAGGGTATCTGGACCTTTTTTATCTATTTGTGGACACAACTTCTGCAGCTCAGTCCCAAGTTGTGATTTGGCACTCTTCCTCAAGTAACCATCTTTGTCAACCAAGAAGAATGCAGAGTTGGTGATCTCATGCTGGAGTAGCTCCTCAACTGTGAACCCCCGGTGACACTCATACTCAATAAACATGAGAGCTTTGATTGTCTCATCTTTGATGTTTGCTTTGGAAGCCAAATTCAAGGTGGTCTTTGGCAAAGTAAACTTGACTTTACTAATTTTTGAGTATATCGATATCGACTTATTTCTGAGTCGATCATCGATAAATTTAGCACAAGCAGCACTGCTTTCTGTGATACAGCACAACAACTTGTCTACATTTACGTTGGTCACAATTTCTCCAGTGAGAGTATTTAAATACACAAAATTACAACTCATATGATAATGACATATAATAAGTGTACACGCCAACGCAAAGAATAAAGAGTAGATTTCCTTATTTTCCTTGATCTCAAGTCATCTTGCTTGACTGCCATGTGCTCTGCTATGACCTCAGGTCATGGCTACCAAGTAAACTTTTGTCAAAAAAAAAGTGATGACAGGAATATTTGGAATAGGTAGGAAATGTAAGTTTTAAAATGTAGGTTAATAAATAACTGGCAATTCCTGTATGTTGGTAGTTGTTTGTAAAAGATTGACTGTTTTTTAGCCATTTTCTTTATATCAAATCAGAATGCTTACACTCTTCTATGACTTTATAATCATGGTCATTGTGAACATTGTGATCACCTCAGAAAATATGTAGCTTCAAGGGTTTATATGTATGCACATTTAATGAGATATTGCCTCATTTGCATATTTTAGACAAAGTTTAATACAAAAAGTATTTCTCTTAATATGAAGATTAATCTGGTAGAAATGTATGAGAATATCTATAAAGGGAAGAAAAAGTCCTATTCACCTATAGTGTGATAATAGCGTCCCCTGTTGTGGTCATTTTCAGGACTTTCGTCCCGGGTAGAGATTTTGGCACACATCCCATGTTGTTCAATGGGGTCATATTAGTCTATAACAGTTGAGATATTCTCCGCTAAATGAAGTGCATACAAATCTTACCCAGGACCTCTACTATAAAGAAGCATCTATAAATATATATTGTTTAAAGCAGTTTGGTTTGTTCTTAGCGAGGGGCCACTGAAACTCAAAACTGCAATTTTTAAAGGTTCACTGAAATAAATACAGCAACTAAGAAAAATAAAGAATATTGAAAAAATGGGCTAAAAATAACACATAAAGGTCATTTATTAGTTGTGTTTCTTCAAAAATTGATTGTAATTAGGGGCCAAGCACCGAAGGTGCAGAGGCCCCTATTGTATCTGTTCCGGTTCCTATTACTATTATTATTCATCCTTCTTCCGACTGGGCGTCTATGGCAGCCCATAGAACCGCTTACGGGAAAGTTGTGAAATTTGGCACACTGATAGAGGTCAGTCCAAACTGTCACCATAGCAAATTTGGCGTCGCAAAACCAATCCCACTAGCGCCACCACCTGTCCAAAGTTTCACTCATATTTATGTGAATAACTTTTGAACCGTAAACAAAATTCCTTTATTTTTTCCCTCTGATTCCTGAGCTCATGACGATTTGATTGCACTCCATGACATTTTCCGTCATAAAAATATGTCCGCCATTTTGAATTCTCAGACAAACCTTCTTTTTCAAACTCCTCCTAGGCCGATGCTCCGATTTTCAGGAAAATTTAACCAGATCATCTCCAGGCCATGCCGAGAAAAGTTTAAAAAACAAAAAAGTTCACGTTGATTTGTCAAACCGTTCTCAAATAGGCCTACTGCGCAAACTAATTTTACGTAGTGATTGTTTGGAACACTATTTATTTTGGTTTTGAGTGGTTGGTGAAACCAATTGTTTTTGTGTGCATATCTCAGAGCCTAGGCTGCCTACAGAGACACATTTTTTTTTTGGACGGCCTGCTTATGGGGTGGGCAGCTAGCGGATCGTTTGGAAAGATTAGATGAATGTGATAATTTATGTTTGGGCCTGAAATCGCTGATACAACCTTTAAAACACATCAGAACTACAAAAATGCACTTTCACACCTCATGGCAACATCCTAGCAACCAGCTTGAGTACCTTAGCAATGTATAGCAACACCCTAGCAACCATCCTTTATGCCTGTCTAAATTCGGTCCAATGGAGGTTTCTAATAGAACGGGTGAAGGTCTTTGCGCGTTACTGTCTTTCCGCGTGACAAAGAAATTTAGTTCCAATTAAACTTATCTGACTCCACTTTATCACAACCTCGAATTTAGGTTAGAATGCCAATTGGTAATTTGTCATTTATATAATAGTTTAGCAGCACATTTGATTATTCTTTTTAAATCTTTACTTATATTTTACATTCATTTTATGAAGCTATGTCGCTTTGAGGTCCTCACGCCTTCTGTTTAACGTGGGTCTCACGATCACAAACTCGTAAATTTTCGGACACTAAACACGCTTACACAATCAAAGATACTTTTGTACAGCCCCCGTGGTTTTGTATACACTTGAATTTAATGTAACCTTTACTACAGGCAGAGATATGGCCACTACTACAGATATAAGTCGACCAACATTACTTCTCTTATAATAGCTTTGGATTGGACGTGCCGTGGTTTCCCACATACACTTATCTAAAGTAACATTAAATTAAAACAGAGGTAATACACACCCAAATGTAGGTTGGTCGAGCAGCATTTTGCTGTCCTAAACGGAAATTCCCTTCTTGTTTTTACAAAACCAAGTACACTTGAATTAGTATCAAATATTAGTCGTCACTAATCTGACACAGATTTTTCGGTAACATACGAATCCGTTTAATCTACTTGGGAAACCAATTTCAAAGCAAGTCAGAATATCAACACCCATTGCAGCCAACCAACACCCCATCTAATTTTTTATCTATCTAATCCATCTAATCTTATCCATCTTATCTATATATCAACTTCAAGCTTTTAAAACTTTAAATTTTCTGGCTAGGCTATTTCAAGCCAATTTAAAGTTTTGTCAACAAACCTTTTTTATCTAGTTGTGTATTGTAACTAAAAAAGTTGTCCTCATTTATTGTTCTTTTTTTCTCAGTCCTATATGGTTGTCTTTTTACTTTTCATATTATGGTGTGCTAGTGGTATTTTCAGAGGCGTGAGCACAATGTGTGGGTTTGGAAACGTTAGTACAGAGTGTGAGAACTCCGTTAGTTTGACCACACTGGTTCACCCTGCAGCGTGTGGGTTGTGATTATCACTATCATTTCTGAACCCACTTTAGACTGAAGTCTGTGAACTCTCACACATTCTGAATGCAGTTCCTCTCCTTTCTTTAAGTGGACTGCTGCATGGCTTCAAACTCTGTATCTTTTCAGTTTGTGATAGCGTTCTTTCAACGCGTTTATTAAACAGAAGTTAAACACAATTTTAATTTATTAACTTAACAATTTGAAAATACTCAAATTAAATTGGAACCATTCTGTTCCACAGCAGGTGATTATTATAGTAACAAGATCAGATTTATCTACACAAGCATCATGTTAAAAGCTTCTAAGTTGGTGCTACTCGTTCTCTGCCAGAATCAGACTTTAGTGTCTTGGTGAAGAGGTTAGAAAAATAAGTAGCATCCAAAATCAAAAGTGTTTCCCTTGGGTGATGAAGCTACACATCCTGGTCTAGGCCTCAATCTGCTCTCACTGTCATTACTGCATCTCACGCTCGGCTGCCCTCAAATGAATGACTAAAGGTCAGAACAGCAGAATCAGGAGCAGAATCAAGTCTCTCTCAATAGATAAATAATAATATAAATATTCAGTCGGTCAGTCACATTTATTTATAAAGCACATTTAAAAATAACATCTCATGGCCAAAGTGGTCCACAACTTCAAGGTCAAAACAGACAATATTGAGGGTAAAACAAAATCAAAAACACAATCACAATCACAAACAATGTTCAATAAAAGTAATACCACTAAACCTGCTTAGTTTTAAGAAGCGATTTAAAACCATCATAGTGACTTTTCTTAATGGCAAATTATTCTAGAGCTGTGGAGAAGCTACTTAAAAAGCTCGGCCAACTTTCAGGTTGAGGAGTGACCTGGGAAGTTAACTATAACTCTAACTTTTTGGATGAACAGAAGAGTGTATGATGATAGCAGAGAAGATCAGTGATATATTGAGGAGCCTTGTAGGCCCTTGTAAACAAACTAAACTTTGGAACTTGATATGATATTGGACTTGTTGGGGCGAACAGTTTAACCCCATAAAGGGAGACTAATATGTTCATTGAAGACCAGTCAAATTTGAAGTGGCACTAGTTGACAAAGTTTACAGAAGACAGAGTTCTCCACACTTCTAAAGGCCGTGAAAAAATGAGTAAGAGGATCCAACCTCGAACTAACTAAGGGGCCGTTTACATAACACCGGTTTCAACTAAAAATTATTATTATTTATTTTCTATTCTATTATTTTATCTATTTACACAACAACGGCGTTTTAGGGGCCTGAATTTTTTTTTTTGAAAACGTGTTCTCAAAGAGGCACATGCAACAGTGTTGTCTCTGCGTTGTGTTGTGTTTAACTCACGATGGACACCAAATCGCGCTTTATGATGGATTTTTATTCTGTTGAATAACATAGAACAGCAGTGATCAGATTCAGGAATCACACTCGTGCATATTCGCAGCCATTCACTCTCTTGGCTGGCGCGAATCTAAATGAACTTTCATTTACATAAACTACATAATAAACAGTTATAAATCAACAAATTTGAAACTCATGGTCTGTACCTGTTGAATAACATAAAACAGCGATGATCAGATTCAGGAATCACCCTTGTGCATTCTATAATGGAGGTGAACATTAAACTTGATATTACAATACAAATAACAGTGGCACGAACACAAATCACATAACATACTTCTAAACACATGTATAACTCAGTATTAACCCATAAAATGGTTATACAATTACTACAATATATTTTACTCATGGAGCACTCACTCACCGCAGCCATTCATGGCTGGCGCGAATCTTCTTCTTCTTCTTGTTTTTTGGCAGATTACTACCTTTGTATTATACCGCCACCAACTGTACAGGAGTGTGTAATAGGAGGGCTGAGCCTGGTTAGTACCTGGATGGAAGACCTTTTGAGAAAACCAGGTTGCTGCTGGAAGAGGTGTTAGTGAGCCCAGCAGGGGGCTCTCACCCTGTAGTCTGTGTGGGTCCTAACGCCCCAGTATAGTGACGGGGACACTATACTGTCAAAGAGCACCGCCCTTCAGAGGAGACGTTAAACCGAGGTCCTGACTCTGTGTGGTCATTAAAATCCCAGGATGTCTTTCGAAAGAGTAGGGGTGTAAATAAACCCCGGCATCCTGGCCAAATTTGCCCAGTGGACTCTGTCCATCATGGCCTCCTAATCATCCCCATATATATATATATATATATATATATACACACTGATTGGCTTCATCACTCTGTCCCCCAGTAAGCTGGTGTGTGGTGGGCGTTCTGGCGCATTATGGCTGCCGTTGCATCATCCAAGTGGATGCTGCACATTGGTGGTGGTTGAGGAGATTCCCCCTTCCATGTGAAGCGCTTTGAGTGCCTAGAAAAGCGCTATATAAATGTAATGAATTATTAATTATTATTATTATTATTAATACCATAAACTTCATAGAGTCTAGGCTTGAATTAGTAAAAAAAAAACATATTCTTTTCATTATGCCAGTATTATTAAGAAAAATAAATAAAGGGTCAAGTCTCTCCCTTTTCATACCCTGTTCTTCAAGTATATCATGACATGTATTGAGTTCTCTCCTTCCATTTTCTGCCAATTTCTTCTACTATCATTATATTTCTCACATACAAAAAGTACATGGTTTACATCTTCTTTGTCTTGGCATTCTATGCATACACCATTACCATTACTCACTATTTGTAAAGTAGCATTCAATCCTGTGTGACCTAATCTAAGTCTGGTATAGACCACTTCTTCCCTTCTGTGTAAACTCAGCGAAGTAACCCTTTTCCCGGTCACATTCTTTAGAATTTTATGGTAGTGGCTAGCATTAATCTCTGCCTCCCATTCAGTTTGCCATCTTTGCATACTTTCAGATTTAATTATGGATTTGGCTTCATCCTTCCCCAGTGGAACTTTAATTCCTATATATTTGGTTTTCAACATCTTTTTCGCAATTTTATCAGCCTCTTCGTTTCCTTCAATACCTGTATGAGCTGGAACCCAACAAAACTGAATAATGATTCCTAGGTTCCTGAGATGCAATAGTAAATGTTTAATTTCAATAATCAAATCTTCACTTAACGAGTGACCTGAATCTAGGCAATGAATAGCTACCATGGAATCTGTACAAATCACAGCTCTCAATGCACCCAACTAAAGCGCACACTGATCACCATAATGGTGGCATCAAACCAAACTATTTTTTGCAATAAATCATCAACATCTTAACCTCTGTTAATTCTCAATAAGAACTTCTGTAGACGTCTGACAGAAATAAAGGCAACCTGGTTAGTAATAAGTGAACCTGGTAATGCTGTTTGTGGAGTTGTTTAATCAGATCTTGAGAGATTTCGTGTATTTTATCTTCAGTTGATTTCATCTAAGGCTGTGGCTGGAAGTAGTTCTTGTGTTTCTCTTTCCTTCAGTGATTCTGCTTGATCAATAATGCATCAATAATGCTCAGTCATTATTCAATCAATTAATTATCTCATTAACTCCAACACAGATATGTGTTACATTTTACAGCCTGTAGTGTGCACACTGAGCAGTGTTCATTTCATCTGGGCAAACCCATGTGGGGCCTACATGGAAACCGTGGACAAAACTGGCTGGGTCCCAGTTAGATAGCCCAGGTCAAACCCATGTGGGCCCCACATGGCTGTGCTGGCTGGGATACCTTAGACTGAGTGGAGATTCCTCCGATTCAACTAATAAAGCACACGTAGGGGTTGTTTTTATAGCTCCTAAAGCAATTCTTACAGCTTTAAATTGAATCTGGCGCGAATCTGACCCTACCAGAACCATCATACTACCAGATCTGGGCGGAGAGTGCGATTAAAGGGGCCATACATGAAAATAAATGTAGCAAGTGGAAGCACATATTTGACCCGTTACACACAAAATCACTTTCACGGACCTTTATCAGTCGCCGTAAGTATCTAATGGACTACTACAACTACTTCCGCGTTCTAGTTAGTACATATCGGGAGTTTCCGGTTAGAGCGTTCAGCGCCCCTACACATGAGAATGCAGATTATCACTGTTTTATGGCTGCCAATTGATTAAAACAATGAATAATGATCTCTGTATTAATTATCTTGAGCCTGCTGAAATGTTCAGTCTTTTCTTTCCAACTGTGCATTCTGAATAATAAATAGGCTAAATATATTTATCCACTAAGCTGCAGCAGTCCTATATGGTCGTCTTCTCATCAACAGTTTTTTTCTCTTTCTGTCATTTCATACCTGTTGGGTTTACATTTTTAATTGAAATTGACTATTAAAAGGATTGCTTTTGTGCGCTGGTGTTTATTCCAGTCTTTTAAAATAGTTGAATGAATGCTCGCGAGGTGCCTGCAACGATGTTAAATAGGCTAGGCTATTTAATCAATAACGTAGCCTACACAGCGTAGAGGAAAATGACAGTCAACTACTTTGAATATTATATCATTTTGGCCATACACATACAGTGAAAAGATTGACATTGAAAAATGACACACAGACACAGAATGATTAAAATATTTAATCCAAATAAATAAATGTTTGTGGTTCGTACTTCATACTGATGTTATTCATTTGTTCTCATACACTTCAGCGTCGCGGTCACTTGTTTAGATGAACACCCTGTGGTGAAATAAAGGCTTATTTTTAACACCCGCTGCTTTCTCAGATCGGCTTGGGTTGGATTAAAACTAAGTTTGGAAAATTCTGCACACAGTAAACATCAGAATATACCTTCTACTGTCATTAAAAATGGGCAAATTTTTAAATCTTATTGCGGACACTCATTTTAGGTGGAGTTTGTTCAACTCATTGACCACAGTACATTGAAAGTAAACATAACCGGAAATAGCCTGAGTGAGATACTATTTCCAAACAGAAGTGGGTCACGAAGCTCAGTGCAAGTGGTTCATTACATTGATAATCTGCCTTACATTCATTAAGAATGTCCGCGGCTTAAATTGCTTTGGATTAAAAGTGTTTTCTAAATTATTAAGTGTAAACGTAAAATGTACTGTAAATTGCACGTTTTTGAAAACAATATCTTTATCGTCTCTCTTTGTAAACAACAAAAACGCGAATTTGTGAAAACGTTGACATCATGTGCATGTCTATTACGTGTTCAGTCTATTGGCCCATAGTGTTTCTTTACAAAGTGACATCGCCAAATACTGGCCTGACAGCAGAATACAGCGTTTTCAGTCGTTTTCACAGATCCTTGTGAACGGGATCTTTTTGACAATGTTGTCGTCTGTGCAAAGGAACCTTTTCCGTTTTTAGTACATCATTGTCGTGTAAACGTAATCTGGCTATGAACACTAAAAAAACAATACTTATAGACCAATTGATATTAATTGATGTCATTTCAACAGGTTCTGATAGGTTAACAGTACAGGTAATTCCAGAAATATCTGAACATGGTGTTTGGTTCTTTACGCAAATGAGGTTATTTAAAGACAATATATGTGACACACTTATTGTCTCAAAGCAACTATCACAAGGGTCACAGGTGAGTTGAAAATCCCGTGAAGGCATTTCTCATCTGGGTGGTTGTTGATTTTTCCTTGCACCTGTTCCTTTGGCATGGTCAATGCCTCTTATATTCTTATATACAACCCTTGCAAACACACTATAGACAAAATAAGGGAGATATCCTTTTCCTTCAACACTGAGTCACAGCATATCACTGGAACAGAACAAAACATCCACACAGAGCAAACTGACCTGATATAAACTTCTACTAAGAAAACTACGATTCTTAAAGAGGGGATAGTAGGCTAAATGACAACGGGGACTGTAAAAACACCCAGGTAAACTGCATTACAACAGTCAAGTCTGGATGAAATAAAAGCATGTACTACAGACTCCAGGTCTTCAAATGACTTCATTTTAGCTATAGAAATGATAATAAAAACATGTATTAATACTTGCACTATCACAGTCTTACAGTACATAGGCTACAACCAAGAAAACTCACCACAATAGATTATGCCAACAACATGGCCAAAAACTGAACAAACATCAGTTTGCACACATACACTGAAAAAAATTTGGAGTAGGATTTACTTGAAAAAAGCTAGGCAACTTTTTTCACTCAGAAAATGCTAGTACATTTACAACGATTTGCCAAGTAAAAACCTAAACATATTTATCAGTAGCTTTAACTAGAAATATTTAAGTTAAGTTTACTTGGAATATGGAATTAAGTAAACTTTACTTAACCTAGTCAAGTGAAAGTAACAAAGAAAATAAGAAATTTTAACTTGGCTAGTAAAAGGTTGAGTAATGTCAATTTAGTTGAAATTTCCTTTGCATTACATTTCACCCAAACAATAATATTGAATTATACCAGTATGTGCTTTACTTAGAACTTCTAAGTAATTTATACTACATCATGTCAGATGTTAAACTTCATGTGAATGCAAAGACCTCAATACTTGTTAGAGAATACACAATGACGGTAACATTTGATGGATCGTTTTTGTGTTTGAATGTGTCATTTTGAGCAGAAAATTTACTCGAAATGTCACAAAATGGCAAGTTACTATAATCCTAACAACAAAAGCAATGATAAAACAGTGTAAATACAGCTGGAAACCAGTGAAAAATCAACCTCATTAATTATTCAAGGTCCAGTGCATGATGGGAACCCCAGTATCAGAAAAGTTGAGTAATTTTTACTTAATTTTATTAAGTTGATATTTACGCTTTCATTTCTACTCGCTTGAATTAAGTACTGATATGGAATTTACTTAGTTTTTTTAATTCTTGCCTGAACTAACTTTTTCATGTAAATTACATTGTTTTTTTTCAGTAGTATTTACTTCACCACAAAATCATTTTTTACAGTGTAAGAGACCCCTAGTGTTCACTTTCAAAAAAGTCTTGAGTATCTTATAATCACAATGTTGCTCTCTTTGACATGTTTTCTGCTGGAATCCCAGAATATGTCACATATGTCTTCACCTAAACATCAATAGACACATAGTGAAACACAATATACGATCTGTGAGAGACGACTACTATAGTAAAGGTCATGAAATACTTTCCTAAAATGATCTTTTCAAATTAGACAACAAATAATGTTTTAGTCTTTAGTTTATAAATGGAAATGATTTTGTGTGGGGTTACGTAGCAAGACATAAGTTTTGTGTATTAGTGACGTGTTCGTTTCTCTCCTCCAATAGCAGGTCTCGGTCCCTAATGTGCACCGATTGGCTGATGACAGGAGAAGCATCATATAAAATAACCCAGAAGGTGAATGGATAGAGTGAGTTGTAGTAGTTGGAAAGGTTGGAAAGGATTTACTGTGATTTAGTTATTATTGAGTGTTAGATTGTGTGAGTGGATGTATTGTGATTTTCTTTCTCCATTTATCTTTGTATTGTTTTCTATTACCAATCATTGTTTTTGTCTACTTTGACATGTAAATAGCTTACTGTAAATTGTGTATATGGCTGTTACTTTCACAAGAGCTGTAGGTTTTTTCTTCATTCTGTCACCTGGAGTTTTGGTTATTTGCCACTGTTGTCTTTGGCTTTTGGCTTGCTTAGTTTGCACTTAATATTCAATAATATTATTGATCTGCCTGCATTGACATCATTATGAGAAATTAACTGAGCTGGACGATGACATCACTGTTTTTTTTCCAGAGCGGCTGTATAGATAAATGAACTAAATTAATAACTTTTTTTTACAACAGAAATGAACCATCACGGAATACTTACTTAAGCTGGACAATGACACTATTTTCTTCTAGAAATTAAATTTCTGTCATCCTTTACTCACTTTCAAACCTATATGACTTTCTTTATTCAGTGAAGCATAAAATAAAATAAATATTGCAAAAAAAAAAGGAAAAGGTTTTTTGGGACCCCATGGATAAAAACTGTTGAAAATATATTTCATGAAATGCATACAGGTTTGAAAGCACATGAGTAATTAAGTGTTTTGGGGTGAACTGCTACATAAGATTGTATTTCAGTGGTATTCACAATGTCCAGATTAGTTCATTTCCTGCTTAAAACAGGACAAAAATGTTCTTATTTGTGTCTCATTCCAGACATGCTTTGTATTTACAGACTCATTAAGGGTTAAATTAACCCAGATTTTTTAATTTTCTCTTTTAATATATTATAAGTAAAATATGTACTGTGTTTAAGGTATGACTGTAGCTGACGTAATTGAGTTCAGTTCTGGTGAAAGTGTCAGTCTGCCCTGTTATAATGCTCTTTCTGGCTGCACATCAACTACATGGAACTATAATAACAAAGATTCAGAGACAGTTGAACTGATTGCTGGAGGGAAAAAGAAGAATGACATAGAGAGACGTGAGAGACTGAGTCTGGGGTCTGACTGCTCTCTGAACATCAAGAAAGTCACACAAGAAGATTATGGGCTTTACACCTGCCGACAATATGTGAATGGACAACAAGGAACTGATGCACCCGTTTATCTGCATGTTCTTCATAGTCAGTGTTTCTGTAATTTCTTAAATAATACCTTAAAACTCATGTGTAATGAAAAGAGTGACGTCTAGTGTGATTTCTGTCTTATTTTCTGTTTCAGTCTCTTCATCATCCTCACAGACTGAGATCAGATCAGGCTCTGTGACTCTCTTCTGTCAGTTGTATTCATATGAAGTCTCTTGTGATACTTTGGTCCGTTCTGAGGAACTTCAGTTGATCTGGGTGAATCAGGCTGGTGTAAGTGTGATGACAGACTCCAGATATCAGATATTATTCTCATTAAAACACTGTATCAGCACTCTGACTACAACACTCCTGAATGAAGATCACAACAGAGAGTTTAGATGTCAGGTTACTCAGAGAAATCAACTGAAGACCTCAGCCACATATACTGTCAAGTATTCAGGTAAATTGTTATTATTTATAATGTTGTTAACTTGTTACTTATTTTTAACTGCAATGATCATCAAGAATAATAAAAAAAGTTATATTCTACAGTATGATGTATCTGAAAATGAATCTTTTACAGCTCCAACAAAGACAATGACTACAGTCACCAGCTCGAAGACAACCCCAACTGTAAATAAACCAGTAACTTCTACACAACCAGGTACATACCATATGTCACTCATGTCACCGACAGTAAAAATAAATAAATAAAATCAACATGAAATTATTATGTGAAAAATGACGCTTTAATCGCGTCAATCCAAAACAATCATGTCTGTGTTTACTAAAAAGCATTTAGTAAACATACAATATACACGTTGTTAGCAAGTGTGTCAGTACTTTTGTTACATTTTTGTTTAAAATGACAGTTATATATAGTAAACGTTCTGCTGTTGTTTTCACTTGGATCTGAGTGTGTCCCTCTATATTGTCTCTCCTCTAGAGATTGTGATTGTTGCTGTTTCTGCTGCATTGGCTCTTCTCCTTCCTGCTGTTATTCTTTGGGTGGTTTGTAAAAAAAGAGGTGGTGAGTTTTAAAATGTAGCTCATATTTTGTGACAACAGACAAAGTCCAAAACATCCAAATAATTTACAGACATCAGTTTTATCATATAAATATTAATTTGGAAAGTGATTATAAAAATGTTGAACTATAGCTTGAACTAGCCTATAGTTTGTGACAATTTGCTCATTTGAAATTTGTGCACTTTTTGAAAATTTGGTCATCATTTACTAACCCTGATGTTCATCCGAACCTGTATGACTTTCTTCTGTGAAATGTAAAAGAAGATATTTTGAGAAACGTGTTTGTCCATACAATGGAAGCAAATGGTAACCAACTGTTTGTTTACCAACATTCTTCAAAATGTCTTATTCTTTTGTGTTTAACATGACATTAGGGTGAGTTAATGATGACAGCATTTTCATTTTGAGGGCAATGAACCATTTAAAAAGACAAATATAATGTTTATGAACTACAGCATTATATTTTTTTTTAGAAAAATTGTCAATCAATTATCAGTCTGCATTAATTAATGACATGCTGTATTTTACTCTTATTTTTTGTGATAATTATTCCTCAGATATAAAAAGAGAGACTAATGACTCTGTGGTAAGTATCATGGCAAAGACCTGTGAGGTTGATCCATGAGCTATTTTTTTTTTTGCATCTATAAGCTTGGACAGACTGTCCAATATGTGTACTGTTTTTACTCACATTAGATAAACACAAGAGCAAAATATCAATTTAGAATATTGTTTCTTGTCTAAAGGTCACAAATATGAATAAATATAATGGAGCCAAGGATACAATCAATATCTCCATTCATCATACTGCCAGTGCCAATCTAAGTGAACCATATGATTCATCTTCAATAAGCAATTCATATCTGTGTATATTTGACAGTGTCTGTAGCCTATATTATCCCTCGTAATGTTAAGTATATACCATAATGTACATTACAATTGTTACACGGCTATTCACCAACACTGCAATGTGGCCTACAAAATCAGGCTAGCAACAAGATGAACACTGCAATGATTAAAGAGGTCATGACATGGATTTCTATTTTTTATTATGTTCCTTGAGGTTCAAGTGTTGAAGTTTTTGGACAAAAAATATATGTATATATGCATAAAAAATATTATTTTCAGTCCTTAATCTGACCAGGTCTAAAATTATCAGTTTTTTTAGGGGCGGCTCCTTTAAGGCTGGTCAGTAAACGGCCACTATTATGATTGGACGTTAACGTTTTAAACTATGAAAATTGTAGGATGTTTTATTGGTACAAAGACCTCAAAAGATCAAGGCAAATTGGATTTCTCATGTCATGACATCTTTAATCTCAAGTCCTCTGAGGCACTTCCATCATTAACTGAGACAAGATGGTGGAAGTTGGATAAAACGAAAAAGTGATATTGATTTTACACAATTGGACACAACAAATGTGTAAATAAACTGAAGAGAAACCTGAAGTGTCCCAACACTCTCTTATGTGTGAAACTACTTTCATACGCCACAGATTCAGGATGCTGGCCTAATTTAAAAGATGTGCTCAATTCTAATTTGAATGTCACATTTGAAATAGCACTGATGTCTTGGGCTTTTTCTGAGAAGCTATTAACATGAAGGCAGCACTATTTCGTGATATTCCCTTTTTTCAATAATGATGAATAAGTTTATTACAAAATAAGAGTAACTTATTTTAGCCATTTCCAGTTTTTCACGAGGTCACAACAAAACACCAAGCAGCAGAGGTGTTTCATTCCTCAATGAATCAGCATTTTGAATAAATCGCTTGAATAAATAATTCAATGACTCACTCACTCAAGTGTGGATATCTGCAGGTAGGAGTAATGAGCATGCCGAAAGTAGGGGGCTTGCAAAAGGTCTTTACAATTGGTAGGGCTAGGAGTTCATTTCTGTTGTAGCATTGTGTAGGCTATCTTTCAGCACGCCATTTTTCCGATCAGCAGTTATCCCTGTCTCGGTCGGACCCGTCACCCCCTATCTGCAAAACGATTTAATGTACAGAATTCAGAGTCACTGAAAAACCCCACCAAACAGACAAGCGAAGTAACACAATCAGTAAAAGTCCTGTTACAAATATGAGATATCCACAAAACCTTTAAGTGAAAATGCCACATGACACAACATATTTTAAAATATTTGCAGCACATATTTCAAACATTTGCAGCACCAGCATAATAATAAGCCTACTTTTCAAAGTAGTGATGGATTTTGTACTTTAGTTCACCATGTTTCCACTGATATTTAGGAGCAGAAAGACGTGACTTATACGGAGATTGCCACATTCAGTAAAAATCAAGGCAAAAATAACAAGGTGGGTAAACACTTCTTTGTACTTTCACCATCTTCTCTCAAAACTGACAATATCTGTGATGTTCATTCAGGTTCATGGTGATGATAAAGTGACTTACGCTTCCATCAGAGGAGCAACAGCTGGACTTCAGGATAACTGCAGTCAACTTTATGCCTCTGTGAACGAGAACCGTCACAAATAACTGAATCAGTTATTAATTATACAAATACCTCATGATGTCATGAGGAGAGAAATGCCTATAATTTACTTTGTTAACCTGTTGACTTGGTAAATACTGTTCCCTTTCAGTCGGTCACGTTCGACGTGGTGTCTCCGTTCCCTCCTTCAGGGAACGAGGGTTACCATATGTAACCGAGATGTTTGTCTTTCCAATCCAATTCTCCGAATTTTACGAGGTGGCTAATTCGTACGAATTCATACGACCTCACTCGTACAAATTCGTACGATTTTTGCTAATTCGTACATATTTTACAAGTTACCAAATTCGTATGAATTCGTACGAATGACCTACCCTGACCCTGCCCTAAACCTACCCATCATGCGGGTTTAGACAAATTGTACGAATTCGTACAAATTGGTTGGGAGATAGCGTTGGTCTTTCACATGTTAACAAACAAACTCAAGTAGGCTAATCATATTTGTAGGACTTTAAGGATTTTTATTTCAGAGTAACTGTGCTTTTTGATCAAGAGAACAGGTTTAAATAATAAATCATTCCAAATCTTCCATTTTCTCTTATTTGTTTTTCACCTTCGTTCTCCAGTAACTGTTTTTAATAGTCATAGGCTACTGTTTTACGTACAACATCCTCCTTTGTGACTAATGCAGAGATGATCGAAAGTGTTCTACTCAGCAGAGCTGTAGAGGAAGCGTGTTGTCAAATTCTGCACTGTCAGCCGATCATATTTCCGGTGATTGCGTACTATGTAGGGTACAAATGGGCTAAAGGCACACCCTAAGAAAATTTTTACTACTCCCATAGTGTATTATTGCATAAAAACAATATGTATGATTTTATTGAACATTGATGAAGCAACAGATTTTGTGTGCAAATAAATCATAAAAGTGGTTTGTTTTGTTTAAAAATCTTACAAATGTAAGAGGTGGCAAGGTGGTCCTTTTACCACACACATTTATTATAATTTTAATTATTGCGCCTTTAGCACCAACAGCAGGGGCGCCTTTTACCCCAAATGCCATGCCAACCCGATCACACTAAATGTGTCTCTATAGCACGCAGTGTGTTTATCGTGCAATATACGCGAAAATGAGGATACACATGGGTTGGTTAGGGTAGGTTCAGGAGTGGTGTGGGGTGTGTGTGTATTATACGTTTGGGTAGAATTAGTGGTGTGGGGTGCGTGTGTATTACACGCAAATGAACTGCGTATCAAATGCACGCGAAAACTGCGTATCATATGCACGTAAATACTAATTTTCACGTATAAATTGCACGATAAAACACGATGCGTGCTATAGAGACGCATTTACGTGAGAACAGGCTGGCCATGCTTTTACTATTCTTCCGTTATTGAAAAATGACGGTTGATTTAATTACCTTGAACAAAACTGAAAACATTAACAAGACCTTTGTCTCAAAATATAATCAATAATATTATATATTCTCATTTGCTACATAGGCCTATATCTACAATAAAAAATAAAAAACCTCAAGTAAATATTAAATCCCAAATAGGTAAACTCAAGCTTTCTCATACAGCATTATACTTATAATTGTACTCTTATAAACCAAACATTCTGGGAAAATGTCCTCAGAAATCAGCATTTTTAAGCTTTTGGACACAGCCTGAGAATGCAAGAGCAAGACTGAAAGTGCAAGTGCTCCCTATAGGAGATTCCACATTCATAGTCAAACGCGGTTGCTATAAAAGTGCAAAATTGCTAAGGTGAATTTGAGGCATCCAGTGGTTTAAAGGAAAATAAAGCCAAAAGCGCCTTTTACCCCGGTGTGCCTTTAGCAGCCCCATGTACCCTGCAGTCAACAAAACTCTCATCACATCAATTACAAAAGTGTCAGATTCAATTCAGTCAAGTGAAACATTTGTCAGAATTTTAAAAAATATTGGATGAACAGAAGCTTCAAAATCTGTTCTGCACGAAAAGTTGAAAGAACTGTAGATGAAGTGGAGGTTCAGTTAAGAAAAGTTTTTTTTCCTCTCGTCATGACAAAGTTAAAGGGCACATCATGATTTTATTGACTTCCATACACACAGCAGGTCTGGTTACAACTTCCTTTTCTCTGTAAAATCATACAGTGTTTGGTGTAGAGATTGCTGGGTTCCTGTGACTCAACAACGAGATGTCTCCAAATATGGACATAACTAAATATGAGAGGACAAACATTTCTGAGAATAAGATACAAATGCAATAATTCATTATAATCAGATAACAAAAGAAGAATAAACAGCTAAGGTGACATTGGGATATTGATAAGTCTTTAATATGCCATTTGTTCTTAAAGGCAGCATTCAAACTCCTTAAGCACATTTACATTTACATTTAGTAATTTAGCAGACGCTTTTATCCAAAGCGAGTCATCGTGAAGAGGCAAAAACAACACAAGAAGTGCTCAAAATACAAAGTGCAGGCATTTCTCAGAGTAAGCCAGACAAGGGAGAATTAAGGGAAAAGGAAAGATTTTGTTTATTATTTTTTATGAGGTTAAGTGCTCACGGAAGAGATGAGAACAGTACAAACATTGGGCACAAAAGTAGGCTACAAACAGTTTTACTTTGCCGTATTCTCTTCTCACCACCAGGCAATGAGTTTGTTTTCATGTGGTAAATTCGAGAAAGATTATCTTGAAAAAAAGGAGTCACTTAAATATTTCTTTATTCTATAAAATAAAATAAATCTTATTGCAATGAAATCTCTTTGTGTCTATTTATTTTATTTTATTTCGTGAATCCTGCCCCTGGGCCATTTTCTTTGATTCGGAGCATCAGACACCGAGGAATGGATGTGGCAGTATCTACTCACACTGCTCTCTTTGCATGTTTTCTGGTGGAATCCGAGAATACGACACATATGTCAGCACCTAAACATCAATGTCACATAAACAAATATGGTACATGAGTAAGACAACTTATCTTGTCATTTATTGTATACAAATGCTAGATTATATAGGCAGTTAATCACCATCATAAATTGGTCTTACCAAATAGACGACAAATAAGAATTAATACTTACATCAGAATAAACAGCCTCTTCTTTGTTATCTGTAAAATGTCACATAATAAAAATATTGAACAGGATATAGCACATCCACATATCTTGAAACTGAAAAGACAAGTTCACTTTTGTTTCTGTTGTCATGAAGTGACTTTTTAATTGGAATTGAGCTGAATTGAAACAACAATCATTTGAATTATTTGGATGTCTCAGAGGAACATTAAGCTAGAAACATTTTTTTTTTATAAATTGTATTGAATCTTTTTTTTACTTTTTTTTTTTTACAGTTACAGCTCCATAGACATGATTTTGTCTCCACAATCATTTGAATATTTCTTCAGCAAAATTCAAAGATTTAAAGTCTCAAGCACACTGACTAACTTGTTTACAGCTAGTTTTCACAAAGTTTGTAATCCACTCCATCTCCCCAGAGAGAAATCAGTTATATTTATAGGGACTGATTTGAGAAGAAAAGTGTATCTGAGAAACAGTGAGGTGAAAAAGACAGTGATTGGTTTAGGGAAGTTTAGTGTGTTTGTAGTTGAGGGCTCCTCAGAGTTTGTGATGTGGACTGGAATCACTGGTGTTGTTGTACCAGCTTGAGCTGTACGGGAAGAGTTTTAGTTCAGATGGATCATACTGCAGAATATTACAATCATTAAAAAAATAAATGTGTTAACCTTAGTTGTCATGATCTCACAACGCACAACCATTTTTATGTCATTTTTTGTTTGTTTGTTTAAATTCTTTTACTTTTTAAAATAAGCTACTATTAGTGTCCATATATTACTATTTTTATAGGGTGATTTTGATTAATAATATATATCGTTCATTGTTAATTTATTTTTTCATAATACATTCATGTCAATTTATACAATGTGAAATGTTAAAAATGTATTATATGTAGAAATTAACATTAACATTAATACATGCTGTAAAAGTATTGCATTGTCAGTTATTGCATTAACTAATGTTAAAGAATTGAACATTATTTTAAAGTATTACCTCAAATTTAACAATTAAAGCACAATATGTTATATATGGTTTTATTTATTTATTGTACACTCTGTTTATCCTGGCTGAAAGATATGAATAGAATTTCTGACATTACTAAAGGCCACCTAAACTTTAGGGCCTACTAAAACTGATAGATGAGATGCATGAGATGCAATATTGTTCCCACCTGAAAACTTGACAGTATATGTGGCTGAGGTCTTCAGTTGATTTCTCTGAGTAACCTGACATCTAAACTCTCTGTTGTGATCTTCATTCAGGAGTGTTGTAGTCAGAGTGCTGATACAGTGTTTTGATGAGAATAATATCTGATATCTGGAGTCTGTCATCACACACACACCAGCCTGATTCACCCAGATCAGCTGAAGTTCCTCAGAACGGACCAAAGTATCACAAGAGAAACAGAAAATAAGACAGAAATTACATGACAGACTTATTTTTTTCAGTAATCTGAGAGTGTAAATGGAGAATTTGGCATTTTTTAAATACAGTTTACATTAATTACCGTGAAGTACATGCAGATAAACATGTCCATCAGTTCCTTGTTGTTGTCGGCAGGTGTAAAGGCCATAATCTTCGTGTGTGACTTTCCTGATGTTCAGAGAGCAGTGAGACCCCAGACTCAGTCTCTCATCTCTCTCTTTCCATGTCTCTAACCTGTCACGGTTCCATATAGTTGATGTGCAGCCAGAAAGATCATTATTACAGGACAGACGGACATTTTCATCAGAGCTGCAGAACACATGAGTCTCTTCTGCTCCACTCGTGCCTCCAACACAGTACATTTGGGTGATCATTATGCTACATATTAATAATAATAATTCATTACATTTATATAGCGCTTTTCTAGGCACTCAAAGCGCTTCACATGGAAGGGGGGAATCTCCTCAACAACCACCAATGTTCAGCATACTTGGATGATGCGACGGCAGCCATAATGCGCCAGAACGCCCACCACACACCAGCTTACTGGTGGAGAGGAGACAGAGTGATGAAGCCAATCAGTGTATATATATAGGGATGATTAGGAGGCCACGATGGACAGAGGCCACTGGGCAAATATGTCCAGGATGCCGGGGTTTACTTACACCCCTACTCTTTCGAAAGACATCCTGGGATTTTTAATGACCACAGAGAGTCAGGACCTCGGTTCAACATCTCATCCGAAGGACGGTGCTCTTTGACAGTATAGTGTCCCCGTCACTATACTGGGGCGTTAGGACCCACACAGACCACAGGGTGAGCGCCCCCTGCTGGGCTCACTAACACCTCTTCCAGCAGCAACCTGGTTTTCTCAGAAGGTCTCCCATCCAGGTACTAACCAGGCTCAGCCCTGCTTAGTTTCAGTGGGCAACCAGTCTTGGGCTACAGGGTAATATGGCTGCTGACAATGTGATATGGCTGCTGCTATTAATAAAAAAATAAAAATTTATTTTGCATATCTAAATATAAGGGTTTTTCCACAGATGTCTTATAGAGCATATAGTAATGTGTTTACCTCTGGGAAATGAGCAGAGCACTATCAGACCCAGCAGAAACATAAGACACTTATAAGCCATTTTCAGTTTCTGATATTTTCTTCCATTTAACATCATCAGCTCCTCTGCTTGTTATTTACCAGGTTCAGAAATACTCTTTTATTCAGTGAACACTAAAAGAAATTATCTGGTACTGTCAAAGACATGACCATAATGTGTACTTGAATAGACTAACATGCCCATAAAGATTAGAGTGTCCAGATTCTCACCAGCTTCTACAGTTGAGACCAATATAGAATTCAATAGCATGATGCAACTTTCTAAAATAAAGAAGAGGAACTACTAACAGAATTCCCACTCATCAGTCTAAACTGGGTTTAAAAATGCTCATTTCTCTATGTGGGTTGAAACAGTGTGGTGAAACTTACACACTGAGCAGTCACATGTTTCGAAACAGTGAATGAAGTCACTCTGGAAAATGTAACAGTAAACAGTAAGCGTAACATGTAGCCTGACACACAACCTTAAAAATTAGAACTGTAGACTTGCTGCTGCCATGAATAAATGAATATAACCTTTAAAACAATGATTCCAAAGTTCTTTATACACACATATAAATACAGCAATGAATACAGTAAAAGAACAGATGAGAAATAAATTTGCAACCAAGAAATTAAAGATAATTAAACAAACCATTAACAAAGTAGTGAAAAGAAAAAGGGTTCAATAAGTATTGACACACACTTTTGGTTACTTGACACAAGAAACTACCAGGGTACATCTGACATTTCTGAGATAAATGTTTGTATTAGTTTAATTCTGATGATTACAGATTTGTTTATACAGATGTTTTAAATATTTGTGTAGTTTAAATTCTCTGGCAAAAATGTAACTTATTTTTACACAAAGACACAAAATCTTTTGTTTTAACCTGACATTTTCACGTTCATGATATGTGTAAAAATACAGA
>NW_026606862.1:0-345000 GCF_029890125.1 Rhinichthys klamathensis goyatoka
CAGAGACTGTTCTCTCTCTCTCTCTCTCTCTCTCTCTCTCTCTCTCTCTCCCTCTCTCTCTCTCTCTCTCTCCTCTCTCTCTCTCTCTCTCTCTCTCTCTCTCTCTCCCTCTCTCTCTCCCCTCTCTCTCTCTCTCCCTCTCTCCCTCTCTCCCTCTCCCTCTCTCTCTCTCTCTCTCTCTCTCTCTCCCTCTCTCTCTCTCTCTGTGTGTGTGTGTGTGTGTTTGTGTGTGTGGCAGCCGAGAGAGCAAATTTTATGGCATTACCAAATTCAGAAAAATTAAATCATATTTTGTGAGAAAACTCTTGCTCAATCACAACAGCAGCAAAGTATGTAACAGCCTGGCACAAACTACGAGAGTCAGCCAGTGGACAAAACTAAAGTCTGAATCATTCTTATCTTGTCTGAATGTCGGTACAAAACGTTCAAAAGTGTGTGTTTTAAATTGACTAGTTAAAGATACAACAGCCGACCATGTTAAAAACAATAACAATAACAAACACTTACTCAAATGTTTCTTTATATCACTGTAATAACAGACCACATGAAGTTCACTAACTCAAAGTCATTAAAGACACACATACCTTGATGTTTTTCCTGCGTCAGAACAGTGATATGAGCTCAAGCACAGTCTCCAGTATACACACATCTGAACACAACACAGGTTATATATGTTTTTCTTTGTGTGGCGAGTCTGTCGTGTGTCACTAGTCGACCATGGAAACATCAGGAGGAGTGTTCATTCGTACAATGTACAACGGGGCGAGTGGCATGTCTGTCATGTTATTCATGCCATGTTATAAATATGCTCTTTACAATTCTTCATGAATCACTGTTGATGCGCCACATAGTTTCTGATCAGGTTGAGCCAGTTCCAGCATCTGATCTGTGTGCTAGACCTGTAGTCAATACCGCCTAAACCGAGACCAAGACACTACCAAGACCAGAGGGTATCGAGACCAAGACAGACCAAGTCGAGACCAAGACAGAGACCGGAAGGGGAAAAAAACAGAGTAGTGTTGTTAGCAATAACTTGTAAGATTTTGTTTTGCATTGCCTGCCTATCTCTGCCGATTTCGAAATGAATCCATTCTGCAACTTTTAAATACATAATTATATTTTTAAAAACGAAATTATAAGCTTAAGTGCAGGATCCGAAAGTTGGTTGTTTTGTCGCTATGGTTACACACACACACACACACACACACACCGTTGGCGGTGCGCTCAAAGTTAAAACCCATCATGTAACTGATATGTATTTTACTAAATATTAATACATCAAAAACTGTAAATGATATGTGTTTTTTAAATCAAGTGATCAAAGTGCTCGTTGCCGCTGCGATCAGTGGCGCGGATACGGCTCGCGCGCACCGCACTGTCTTCACTCGGACGCGCGCTTCAATCCGTTGCGGATATCGTCGTGGATATTGTAGTATTGTATTGCTCAATCCCCCGACCACTATGCCGGTCTGAGACAGCGAGACCTAGACAAGACCGAGACCAAAGACCGTCAAGGCCGTGGCAAGAGACCGGTTTGGAGACCAAGACCGGTCTCGAGACATACATCACTACTGTGTGCTTTCTTTGTTTCCTCATGATTCACACATAATCATCAAATATATAATCTATGATCTTCATAACCATACAATATATCATCTATGATCTTCAGTCAGTAGCAGCTGATGAATTTGTTTGGTGTAGATTTGTTGTCACTAATGAGTTGTCATTGAATGAAAGGACGGATGAGTTTAATTCACAAATTGCCTTAAACTACTACTTTCTCAGCACTTTAACAGATAACAGAATTTGACCAAATAGTCTTTTAAAGAAATACTTTTATTTAGACTTTTAAGGCTATCGCCGCTAGCAGCACAGGCCCAACCATTTCAACAGTTTTACCCAACAGGTTATAACCCCGCCCACTTCCAGCAGCCTGCAGCTCCAGTAGCTCAAACAAGCGTGAGCCCGCTTCTGCTTGCAGTTCAAGCCCACACAGGAGGGCACTTATACACGTACCATGATTTATTTATTTTTGTTCAGCCAAAAGTGCCGTGCGAGTCGCACAGTGAAACAAGCGCACATACTGGGGCGCATTCGACCCAGATCTCCAAAGCAAGTTTTTAGGCTGCAAAAACATTTCTTGCTCAGTCTGCAAGTCAGTGGCACACTCAACTATATTGTGCCCGCAGGTTAACCATTCCTCTCTTCCCTGCCCGGGAACAAGCACTGCTACATCCACCAGCTATGTATTAGAATTATTATAAGAGCTAGCTGTGCCTTGAGCACCAACCGCCAGTGCAAACCAGGATTCCAAAGGAAAGTTTCCTCAAAATCGCAGGTCGGGGGGGGGTTTTTTGGCTTGCAAAAAAAAATAGACATTACATCTGCTTTCAAAGTAATGCCTATCCATCCAGATTCATGGCACTTAATCGGAGTTCGCTGGCTCGGGGAATACTATTTCGCAGTGCGCTTAACTTTCGGATGCAAGCAACCCTAAAATATTCGACAGAATGGGCAGAATGCTAGCAGCATTTTTTGTGCATTGCGACAACAACGCAACAGTGTGTTGCATTAACAAAGGCCGTTCCCATTCACCTGCTCTGTCAGATATAGCCAAGTAGTAAGGCACAAGGACACAGGATTTCCAACAAAAAATGGGTTTTATTTTACCCCCAAAAAAATATAAGAAAAAGTCCCAATTAAAGGAAACAAAATAAATCAACTTGTTCTAACAAATAATCTAGCTAGACTTACATAAACTAAAGTAAACCAAAACAAATTTTAACGCAATATAAGGAGAACTAAGGAGAACTGAACAACACAAACATTACCCCCCAAATGAGACAACCAACAGGTATTTATCACAGACGGTGAGCTCACTTAAACAAGGCAGGGGAAATCATACAATCAACAATTCATAAATCAACAAATTAGTTACAAGTTAACCAATCAAAGTAAATAAAGTAACAAACAAACAATATAAGAATACAAACCAACAAGTGTAAAATAGAAATAAATTGGAACCAATCAAAACCATAAATTTCATTTTCTTCACCCCCCCCCATGACATAGCATCTAGTTGGTATCGGCAAGCGGAATGCTCAGACCATAAATATTCACTGCTGCACGCGCCTCAGCCCTTTGTCCGTCAAGCCCGCGATGACAGAAAGACGCACTCCTGCAGCCAACGCCATTCATCCAACCTCCATGCCACGGTAACTTAAACTCAAAACGAAACAAGGATAAGGAAACAGACATAGCACAACGCACACCAGTAAGTGTGCACACCAAACCAACGAACGAAGTACTAACATGTATAAATAAAGCTTTTGCAAATTTGTCAAACAAAATCTGTGTAGTGATTTTATTATACCTGAAACTTAAATCCTATACTATACTCAAATATAACTGAATTTGAAAGAGAAAGAAAATAACTATCAATATGTAAATAAAGGTATGTATCGTGAATGACTGCGTATCTGTTACCCTTATCAATGTGTGGCCACAGGTTCGGCCATCACATGCTCCAATGCCACTCCTAGGGCGTCTCAGCTGGATTTCAGCTTGTGACTAATTCATTATAATTGCTAAACACGTCCCTGGGTCAGAAAATCAAATCGCTGACTCCCCGTCTCGTTTTCTGTTTCAGAAATTCAGGATGCTGGCTCCAGAGGCTGATCAATTCCCAACTCCAGTACCTCGCTATTCGGAACTGATGTTCCCGTAACACACCCGTTAAAACCCCTCCTCGACACATCGCTCGACACTATCCTCCAAGCAGTTTCTCCCAGGACCCTCCAATCCTACGTGACTGTTTTTAAGATGTTTTAAAGCATTTCATGTCTCCTATAACATGTCGTTCCACGATTTCTCTTTCTCTTCTTTCAAATCACCTCGTTTATTTCCTACCTTAATAGTGTTAAAGGGACATTGTGTAGGAATTTCTCCCATCTAGAGGTGAAATAGTTTTTTGGATTCAAACGAATTGTGCTCTCCAGCGCCTCGCTTTTTCAAATGTGTGTTGCATCTACGGTAGACACTGGCTCTGAACGAAAACACGCTGTGAAAATGCGTTGGCATAGTACTTTTTGTCCATCTCTTGCTATTATAGTTTTTCAAGATGGCGGAACTACATGGAAGCCTCTATGGACCTACCAGTCCCATGTATATAAATTCTTCGTTTACGATAATAAGTCAGATAATTGGCAGAGGTAATTGTACACCATTGAGGACATATTTATGAATAAAATTTTTGATTTTATATAATAAAATACCTAAAAAAGTACACATTGTCCCTTTAAGAAGAAAAAAAATCCACCCCACCATCTCAGACTGGTCAGTACTAAATGGTAAAACAAAATATATATAAGGACCAACCGGTTCCACTTTAAAAAGCCCACCAAACCCTCATTGACTAAAACCCCCTGGGTCATTCACCGGGGGTCTCTCTCTTTCTGTCCAGTGAGCATTTGGCCTCACAGCGCACTCAGCGAAAACTTTCCGGTAAGCCTAGATCGGAATGGCCACTCCACAGTCGGCAGACCGCAAGCCGCCCTGTTGAAGCTACATGGGCCTCTCGGTCTGTCGTCCGTGATTTACGCGAACAGCTCCCATCAAGAAAGGCACAACTCTCCCAGATTTGTCATTCCAAATTACAACTGCTCCCCGTTCTCAGGTCAGCAGGGTCCGTCAGTCCAGCGCAGTGAGCCGCCACCACGGGCCCTCCTGGCCAAGCACCCAGACCCTTTCTCGAGATGCCAGCCCGCCAATCTTGGCACCCATTTGGGGGGGTCTTTAGTCCGGCGGCTGTCCTCTGCTCTCTAGCCTTTTGGGGGGAGTACTCTGGGTTCGGGCCGAACTCCGAGCTCGGAGCCCTCCCCCCGGACAGCACGCCAAATACGCATTAAACTTTACTCCCTTTAATTGTATGTAAGTGTGAACTCGTGAAGTTAAGCGTGTCTTTGTCATAATTTCTCCTGTAATAGAATAGAGCTTCCACAATAGGACATTTTATTTTATTTGCAAATTGCAATTTAATTCTTTAATGTCTTGCAAAACTCATAATTTGTGTTTATTTTGCCTCTTTAGCACAATGTTGGGAAGGTTACTTAGGGAAGGTTACTTTGGAAATGTATGGAGCCCCTAAATGGACGTGGTGGTGGAAAACATTTTAGGATGGGAGAATTTTTTTTTTTTCAAATCTTTTGCGTTCCCCCGAGAAACTTTGCGTTCCCTCACAAAGATATTTGCGTTCCCACGCAAAACCTGTTGGCATCTCGGACAGACACTTCCTGTTTAATGTCCCGCTGGCAGTGTTTCAGAGCTCCGTACGTTAATGGAGCGTTTCATAGTGTTTGAACTTGGACTCAAATATAAAGAAATGCGGTCAGTGCTTAACTCAAGGAGATCAGTGAAGTTGGCAATATATTCACATGCTATTCGAACTTCCCGGATCAATATTCTTGAGCTAAACGTTGTTAAAACACAAACGACACCTATTTACAATCACAGTAACCTAGACAACGAGCTACAACCCAATTCTCCTCAAAACAAGCTTTGTAATATAGGCTAAATGGATCTCTATGAGCAGGCGGCTGAGAGTCCGAAGGGACCATCTGCATTTATATAGCACATTTCACAGGAATAAGGCCACAAAGTGCTTCACAACAAAAACAATTATATCATTAAAGCTGCAAGCAGCCTTACGGGGCCAAGCCTTCAATGGTTCCATGGGTTCAAAAGGTACTTAAAAATACTTTGCTTTCAAAACTTTAAAAGAAACTTTAATAACCAAAGTGTTCTTACTCATTAACTTCTTACCTCACAAAAGAAATGAGATCATCCAGCTGCCGAGGTTCAGTAGTAAAAAAGAGAATGAACTCAAAATAAAGACTTTGCATATAAATGAAACACACGTTGTATTTAATAGGAAGAAAGAATAGTACAATGCTTTTCAGTATGATAAAGAAATTGAAATGACACAACTTTATAAAGTTGTAAGACAAAGGACTTGAACCCACAATCTCTGGGTCATATGCCTGTCACTCATTGAGCCCCTGGGAAGTCATGTGTTTCCATAGATGTAGAAGTTCCATAGTTCAAATGAGAATCAACTCAAAATGAAGATTTAGTATTTAAATGGACAGCATGTTACGTTTAATGAGTTTAGTTGATATTATTGTGATTCACTGTTAGGTGGTTGTCCTGCACCTTTAACAAATAAAGTTAGTCCAAGATGCAGTATATAGATCAATAAAATATTATTTTACAACATTAAGATTAACAGGTTCTTGTAAGAATCTTACAATTCTGGACTTTTGGTACTACTTAGGATATTGAACTGCACTAAAGGAGAGAATGTTTTGTTTTTGCATGTGGGTCCTAAAGTCTGGAGCAGGTTTCCTGATAATATTCACTATTCTGTCAAACATTCCTAGTTTAATTGTAGATTAAACACTTCTCTTTAAACAAGAATTCACGCAATGCATTTTATAATCTTGTAATTTTGTTATATTAGATCTAATACATATTTTTATGTTCTATTTTCAGTTTCTAAATTGTCATGGGCATATTAGATATTAGTTCATTAAGTTAATATTCAGAAAAAATACAAGTACTCCACAGCAACTCTAGGGGTCACTGTTTGACAAATGGAAATTTTGCATGGTGTGTCTTTGATGTAATACAACACTATTAACTAAAGCTTAAAACAATTATTGAACCTGGTCTTTAAACTGTAGAAGTTTGTCAGTTTATAAATCCATTAACACCATATACCTAGCCTCCCTTTGTTCTACTAATGGTCACAATTGTGACCTGACGAATAATCAAGTTTTTTGTATGGATTTTGAGATATATTTTTGACGTAATTGTTAAAGATTGTTTAATATCCTTATGTATTCATACATGTTATCTCAGGGAAAAGAAATTGGAATTACATGGGTTAACTGCCATATGCAACTGTAACCTATATTTTTGCTACAAGTACATTACTTTGACAGTCATCTTTGATAATGTCTTGTACAATTAAGTTTTTTTTTTATGCTGCCTAGAAACAATATTGTGAGAGGTGATAAAAATGTGAATTAAAAATAACTATTATTTTTAGTTTAAATACCATTTAGCACATTGGATAAAGTAAGCAAATTAGAGGGGGCCTTTGAAGTGATTTTAAAGCACCATTGTTGCATATTTAAATCTTTACAGAACAGAATACCAACCGTTTCTTTAGTTATTCACAATGACACTTATGGTTACACTACTTGCTTTTCCCAGTATGGTTTGTGAAACTAAACTTAGTGCCTAGTTAAGAATGGCTAGAAGAATGCACGCAACTTTCCAAATGTAAGATAAGCCCATGCAATAAAGGTCACATATTCCAAGAATTGACACACATTTGTTTTAATAAAAAAAAAAAATACATTAAACAACATTTAACAAAGCTTTGCCATAAAAATGAAATAAAAATCAATCAGTAGCATTTCAGAACATAATGGACAAAATTAACCTAATTTCAATAGAAAACATGACTTAAATCAATATTTGCCATTCATTAAAAAAAAAAAAAAAAAAAAAAAAAACCAATACCATCATTTCAATATATATACACACACACACACAACCATCTTAGTTGTGCATTTCAATACAAAGTCATTTTTGTATTATTTTTACAGCACTCTTCTTAGTCAAAGGTTTTTTAGCTGGTGTAATAGGAGGCGTTGTTGGCTCAGATGGTCTTTTAACTGGAGACTTGGGTTCTGGAGTGCTTTGTGTCTCTGTGACACAGAGGACAGGGTTGATTTCATCGATATTCACTTCAAATAAATCCTCATCACTGGGATGAGCGGATGAAGCGTTTTCAATATTGGTGACTTCCAAACAGTTATTATATGTTAAAGTCAGTTCATCGGAGGATAGAAAGAGTTCTTCTATATCTTGTGAATCACAAGTTGACAGTTCAAGTTCTGGTGCTATGAATTTTGACAAAGTTGAGTTCGAAACCGTAAGAGAAGTTATTTGACTGTCTTGATTTATCTCAATTATTCCATTGCATTTTGTTATATAGCTTTTTGTGTTCCGTAGAATTTTGCAAGTCGGGCAACGGTGAAATTGCTGTTTGATGTTGAATTGTTCTTGTGATTTGTGGCATTTTGGACATTGTTTTTTAATGTTTATTTGCACCCCTATTGGCTTTTGTTTCACCACTGTATTAGGTAGAGAGGGTTCTTTACTGATTTTAGGGCCTTGACCAGGTGGGAAAACTTGGTCCTGTGCAATAGGTTCCATGGTTGTTTTCAGGGTTGTTGTGAGGCTCTTAAGGCTGTTGTACAGTCTAGTTTTAAGATTGGTAAAGGTGTAGGAGTTACCTAGTTGCAGTTTTGAAACTTGGTTTTCCCAAAGAGTAAGTTGAATTTCTCCAGATGGATCTTGCAAGGAACATTCTTGGATCTCACAGTCTGTACCCCAGGCCTTTACAGTAGTTGCGTTGTTTAGCTTGCATACTGTTGCAGATATTTTAGTGATCTGAAAATTTAAAGAAAATCGTACATGTACAATCAAAAATATACATCAATAAACATGATTACAAGGGAAATGTATACAACTGCTGTTGTGGTCATAAGAAGAGGAAATAGCCAAACTTTTCCACACATTAACCAATTTGAAACGCATTAATCATGTTTGTAAAGCATCTAGCAAAGATAACTGAGAAGCAGAGTAATCTTTGCCTGTGCATCTGAAAAATCTTTCACATTTTAGCATTTTTTTGAACGTCAGGCTACTTTAAAATGTTTTTCTCCCCATAAAAACGATTTTGCACAATCTACAGAGGGCTAATATATGTGATTGTACTACTCTCCAGAGCATTACTACAACAAGTAAACAACCCTGTAGGCTATTTACACAGTGAGAAGGTTGAAAAAAAAACAGCTTACCAATTGTCGTGATCCCAGAGTTTTTGCTTCTTCTACAGTGAGTTTTTCTATCTCTTTTGGTGGTTTGTGGGGAAATGTAGATGTTGCGACTTCCACAGCAGTACTCCGATCACACTGAATGAAATATTCAGAATTATTGAGGCCTAAAGAATGAAAAAAGTGAGAATTGATATGGGCTTGTTTGTACAATGAATTTGAAAGGAATACGATTACTGAAAGTTTATCAGATAGAAAACAGGATTAAATAGCTAGACTACCACTTACTTGGCTTTTTTGTTATGTTTGACAGTTTAACCGCTGTCCGATTTAATGCTAATGTTGTCCAAGTTTGATGTTTTTCGTGCGCAAAGATGACAGCTTGGTGATATTCACTGCGACCTGTTTGCAAAGTTGCATTAAAAAACTTTGAGTTTGTTCTAGACAGTTGCACTCTGGAAACTGCATGAATGTAAACATAAATGCAGTTGTCAGATTCACTGGTCTCTGGTCTATTTAAATATTTGTTCATTTTTGCTGTTGCATGAAAAAAGAGGTTTGCAAGTGGTGTGATTTATAGTAGATTAGGCCTACTAGAACAGAAATTGACAATGCTTGGTATGCAATTAACAAACGATTCAATTAGGGTGATTGCAGGAATTAGTAATACATTCATCAAATTGCTGAGTTAATCATTTTAGAATTGGGAAGCTTGGTTTAGTGGAGGCAAGAAATGGATCTGAAAGTCTGCTGGAAATAATTGAAAGGTAAATTTACTTGTATAATGCCTTTTAGGGATGGAGAAATGAAGCCTCTTGAACTTAATTAAGCTTTACTCTGATTGTTTTGGGAAAATATTCAAAGCATCAGGAGCAGCAATAAACCTGGAGTGCAGCTCTGTGTATAATGATAGTGTATTGTTTGATGTGTAATGATATTTTGTTGCTTATTTGAGAATAAATAATTGTATACATTATGTAAATTCTTTAGGTTAGCTTTTACTAGTCTTTTTGGCAATATACCTCAACTAATTGATGTTGATCCAAATAATGTACTGTTAGAATAGTAACTATTTGTAATTTAACATTCATGTAGTAACTAATTAACTTCTATTTACAATTACAATTTATTTTTTAAAACAATTCTTAATGTTAGATAATACAAAAATGTTCATGTATTTTAATGTGATTTTATGGTTTACTATTATGATAAAATTACTTTTATTTATTGTCCACATGACGAGAAGGAAAAACTGATATTCAAGTCACTAAGTAAGTCTAATGTTTATGGGACTTAAAATAATTAAAAGATATGCATATGTACACATTCAAATGTTTAATGTCAGATCAGTTAATATTGTGGAGTTGGTCAAACCATTTCTTGTATGGAATTGAAAGTATTCTTTACTATATACTTTGCAATAAAATGTTGCCAGTGGTTGATCAATTGAATAGGCATTTGTGTTCTGTTTGAAGCTTTATGTATTTAACTTGAAATGTAAAAAAGGCAGCACAATTTAAAAAAATAGAGGTTTACCTAGACCACCACAAACATCTTATCATACCCTTCTGCTCTCCAGTTCACTACTTTACACACAATGCACAAACACATATATGAAGTTGAGAATTAACACATGGAGGCAAAAAAAAAAAAGAGGATACGACTATACATAGGAAGAAAACAACCAATTTATGTAACTGCTTACAATGCAATTAGAATAGTTGAAAGTCAATGACTGCTCATTTGTTCACAAACCTTTCTGGATATTTAAGACTTCAGGTAAGAATCAACATAGAATGAACAAAAACACATTTCTAATCCCAAAAGAAAGATTACAACAATGCTTATCTGGATAATAAAGGAATTGAAATGACAACTTAACACATTTTTTTTTTAAATTAAAGTTGTCCCACATGGGGCTTGAACCCACTATCTCTGGGTCAGATATCTGTCACTCATCTCATTGCACCACTTGGAAGTTGTGTTTTGGCCAAGATGCAGAAGATCCATAGTTCAAGTGAGAAGCAACTCAAAATGAAGAATTTTTAAATAAATTATCTGTGTGTTCTATTCTACTAGCTCCTTCACCTGGAACAGAAGCAACTTGTCCACCACTTAAAGCCTTATGGTTTAGCCTGATAACTGAAGAGCCACATTAGAAAGAATGGCATCTGGCTAGCATGCTAACCAATTAGTATGCTAAGCTAACTAAGATAAGGCAACAAACACAGGCTAGATCAACTGCAGAGAGGAAGATCTTTGGTATGGGGGCTACTATCAAAAACCTGTTCATCATTTCTGTGCAGCTCGGTCCAAAGATCATCTGATCACACGTTGGACTACTCACTACAAGTGTTTCATAATCAATTAATTTCATAATACACAATTTTAAAGTTGTCCCACACGGGACTCGAACCCACTATCTATGGGTTAGATGCCTGTCACTCATCTCGTTGAGCCACTTGCCAGACATGCATCCACACAGCTGCCGAAATTCAATATTTTCAAGAGAGAATCAAGTCAAAATTAAGAATTTTGAAGTAAATGGAGAACATTTTGTATTTAAAAAGTTTAGATTAAATCATCCAAAATTGGTCAGATTACTACTCATTACCATCACTACAAGTGTGCCAATTTTCTAACTTGTGGTTCATAGGGCTGCCATTGACTACCCTTCTGGAAGAAGAACAACAATGAATTGGACGTAAAAGCACTGCATGTTGTGTGTGGCAGCTTCAGATGAGATCATTCTTATGCACAATGCCTGGAACAGATGCAACTTCTGCATCTTTTCCTGCCACAGTACCTCATGCGGTCTGGGCACATGTCACACTGAGTGGCGAACCCACGACGCTGAACATCGGGATCCGTGGTGTAACACGTTGAGCTAATCACTCATGCACGTTCACCAGCCTGCTGAGTAGAGGTTTCAGTGTGAGAATGAGTTCACAAAAAGTTCCATGACATGTTAACCAGATAAGCATGCTAAGCTAGCTTAATGCTAATTTAGCTTATAACGTGGTACATCCAATCCTGGCAAAATAGATATCGTCGGATTTGACATGATGCAAGGAATCGATAGACACCAATTTTATGATTTTTTGACAAACTGTTCACAAGTTACAGCCTCTGAACCAATGTTGGGTCGACCTTGTTAAATTTGCGACATCATAACTTTTTTTATTACAGTATAGCAAAAAAATCGGGAACAGTACTTCTGTGCGGCTCGGTCCGAAGATCATTTGAGCAAATTTTGGACAATTTTGGACAAATTTTGAAGGAGGAGTAGCGAAAAAACTGTTTTACATTCGCTCCAATATGGCGGCCAGTCACATTGTTGGAAAATGACAAATGAGATATCGTCTAAATCGGCATAAACCAAGGAACATAATGTCATAAAGAACTCAAAATTTGAACAATATTTTCAAATGTTATAAGCGTTTTTTCAAAAAACAATGATATATCTGGAACACTAGGTGGCGCTGTGATCAAACTTCTCATGTCGCTTTAGGACATGGTGTCGGTCATCCCTACCAAATTGTGTGCTGATATGTCAAATAGTTTAAAAGATATTGCAATTTATGACAAAATTCAAAATGGCGGACACGTGGTACATCCCATCATGGCAAAATCGATATCCACGGATTCGGCATGACGCAAGGAATCCATAGATACCACAATTATGAATTTCTGACAAACTGTTCAAAAGTTATTGGCCAAAATAGCAATTTGTCATATCTCATGACCCGTAGGTGGCGCTATTCCCAACTTTGGCATGGGACCTCAGAACATGCTTCCGATGAAGTGTACCAATTTTCGTTTCGATTGATCAAACTTTGGCCGAGATACAGCCTCTTAGCCAATTTTGGGTGGACCTCGTTAAGTTTGCGACATTATAACTTTTTTTTTTCCAGTATAACAAAAAAATCGGGAACAGTACTTTTATGCGGCTCAGTCTGAAGATCATTTGAGTGCATGTTTGGAGAAAATTGAACAAAATTTGAAGGAGGAGTAGCGAAATAACTGAATACTGTACATTTCAAAATGGCCACTACTGTAATGGGTGGGGTCTTAATGTAAGGTATTGGTTGTGATCAGCATGATGAGTGGAATCAGGTGTACTAAGTTTCATGTCTCTAGATCAAAGGGTTCAAAAGTTATAACCATTTCAATGTTGAATTTTTGAACTGGTGGTGGCGCTATAGAGTTGGTTCTAGAGACTCAATATTTGGCTCAATTACTTTTCATGACCATCACTATAAGTGTGCCTAATTTCATCATTTTCCTATGTACGGTTCATAGGGCTGCCATAGACTTCCATTTGCGGAAGAAGAAGAAGAATAATAATAATAAATATAGCTGCAAGCAGCAACACGGGGCCAAGCCCTGCAAGGCACCGCAATTAGAACAATTACAGCAAAGTTCAAAGGCTTGGCACCGCAATTAGAACAAGTACAGCAAAGTTCAAAGGCTTGGCACCGCAAGCAGAACAAGTACTGCAAACTGCAAGTACAGCAAGCTGCAAGTACAGCAAGTACAGCAAGCACAGCAAGTACAGCAAGTACAAGTACAGCAAGTACAGCAAGCACAGCAAGTACAGCAAGTACTGCAAGTACAGCAGCGCATCAAGCATTTAAGCACCAATAGCAGTGCAGAGCCGCAAGAACAAAAACAGCACAAATTGAATATACATGTAAATGAAGCACAGCGAGCATTTAAGCACCAACAGCAGAGCAGAGCCAGAAGGAATTGAAATGACAACTTTATAGTCATCCCACATGGGACTCGAACCCACGACCAGAATGGTTCGGGATTCAAGATGCATGGTTTAGCTGATTGCGCCACTCAGAGGCATGACAGCAGAGGAGAGGGTTCAGTGTGAGAATGAGTTCACAAAAAAGTTCCATGACATGTTAACCAGATTAGCATGCTAAGCTAGCTTAATGCTAATTTAGCTTATGACTTGGTACATCCAATCCTGGCAAAATAGATATCATCGGATTCGACATGATGCAAGGAATCGATAGACACCAATTTTATGATTTTGTGACAAACTGTTCACAAGTTACAGCCTCTGAACCAAGGTTGGGTCGAACTTGTTAAATTTACGACATCATAACTTTTTTTTCCCAATATAGCAAAAAAATCGGGAACAGTACTTCTGTGCGGCTCGGTCCGAAGATCATTTGAGCAAATTTTGGACAATTTTGGACAAATTTTGAAGGAAGAGTAGCGAAAAAACTGTTTTACATTCGCTCCAATATGGCGGACAGTCACATTGTTGGAAAATGGCATATGAGATATCGTTGAAATCGGCATAAGCCAAGGAATATATTGGCATAGAGAAATCATATTTCAAGCAATGTTAGCAAAAGTTATAAGCGTTTTTTCAAAAAACAATGATATCTCTGGAACACTAGGTGGCGCTGTGATCAAACTTCTCATGTACCTTCGGGCCATGCTAATGATGATCCATACCAAATGTGGTGAGGAAATTTCAAATAGTTTAAAAGATATTGCAAATTATGACAAAATTCAAAATGGCGGACACGTGGTACATCCCATCATGGCAAAATCGATATCCACGGATTCGGCATGATGCAAGGAATCCATAGATACCACAATTATGATTTTCTGACAAACTGTTCAAAAGTTATTGGTCAAAATAGCAATTGTTCATATCTCATGACCCATAGGTGGCGCTATTCCCAACTTTGCATTGGAACCTCAACACATGCTTCCGATGAAGTGTACCAATTTTCGTTTCGATTGATCAAACTTTGGCCGAGATACAGCCTCTTAGCCAATTTTGGGTGGACCTTGTTAAGTTTGCGACATTATAACTTTTTTTTTCCAGTATAACAAAAAAATCGGGAACAGTACTTTTATGCGGCTCAGTCTGAAGATCATTTGAGTGCATGTTTGGAGAAAATTGGACAAAATTTGAAGGAGGAGTAGCGAAATAACTGAATACTGTACATTTCAAAATGGCCACTACTGTAATGGGCGGGGTCTTAATGTAAGGTATTGGTTGTGATCAGCATGATGAGTGGAATCAGGTGTACTAAGTTTCATGTCTCTAGATCAAAGGGTTCAAAAGTTATAACCATTTCAATGTTGAATTTTTGAACTGGTGGTGGCGCTATAGAGTTGGTCCTAGAGGGTCAAAAATTGGTCCAATTACTATTCATTAGCATCACTACAAGTGTGCCAAATTTCATCATTTTCCTATGTACGGTTCATAGGGCTGCCATAGACTTCCATTTGCGGAAGAAGAAGAAAACTATTATTCTGACAATAACAATTGCTAATATAGCTGCAAGCAGCAACACGGGGCCAAGCCCTGCAAGGCACCGCAATTAGAACAATTACAGCAAAGTTCAAAGGCTTGGCACCGCAATTAGAACAATTAAAGCAAAGTTAAAAGGCTTGGCACCACAATTAGAACAAGTACAGCAAAGTTCAAAGGCTTGGCACCGCAATTTAGAACAAGTACAGCAAAGTTCAAAGGCTTGGCACCGCAAGCAGAACAAGTACTGCAAACTGCAAGTACAGCAAGCTGCAAGTACAGCAAGTACTGCAAGTACAGCAAACACAGCAAGTACAGCAAGTACTGCAAACACAGCAAGTACAGCAAGTACTGCAAGCACAGCAAGTACTGCAAGTACAGCAGCGCATCAAGCATTTAAGCACCAATAGCACTGCAGAGCCGCAAGAACAAAAACAGCACAAATTGAATATACATGTAAATGAAGCACAGCTAGCATTTAAGCACCAACAGCAGAGCAGAGCCGGAAGGAATTGAAATGACAACTTTATAAACAATTTTAAAGTCGTCCCACATGGGACTCGAACCCACGACCAGAATGGTTCGGGATTCGAGATGCATGGTTTAGCTGATTGCGCCACTCAGAGGACGTGAATTTCAAAACGGCAGAGGAGAGGGTTCAGTGTGAGAATGAGTGACATGTTAACCAGATTAGCATGCTAAGCTAGCTTAATGCTAATTTAGCTTATGACGTGGTACATCCAATCCTGGCAAAATAGATATCATCGGATTCGACATGATGCAAGGAATCGATAGACACCAATTTTATGATTTTGTGACAAACTGTTCACAAGTTACAGCCTCTTAGCCAATTTTGGGTTGACCTTGTTACATTTGTGACATCATAACTTTTTTATTACAGTATAGCAAAAAAATCGGGAACAGTACTTTTATGCGGCTCGGTCCGAAGATCATTTGAGCAAATTTTGGACAATTTTGGACAAATTTTGAAGGAGGAGTAGCGAAAAAACTGTTTTACATTCGCTCCAATATGGCGGCCAGTCACATTGTTGGAAAATGACAAATGAGATATCGTCTAAATCGGCATAAACCAAGGAACATAATGTCATAAAGAACTCAAAATTTGAACAATATTTTCAAATGTTATAAGCGTTTTTTCAAAAAACAATGATATATCTGGAACACTAGGTGGCGCTGTGATCAAACTTCTCATGTCGCTTTAGGACATGGTGTCGGTCATCCCTACCAAATTGTGTGCTGATATGTCAAATAGTTTAAAAGATATTGCAATTTATGACAAAATTCAAAATGGCGGACACGTGGTACATCCCATCATGGCAAAATCGATATCCACGGATTCGGCATGATGCAAGGAATCCATAGATACCACAATTATGATTTTCTGACAAACTGTTCAAAAGTTATTGGCCAAAATAGCAATTTGTCATATCTCATGACCCGTAGGTGGCGCTATTCCCAACTTTGGCATGAGACCTCAGAACATGCTTCCGATGAAGTGTACCAATTTTCGTTTCGATTGATCAAACTTTGGCCGAGATACAGCCTCTTAGCCAATTTTGGGTGGACCTCGTTAAGTTTGCGACATTATAACTTTTTTTTTCCAGTATAACAAAAAAATCGGGAACAGTACTTTTATGCGGCTCAGTCTGAAGATCATTTGAGTGCATGTTTGGAGAAAATTGGACAAAATTTGAAGGAGGAGTAGCGAAATAACTGAATACTGTACATTTCAAAATGGCCACTACTGTAATGGGCGGGGTCTTAATGTAAGGTATTGGTTGTGATCAGCATGATGAGTGGAATCAGGTGTACTAAGTTTCATGTCTCTAGATCAAAGGGTTCAAAAGTTATAACCATTTCAATGTTGAATTTTTGAACTGGTGGTGGCGCTATAGAGTTGGTCCTAGAGGGTCAAAAATTGGTCCAATTACTATTCATTAGCATCACTACAAGTGTGCCAAATTTCATCATTTTCCTATGTACGGTTCATAGGGCTGCCATAGACTTCCATTTGCGGAAGAAGAATAATAATAATAATAAGAAAACCAACAGATACAATAGGTGCCTCTGCACCTTCGGTGCTTGGCCCCTAATAAGATTAAAGCTGCAAGCAGCCTTACGGGGCCAAGCCTTCAATGGTTCCATGGGTTCAAAAAGTACTTAAAAATACTTTGCTTTCCAAACTTTAAAAGAAACTTTAATAACCAAAGTATTCTTACTTATTAACTTCTTACCTCACAAAAGAAATGAGATCATCCAGCTGCCGAGGTTCAGTAGTAAAAAAGAGAATGGACTCAAAATAAAGACTTTGCATATAAATGAAACACACGTTGTATTTAATAGGAAGAAAGAATAGTACAATGCTTTTCAGTATGATAAAGAAATTGAAATGACACAACTTTATAAAGTTGTAAGACAAAGGACTTGAACCCACAATCTCTGGGTCATATGCCTGTCACTCATTGAGCCCCTGGGAAGTCATGTGTTTCCATAGATGTAGAAGTTCCATAGTTCAAATGAGAAATAACTCAAAATGAAGATTTAGTATTTAAATGGACAGCATGTTACGTTTAATGAGTTTAGTTGATATTATTGTGATTCACTGTTAGGTGGTTGTCCTGCACCTTTAACAAATAAAGTTAGTCCAAGATGCAGTATATAGATCGATAAAATATTATTTTACAACATTAAGATTAACAGGTTCTTGTAAGAATCTTACAATTCTGGACTTTTGGTACTACTTAGGATATTGAACTGCACTAAAGGAGAGAATGTTTTGTTTTTGCATGTGGGTCCTAAAGTCTGGAGCAGGTTTCCTGATAATATTCACTATTCTGTCAAACATTCCTAGTTTAATTGTAGATTAAACACTTCTCTTTAAACAAGAATTCACGCAATGCATTTTATAATCTTGTAATTTTGTTATATTAGATCTAATACATATTTTTATGTTCTATTTTCAGTTTCTAAATTGTCATGGGCATATTAGATATTAGGTCATTAAGTTAATATTCAGAAAAAATACAAGTACTCCACAGCAACTCTAGGGGTCACTGTTTGACAAATGGAAATTTTGCATGGTGTGTCTTTGATGTAATACAACACTATTAACTAAAGCTTAAAACAATTATTGAACCTGGTCTTTAAACTGTAGAAGTTTGTCAGTTTATAAATCCATTAACACCATATACCTAGCCTCCCTTTGTTCTACTAATGGTCACAATTGTGACCTGACGAATAATCAAGTTTTTTGTATGGATTTTGAGATATATTTTTGACGTAATTGTTAAAGATTGTTTAATATCCTTATGTATTCATACATGTTATCTCAGGGAAAAGAAATTGGAATTACATGGGTTAACTGCCATATGCAACTGTAACCTATATTTTTGCTACAAGTACATTACTTTGACAGTCATCTTTGATAATGTCTTGTACAATTAAGTTTTTTTTTTTATGCTGCCTAGAAACAATATTGTGAGAGGTGATAAAAATGTGAATTAAAAATAACGATTATTTTTAGTTTAAATACCATTTAGCACATTGGATAAAGTAAGCAAATTAGAGGGGGCCTTTGAAGTGATTTTAAAGCACCATTGTTGCATATTTAAATCTTTACAGAACAGAATACCAACCGTTTCTTTAGTTATTCACAATGACACTTATGGTTACACTACTTGCTTTTCCCAGTATGGTTTGTGAAACTAAACTTAGTGCCTAGTTAAGAATGGCTAGAAGAATGCACGCAACTTTCCAAATGTAAGATAAGCCCATGCAATAAAGGTCACATATTCCAAGAATTGACACACATTTGTTTTAATAAAAAAAAAAAAATACATTAAACAACATTTAACAAAGCTTTGCCATAAAAATGAAATAAAAATCAATCAGTAGCATTTCAGAACATAATGGACAAAATTAACCTAATTTCAATAGAAAACATGACTTAAATCAATATTTGCCATTCATTAAAAAAAAAAACAAACAAAAAAAAAAACACCAATACCATCATTTCAATATATATACACACACACACACAACCATCTTAGTTGTGCATTTCAATACAAAGTCATTTTTGTATTATTTTTACAGCACTCTTCTTAGTCAAAGGTTTTTTTAGCTGGTGTAATAGGAGGCGTTGTTGGCTCAGATGGTCTTTTAACTGGAGACTTGGGTTCTGGAGTGCTTTGTGTCTCTGTGACACAGAGGACAGGGTTGATTTCATCGATATTCACTTCAAATAAATCCTCATCACTGGGATGAGCGGATGAAGCGTTTTCAATATTGGTGACTTCCAAACAGTTATTATATGTTAAAGTCAGTTCATCGGAGGATAGAAAGAGTTCTTCTATATCTTGTGAATCACAAGTTGACAGTTCAAGTTCTGGTGCTATGAATTTTGACAAAGTTGAGTTCGAAACCGTAAGAGAAGTTATTTGACTGTCTTGATTTATCTCAATTATTCCATTGCATTTTGTTATATAGCTTTTTGTGTTCCGTAGAATTTTGCAAGTCGGGCAACGGTGAAATTGCTGTTTGATGTTGAATTGTTCTTGTGATTTGTGGCATTTTGGACATTGTTTTTTAATGTTTATTTGCACCCCTATTGGCTTTTGTTTCACCACTGTATTAGGTAGAGAGGGTTCTTTACTGATTTTAGGGCCTTGACCAGGTGGGAAAACTTGGTCCTGTGCAATAGGTTCCATGGTTGTTTTCAGGGTTGTTGTGAGGCTCTTAAGGCTGTTGTACAGTCTAGTTTTAAGATTGGTAAAGGTGTAGGAGTTACCTAGTTGCAGTTTTGAAACTTGGTTTTCCCAAAGAGTAAGTTGAATTTCTCCAGATGGATCTTGCAAGGAACATTCTTGGATCTCACAGTCTGTACCCCAGGCCTTTACAGTAGTTGCGTTGTTTAGCTTGCATACTGTTGCAGATATTTTAGTGATCTGAAAATTTAAAGAAAATCGTACATGTACAATCAAAAATATACATCAATAAACATGATTACAAGGGAAATGTATACAACTGCTGTTGTGGTCATAAGAAGAGGAAATAGCCAAACTTTTCCACACATTAACCAATTTGAAACGCATTAATCATGTTTGTAAAGCATCTAGCAAAGATAACTGAGAAGCAGAGTAATCTTTGCCTGTGCATCTGAAAAATCTTTCACATTTTAGCATTTTTTTGAACGTCAGGCTACTTTAAAATGTTTTTCTCCCCATAAAAACGATTTTGCATAATCTACAGAGGGCTAATATATGTGATTGTACTACTCTCCAGAGCATTACTACAACAAGTAAACAACCCTGTAGGCTATTTACACAGTGAGAAGGTTGAAAAAAAAACAGCTTACCAATTGTCGTGATCCCAGAGTTTTTGCTTCTTCTACAGTGAGTTTTTCTATCTCTTTTGGTGGTTTGTGGGGAAATGTAGATGTTGCGACTTCCACAGCAGTACTCCGATCACACTGAATGAAATATTCAGAATTATTGAGGCCTAAAGAATGAAAAAAGTGAGAATTGATATGGGCTTGTTTGTACAATGAATTTGAAAGGAATACGATTACTGAAAGTTTATCAGATAGAAAACAGGATTAAATAGCTAGACTACCACTTACTTGGCTTTTTTGTTATGTTTGACAGTTTAACCGCTGTCCGATTTAATGCTAATGTTGTCCAAGTTTAATGTTTTTCGTGCGCAAAGATGACAGCTTGGTGATATTCACTGCGACCTGTTTGCAAAGTTGCATTAAAAAACTTTGAGTTTGTTCTAGACAGTTGCACTCTGGAAACTGCATGAATGTAAACATAAATGCAGTTGTCAGATTCACTGGTCTCTGGTCTATTTAAATATTTGTTCATTTTTGCTGTTGCATGAAAAAAGAGGTTTGCAAGTGGTGTGATTTATAGTAGATTAGGCCTACTAGAACAGAAATTGACAATGCTTGGTATGCAATTAACAAACGATTCAATTAGGGTGATTGCAGGAATTAGTAATACATTCATCAAATTGCTGAGTTAATCATTTTAGAATTGGGAAGCTTGGTTTAGTGGAGGCAAGAAATGGATCTGAAAGTCTGCTGGAAATAATTGAAAGGTAAATTTACTTGTATAATGCCTTTTAGGGATGGAGAAATGAAGCCTCTTGAACTTAATTAAGCTTTACTCTGATTGTTTTGGGAAAATATTCAAAGCATCAGGAGCAGCAATAAACCTGGAGTGCAGCTCTGTGTATAATGATAGTGTATTGTTTGATGTGTAATGATATTTTGTTGCTTATTTGAGAATAAATAATTGTATACATTATGTAAATTCTTTAGGTTAGCTTTTACTAGTCTTTTTGGCAATATACCTCAACTAATTGATGTTGATCCAAATAATGTACTGTTAGAATAGTAACTATTTGTAATTTAACATTCATGTAGTAACTAATTAACTTCTATTTACAATTACAATTTATTTTTTAAAACAATTCTTAATGTTAGATAATACAAAAATGTTCATGTATTTTAATGTGATTTTATGGTTTACTATTATGATAAAATTACTTTTATTTATTGTCCACATGACGAGAAGGAAAAACTGATATTCAAGTCACTAAGTAAGTCTAATGTTTATGGGACTTAAAATAATTAAAAGATATGCATATGTACACATTCAAATGTTTAATGTCAGATCAGTTAATATTGTGGAGTTGGTCAAACCATTTCTTGTATGGAATTGAAAGTATTCTTTACTATATACTTTGCAATAAAATGTTGCCAGTGGTTGATCAATTGAATAGGCATTTGTGTTCTGTTTGAAGCTTTATGTATTTAACTTGAAATGTAAAAAAGGCAGCACAATTTAAAAAAATAGAGGTTTACCTAGACCACCACAAACATCTTATCATACCCTTCTGCTCTCCAGTTCACTACTTTACACACAATGCACAAACACATATATGAAGTTGAGAATTAACACATGGAGGCAAAAAAAAAAAAGAGGATACGACTATACATAGGAAGAAAACAACCAATTTATGTAACTGCTTACAATGCAATTAGAATAGTTGAAAGTCAATGACTGCTCATTTGTTCACAAACCTTTCTGGATATTTAAGACTTCAGGTAAGAATCAACATAGAATGAACAAAAACACATTTCTAATCCCAAAAGAAAGATTACAACAATGCTTATCTGGATAATAAAGGAATTGAAATGACAACTTAACACATTTTTTTTTTAAATTAAAGTTGTCCCACATGGGGCTTGAACCCACTATCTCTGGGTCAGATATCTGTCACTCATCTCATTGCACCACTTGGAAGTTGTGTTTTGGCCAAGATGCAGAAGATCCATAGTTCAAGTGAGAAGCAACTCAAAATGAAGAATTTTTAAATAAATTATCTGTGTGTTCTATTCTACTAGCTCCTTCACCTGGAACAGAAGCAACTTGTCCACCACTTAAAGCCTTATGGTTTAGCCTGATAACTGAAGAGCCACATTAGAAAGAATGGCATCTGGCTAGCATGCTAACCAATTAGTATGCTAAGCTAACTAAGATAAGGCAACAAACACAGGCTAGATCAACTGCAGAGAGGAAGATCTTTGGTATGGGGGCTACTATCAAAAACCTGTTCATCATTTCTGTGCAGCTCGGTCCAAAGATCATCTGATCACACGTTGGACTACTCACTACAAGTGTTTCATAATCAATTAATTTCATAATACACAATTTTAAAGTTGTCCCACACGGGACTCGAACCCACTATCTATGGGTTAGATGCCTGTCACTCATCTCGTTGAGCCACTTGCCAGACATGCATCCACACAGCTGCCGAAATTCAATATTTTCAAGAGAGAATCAAGTCAAAATTAAGAATTTTGAAGTAAATGGAGAACATTTTGTATTTAAAAAGTTTAGATTAAATCATCCAAAATTGGTCAGATTACTACTCATTACCATCACTACAAGTGTGCCAATTTTCTAACTTGTGGTTCATAGGGCTGCCATTGACTACCCTTCTGGAAGAAGAACAACAATGAATTGGACGTAAAAGCACTGCATGTTGTGTGTGGCAGCTTCAGATGAGATCATTCTTATGCACAATGCCTGGAACAGATGCAACTTCTGCATCTTTTCCTGCCACAGTACCTCATGCGGTCTGGGCACATGTCACACTGAGTGGCGAACCCACGACGCTGAACATCGGGATCCGTGGTGTAACACGTTGAGCTAATCACTCATGCACGTTCACCAGCCTGCTGAGTAGAGGTTTCAGTGTGAGAATGAGTTCACAAAAAGTTCCATGACATGTTAACCAGATAAGCATGCTAAGCTAGCTTAATGCTAATTTAGCTTATAACGTGGTACATCCAATCCTGGCAAAATAGATATCGTCGGATTTGACATGATGCAAGGAATCGATAGACACCAATTTTATGATTTTTTGACAAACTGTTCACAAGTTACAGCCTCTGAACCAATGTTGGGTCGACCTTGTTAAATTTGCGACATCATAACTTTTTTTATTACAGTATAGCAAAAAAATCGGGAACAGTACTTCTGTGCGGCTCGGTCCGAAGATCATTTGAGCAAATTTTGGACAATTTTGGACAAATTTTGAAGGAGGAGTAGCGAAAAAACTGTTTTACATTCGCTCCAATATGGCGGCCAGTCACATTGTTGGAAAATGACAAATGAGATATCGTCTAAATCGGCATAAACCAAGGAACATAATGTCATAAAGAACTCAAAATTTGAACAATATTTTCAAATGTTATAAGCGTTTTTTCAAAAAACAATGATATATCTGGAACACTAGGTGGCGCTGTGATCAAACTTCTCATGTCGCTTTAGGACATGGTGTCGGTCATCCCTACCAAATTGTGTGCTGATATGTCAAATAGTTTAAAAGATATTGCAATTTATGACAAAATTCAAAATGGCGGACACGTGGTACATCCCATCATGGCAAAATCGATATCCACGGATTCGGCATGACGCAAGGAATCCATAGATACCACAATTATGAATTTCTGACAAACTGTTCAAAAGTTATTGGCCAAAATAGCAATTTGTCATATCTCATGACCCGTAGGTGGCGCTATTCCCAACTTTGGCATGGGACCTCAGAACATGCTTCCGATGAAGTGTACCAATTTTCGTTTCGATTGATCAAACTTTGGCCGAGATACAGCCTCTTAGCCAATTTTGGGTGGACCTCGTTAAGTTTGCGACATTATAACTTTTTTTTTTCCAGTATAACAAAAAAATCGGGAACAGTACTTTTATGCGGCTCAGTCTGAAGATCATTTGAGTGCATGTTTGGAGAAAATTGAACAAAATTTGAAGGAGGAGTAGCGAAATAACTGAATACTGTACATTTCAAAATGGCCACTACTGTAATGGGTGGGGTCTTAATGTAAGGTATTGGTTGTGATCAGCATGATGAGTGGAATCAGGTGTACTAAGTTTCATGTCTCTAGATCAAAGGGTTCAAAAGTTATAACCATTTCAATGTTGAATTTTTGAACTGGTGGTGGCGCTATAGAGTTGGTTCTAGAGACTCAATATTTGGCTCAATTACTTTTCATGACCATCACTATAAGTGTGCCTAATTTCATCATTTTCCTATGTACGGTTCATAGGGCTGCCATAGACTTCCATTTGCGGAAGAAGAAGAAGAATAATAATAATAATTAAAGCTGCAAGCAGCCTTACGGGGCCAAGCCTTCAATGGTTCCATGGGTTCAAAAAGTACTTAAAAATACTTTGCTTTCAAAACTTTAAAAGAAACTTTAATAACCAAAGTATTCTTACTCATTAACTTCTTACCTCACAAAAGAAATGAGATCATCCAGCTGCCGAGGTTCAGTAGTAAAAAAGAGAATGAACTCAAAATAAAGACTTTGCATATAAATGAAACACACGTTGTATTTAATAGGAAGAAAGAATAGTACAATGCGTTTCAGGATGATAAAGAAATTGAAATGACACAACTTTATAAAGTTGTAAGACAAAGGACTTGAACCCACAATCTCTGGGTCATATGCCTGTCACTCATTGAGCCCCTGGAAAGTCACGTGTTTCCATAGATGTAGAAGTTCCATAGTTCAAATGAGAATCAACTCAAAATGAAGATTTAGTATTTAAATGGACAGCATGTTACGTTTAATGAGTTTAGTTGATATTATTGTGATTCACTGTTAGGTGGTTGTCCTGCACCTTTAACAAATAAAGTTAGTCCAAGATGCAGTATATAGATCGATAAAATATTATTTTACAACATTAAGATTAACAGGTTCTTGTAAGAATCTTACAATTCTGGACTTTTGGTACTACTAAGAATATTGAACTGCACTAAAGGAGAGAATGTTTTGTTTTTGCATGTGGGTCCTAAAGTCTGGAGCAGGTTTCCTGATAATATTCACTATTCTGTCAAACATTCCTAGTTTAATTGTAGATTAAACACTTCTCTTTAAACAAGAATTCACGCAATGCATTTTATAATCTTGTAATTTTGTTATATTAGATCTAATACATATTTTTATGTTCTATTTTCAGTTTCTAAATTGTCATGGGCATATTAGATATTAGGTCATTAAGTTAATATTCAGAAAAAATACAAGTACTCCACAGCGACTCTAGGGGTCACTGTTTGACAAATGGAAATTTTGCATGGTGTGTCTTTGATGTAATACAACACTATTAACTAAAGCTTAAAACAATTATTGAACCTGGTCTTTAAACTGTAGAAGTTTGTCAGTTTATAAATCCATTAACACCATATACCTAGCCTCCCTTTGTTCTACTAATGGTCACAATTGTGACCTGACGAATAATCAAGTTTTTTGTATGGATTTTGATATATATTTTTGACGTAATTGTTAAAGATTGTTTAATATCCTTATGTATTCATACATGTTATCTCAGGGAAAAGAAATTGGAATTACATGGGTTAACTGCCATATGCAACTGTAACCTATATTTTTGCTACAAGTACATTACTTTGACAGTCATCTTTGATAATGTCTTGTACAATTAAGTTTTTTTTTTTATGCTGCCTAGAAACAATATTGTGAGAGGTGATAAAAATGTGAATTAAAAATAAAGATTATTTTTAGTTTAAATACCATTTAGCACATTGGATAAAGTAAGCAAATTAGAGGGGGCCTTTGAAGTGATTTTAAAGCACCATTGTTGCATATTTAAATCTTTACAGAACAGAATACCAACCGTTTCTTTAGTTATTCACAATGACACTTATGGTTACACTACTTGCTTTTCCCAGTATGGTTTGTGAAACTAAACTTAGTGCCTAGTTAAGAATGGCTAGAAGAATGCACGCAACTTTCCAAATGCAAGATAAGCCCATGCAATAAAGGTCACATATTCCAAGAATTGACACACATTTGTTTTAATAAAAAAAAAAACACATTAAACAACATTTAACAAAGCTTTGCCATAAAAATGAAATAAAAATCAATCAGTAGCATTTCAGAACATAATGGACAAAATTAACCTAATTTCAATAGAAAACATGACTTAAATCAATATTTGCCATTCATTAAAAAAAAAACAAAAAAAAAAAACACCAATACCATCATTTCAATATATATACACACACACACACAACCATCTTAGTTGTGCATTTCAATACAAAGTCATTTTTGTATTATTTTTACAGCACTCTTCTTAGTCAAAGGTTTTTTAGCTGGTGTAATAGGAGGCGTTGTTGGCTCAGATGGTCTTTTAACTGGAGACTTGGGTTCTGGAGTGCTTTGTGTCTCTGTGACACAGAGGACAGGGTTGATTTCATCGATATTCACTTCAAATAAATCCTCATCACTGGGATGAGCGGATGAAGCGTTTTCAATATTGGTGACTTCCAAACAGTTATTATATGTTAAAGTCAGTTCATCGGAGGATAGAAAGAGTTCTTCTATATCTTGTGAATCACAAGTTGACAGTTCAAGTTCTGGTGCTATGAATTTTGACAAAGTTGAGTTCGAAACCGTAAGAGAAGTTATTTGACTGTCTTGATTTATCTCAATTATTCCATTGCATTTTGTTATATAGCTTTTTGTGTTCCGTAGAATTTTGCAAGTCGGGCAACGGTGAAATTGCTGTTTGATGTTGAATTGTTCTTGTGATTTGTGGCATTTTGGACATTGTTTTTTAATGTTTATTTGCACCCCTATTGGCTTTTGTTTCACCACTGTATTAGGTAGAGAGGGTTCTTTACTGATTTTAGGGCCTTGACCAGGTGGGAAAACTTGGTCCTGTGCAATAGGTTCCATGGTTGTTTTCAGGGTTGTTGTGAGGCTCTTAAGGCTGTTGTACAGTCTAGTTTTAAGATTGGTAAAGGTGTAGGAGTTACCTAGTTGCAGTTTTGAAACTTGGTTTTCCCAAAGAGTAAGTTGAATTTCTCCAGATGGATCTTGCAAGGAACATTCTTGGATCTCACAGTCTGTACCCCAGGCCTTTACAGTAGTTGCGTTGTTTAGCTTGCATACTGTTGCAGATATTTTAGTGATCTGAAAATTTAAAGAAAATCGTACATGTACAATCAAAAATATACATCAATAAACATGATTACAAGGGAAATGTATACAACTGCTGTTGTGGTCATAAGAAGAGGAAATAGCCAAACTTTTCCACACATTAACCAATTTGAAACGCATTAATCATGTTTGTAAAGCATCTAGCAAAGATAACTGAGAAGCAGAGTAATCTTTGCCTGTGCATCTGAAAAATCTTTCACATTTTAGCATTTTTTTGAACGTCAGGCTACTTTAAAATGTTTTTCTCCCCATAAAAACGATTTTGCACAATCTACAGAGGGCTAATATATGTGATTGTACTACTCTCCAGAGCATTACTACAACAAGTAAACAACCCTGTAGGCTATTTACACAGTGAGAAGGTTGAAAAAAAAACAGCTTACCAATTGTCGTGATCCCAGAGTTTTTGCTTCTTCTACAGTGAGTTTTTCTATCTCTTTTGGTGGTTTGTGGGGAAATGTAGATGTTGCGACTTCCACAGCAGTACTCCGATCACACTGAATGAAATATTCAGAATTATTGAGGCCTAAAGAATGAAAAAAGTGAGAATTGATATGGGCTTGTTTGTACAATGAATTTGAAAGGAATACGATTACTGAAAGTTTATCAGATAGAAAACAGGATTAAATAGCTAGACTACCACTTACTTGGCTTTTTTGTTATGTTTGACAGTTTAACCGCTGTCCGATTTAATGCTAATGTTGTCCAAGTTTGATGTTTTTCGTGCGCAAAGATGACAGCTTGGTGATATTCACTGCGACCTGTTTGCAAAGTTGCATTAAAAAACTTTGAGTTTGTTCTAGACAGTTGCACTCTGGAAACTGCATGAATGTAAACATAAATGCAGTTGTCAGATTCACTGGTCTCTGGTCTATTTAAATATTTGTTCATTTTTGCTGTTGCATGAAAAAAGAGGTTTGCAAGTGGTGTGATTTATAGTAGATTAGGCCTACTAGAACAGAAATTGACAATGCTTGGTATGCAATTAACAAACGATTCAATTAGGGTGATTGCAGGAATTAGTAATACATTCATCAAATTGCTGAGTTAATCATTTTAGAATTGGGAAGCTTGGTTTAGTGGAGGCAAGAAATGGATCTGAAAGTCTGCTGGAAATAATTGAAAGGTAAATTTACTTGTATAATGCCTTTTAGGGATGGAGAAATGAAGCCTCTTGAACTTAATTAAGCTTTACTCTGATTGTTTTGGGAAAATATTCAAAGCATCAGGAGCAGCAATAAACCTGGAGTGCAGCTCTGTGTATAATGATAGTGTATTGTTTGATGTGTAATGATATTTTGTTGCTTATTTGAGAATAAATAATTGTATACATTATGTAAATTCTTTAGGTTAGCTTTTACTAGTCTTTTTGGCAATATACCTCAACTAATTGATGTTGATCCAAATAATGTACTGTTAGAATAGTAACTATTTGTAATTTAACATTCATGTAGTAACTAATTAACTTCTATTTACAATTACAATTTATTTTTTAAAACAATTCTTAATGTTAGATAATACAAAAATGTTCATGTATTTTAATGTGATTTTATGGTTTACTATTATGATAAAATTACTTTTATTTATTGTCCACATGACGAGAAGGAAAAACTGATATTCAAGTCACTAAGTAAGTCTAATGTTTATGGGACTTAAAATAATTAAAAGATATGCATATGTACACATTCAAATGTTTAATGTCAGATCAGTTAATATTGTGGAGTTGGTCAAACCATTTCTTGTATGGAATTGAAAGTATTCTTTACTATATACTTTGCAATAAAATGTTGCCAGTGGTTGATCAATTGAATAGGCATTTGTGTTCTGTTTGAAGCTTTATGTATTTAACTTGAAATGTAAAAAAGGCAGCACAATTTAAAAAAATAGAGGTTTACCTAGACCACCACAAACATCTTATCATACCCTTCTGCTCTCCAGTTCACTACTTTACACACAATGCACAAACACATATATGAAGTTGAGAATTAACACATGGAGGCAAAAAAAAAAAGAGGATACGACTATACATAGGAAGAAAACAACCAATTTATGTAACTGCTTACAATGCAATTAGAATAGTTGAAAGTCAATGACTGCTCATTTGTTCACAAACCTTTCTGGATATTTAAGACTTCAGGTAATAATCAACATAGAATGAACAAAAACACATTTCTAATCCCAAAAGAAAGATTACAACAATGCTTATCTGGATAATAAAGGAATTGAAATGACAACTTAACACATTTTTTTTTTAAATTAAAGTTGTCCCACATGGGGCTTGAACCCACTATCTCTGGGTCAGATATCTGTCACTCATCTCATTGCACCACTTGGAAGTTGTGTTTTGGCCAAGATGCAGAAGATCCATAGTTCAAGTGAGAAGCAACTCAAAATGAAGAATTTTTAAATAAATTATCTGTGTGTTCTATTCTACTAGCTCCTTCACCTGGAACAGAAGCAACTTGTCCACCACTTAAAGCCTTATGGTTTAGCCTGATAACTGAAGAGCCACATTAGAAAGAATGGCATCTGGCTAGCATGCTAACCAATTAGTATGCTAAGCTAACTAAGATAAGGCAACAAACACAGGCTAGGTCAACTGCAGAGAGGAAGATCTTTGGTATGGGGGCTACTATCAAAAACCTGTTCATCATTTCTGTGCAGCTCGGTCCAAAGATCATCTGATCACACGTTGGACTACTCACTACAAGTGTTTCATAATCAATTAATTTCATAATACACAATTTTAAAGTTGTCCCACACGGGACTCGAACCCACTATCTATGGGTTAGATGCCTGTCACTCATCTCGTTGAGCCACTTGCCAGACATGCATCTACACAGCTGCCGAAATTCAATATTTTCAAGAGAGAATCAAGTCAAAATTAAGAATTTTGAAGTAAATGGAGAACATTTTGTATTTAAAAAGTTTAGATTAAATCATCCAAAATTGGTCAGATTACTACTCATTACCATCACTACAAGTGTGCCAATTTTCTAACTTGTGGTTCATAGGGCTGCCATTGACTACCCTTCTGGAAGAAGAACAACAATGAATTGGACGTAAAAGCACTGCATGTTGTGTGTGGCAGCTTCAGATGAGATCATTCTTATGCACAATGCCTGGAACAGATGCAACTTCTGCATCTTTTCCTGCCACAGTACCTCATGCGGTCTGGGCACATGTCACACTGAGTGGCGAACCCACGACGCTGAACATCGGGATCCGTGGTGTAACACGTTGAGCTAATCACTCATGCACGTTCACCAGCCTGCTGAGTAGAGGTTTCAGTGTGAGAATGAGTTCACAAAAAGTTCCATGACATGTTAACCAGATAAGCATGCTAAGCTAGCTTAATGCTAATTTAGCTTATAACGTGGTACATCCAATCCTGGCAAAATAGATATCGTCGGATTCGACATGATGCAAGGAATCGATAGACACCAATTTTATGATTTTGTGACAAACTGTTCACAAGTTACAGCCTCTTAGCCAATTTTGGGTTGACCTTGTTAAATTTGTGACATCATAACTTTTTTATTACAGTATAGCAAAAAAATCGGGAACAGTACTTTTATGCGGCTCGGTCCGAAGATCATTTGAGCAAATTTTGGACAATTTTGGACAAATTTTGAAGGAGGAGTAGCGAAAAAACTGTTTTACATTCGCTCCAATATGGCGGCCAGTCACATTGTTGGAAAATGACAAATGAGATATCGTCTAAATCGGCATAAACCAAGGAACATAATGTCATAAAGAACTCAAAATTTGAACAATATTTTCAAATGTTATAAGCGTTTTTTCAAAAAACAATGATATATCTGGAACACTAGGTGGCGCTGTGATCAAACTTCTCATGTCGCTTTAGGACATGGTGTCGGTCATCCCTACCAAATTGTGTGCTGATATGTCAAATAGTTTAAAAGATATTGCAATTTATGACAAAATTCAAAATGGCGGACACGTGGTACATCCCATCATGGCAAAATCGATATCCACGGATTCGGCATGACGCAAGGAATCCATAGATACCACAATTATGAATTTCTGACAAACTGTTCAAAAGTTATTGGCCAAAATAGCAATTTGTCATATCTCATGACCCGTAGGTGGCGCTATTCCCAACTTTGGCATGGGACCTCAGAACATGCTTCCGATGAAGAGTACCAATTTTCGTTTCGATTGATCAAACTTTGGCCGAGATACAGCCTCTTAGCCAATTTTGGGTGGACCTCGTTAAGTTTGCGACATTATAACTTTTTTTTTTCCAGTATAACAAAAAAATCGGGAACAGTACTTTTATGCGGCTCAGTCTGAAGATCATTTGAGTGCATGTTTGGAGAAAATTGGACAAAATTTGAAGGAGGAGTAGCGAAATAACTGAATACCTTACATTTCAAAATGGCCACTACTGTAATGGGCGGGGTCTTAATGTAAGGTATTGGTTGTGATCAGCATGATGTGTGGAATCAGGTGTACTAAGTTTCATGTCTCTAGATCAAAGGGTTCAAAAGTTATAACCATTTCAATGTTGAATTTTTGAACTGGTGGTGGCGCTATAGAGTTGGTCCTAGAGGGTCAAAAATTGGTCCAATTACTATTCATTAGCATCACTACAAGTATGCCAAATTTCATCATTTTCCTATGTACGGTTCATAGGGCTGCCATAGACTTCCATTTGCGGAAGAAGAAGAAGAATAATAAATATAGCTGCAAGCAGCAACACGGGGCCAAGCCCTGCAAGGCACCGCAATTAGAACAATTACAGCAAAGTTCAAAGGCTTGGCACCGCAATTAGAACAAGTACAGCAAAGTTCAAAGGCTTGGCACCGCAAGCAGAACAAGTACTACAAACTGCAAGTACAGCAAGCTGCAAGTACAGCAAGCACAGCAAGTACAGCAAGCACAGCAAGTACAGCAAGTACAGCAAGTACAACAAGTACAGCAAGTACAGCAAGCACAGCAAGTACAGCAAGCACAGCAAGTACAGCAAGTACTGCAAGTACAGCAGCGCATCAAGCATTTAAGCACCAATAGCAGTGCAGAGCCGCAAGAACAAAAACAGCACAAATTGAATATACATGTAAATGAAGCACAGCGAGCATTTAAGCACCAACAGCAGAACAGAGCCGGAAGGAATTGAAATGACAACTTTATACACAATTTTAAAGTCATCCCACATGGGACTCAAACCCACGACCAGAATGGTTCGGGATTCGAGATGCATGGTTTAGCTGATTGCGCCACTCAGAGGACGTGAATTTCAAAACAGCAGAGGAGAGGGTTCAGTGTGAGAATGAGTTCACAAAAAAGTTCCATGACATGTTAACCAGATTAGCATGCTAAGCTAGCTTAATGCTAATTTAGCTTATGACGTGGTACATCCAATCCTGGCAAAATAGATATCATCGGATTCGACATGATGCAAGGAATCGATAGACACCAATTTTATGATTTTTTGACAAACTGTTCACAAGTTACAGCCTCTGAACCAATGTTGGGTCGACCTTGTTAAATTTGCGACATCATAACTTTTTTTTTTCCAGTATAGCAAAAAAATCGGGAACAGTACTTCTGTGCGGCTCGGTCCGAAGATCATTTGAGCAAATTTTGGACAATTTTGGACAAATTTTGAAGGAGGAGTAGCGAAAAAACTGTTTTACATTCGCTCCAATATGGCGGCCAGTCACATTGTTGGAAAATAGCATATGAGATATCGTTGAAATCGGCATAAGCCAAGGAATATATTGACATAAAAAAATCAAATTTCAAGCAATGATAGCAAAAGTTATAAGCGTTTTTTCAAAAAACAATGATATCTCTGGAACACTAGGTGGCGCTGTGATCAAACTTCTCATGTACCTTCGGGCCATGCTAATGATGATCCATACCAAATGTGGTGAGGAAATTTCAAATAGTTTAAAAGATATTGCAAATTATGACAAAATTCAAAATGGCGGACACGTGGTACATCCCATCATGGCAAAATCGATATCCACGGATTCGGCATGATGCAAGGAATCCATAGATACCACAATTATGAATTTCTGACAAACTGTTCAAAAGTTATTGGCCAAAATAGCAATTTGTCATATCTCATGACCCGTAGGTGGCGCTATTCCCAACTTTGGCATGGGACCTCAGAACATGCTTCCGATGAAGTGTACCAATTTTCGTTTCGATTGATCAAACTTTGGCCGAGATACAGCCTCTTAGCCAATTGTGTGTGGACCTCGTTAAGTTTGCGACATTATAACTTTTTTTTTTCCAGTATAACAAAAAAATCGGGAACAGTACTTTTATGCGGCTCAGTCTGAAGATCATTTGAGTGCATGTTTGGAGAAAATTGGACAAAATTTGAAGGAGGAGTAGCGAAAAAACTGAATACTGTACATTTCAAAATGGCCACTACTGTAATGGGTGGGGTCTTAATGTAAGGTATTGGTTGTGATCAGCATGATGAGTGGAATCAGGTGTACTAAGTTTCATGTCTCTAGATCAAAGGGTTCAAAAGTTATAACCATTTCAATGTTGAATTTTTGAACTGGTGGTGGCGCTATAGAGTTGGTTCTAGAGACTCAATATTTGGCTCAATTACTTTTCATGACCATCACTATAAGTGTGCCAAATTTCATCATTTTCCTATGTACGGTTCATAGGGCTGCCATAGACTTCCATTTGCGGAAGAAGAAGAAAACTATTATTCTGACAATAACAATTGCTATTAAAGCTGCAAGCAGCCTTACGGGGCCAAGCCTTCAATGGTTCCATGGGTTCAAAAAGTACTTAAAAATACTTTGCTTTCCAAACTTTAAAAGAAACTTTAATAACCAAAGTATTCTTACTTATTAACTTCTTACCTCACAAAAGAAATGAGATCATCCAGCTGCCGAGGTTCAGTAGTAAAAAAGAGAATGGACTCAAAATAAAGACTTTGCATATAAATGAAACACACGTTGTATTTAATAGGAAGAAAGAATAGTACAATGCTTTTCAGTATGATAAAGAAATTGAAATGACACAACTTTATAAAGTTGTAAGACAAAGGACTTGAACCCACAATCTCTGGGTCATATGCCTGTCACTCATTGAGCCCCTGGGAAGTCATGTGTTTCCATAGATGTAGAAGTTCCATAGTTCAAATGAGAAATAACTCAAAATGAAGATTTAGTATTTAAATGGACAGCATGTTACGTTTAATGAGTTTAGTTGATATTATTGTGATTCACTGTTAGGTGGTTGTCCTGCACCTTTAACAAATAAAGTTAGTCCAAGATGCAGTATATAGATCAATAAAATATTATTTTACAACATTAAGATTAACAGGTTCTTGTAAGAATCTTACAATTCTGGACTTTTGGTACTACTTAGGATATTGAACTGCACTAAAGGAGAGAATGTTTTGTTTTTGCATGTGGGTCCTAAAGTCTGGAGCAGGTTTCCTGATAATATTCACTATTCTGTCAAACATTCCTAGTTTAATTGTAGATTAAACACTTCTCTTTAAACAAGAATTCACGCAATGCATTTTATAATCTTGTAATTTTGTTATATTAGATCTAATACATATTTTTATGTTCTATTTTCAGTTTCTAAATTGTCATGGGCATATTAGATATTAGTTCATTAAGTTAATATTCAGAAAAAATACAAGTACTCCACAGCAACTCTAGGGGTCACTGTTTGACAAATGGAAATTTTGCATGGTGTGTCTTTGATGTAATACAACACTATTAACTAAAGCTTAAAACAATTATTGAACCTGGTCTTTAAACTGTAGAAGTTTGTCAGTTTATAAATCCATTAACACCATATACCTAGCCTCCCTTTGTTCTACTAATGGTCACAATTGTGACCTGACGAATAATCAAGTTTTTTGTATGGATTTTGAGATATATTTTTGACGTAATTGTTAAAGATTGTTTAATATCCTTATGTATTCATACATGTTATCTCAGGGAAAAGAAATTGGAATTACATGGGTTAACTGCCATATGCAACTGTAACCTATATTTTTGCTACAAGTACATTACTTTGACAGTCATCTTTGATAATGTCTTGTACAATTAAGTTTTTTTTTTTATGCTGCCTAGAAACAATATTGTGAGAGGTGATAAAAATGTGAATTAAAAATAACTATTATTTTTAGTTTAAATACCATTTAGCACATTGGATAAAGTAAGCAAATTAGAGGGGGCCTTTGAAGTGATTTTAAAGCACCATTGTTGCATATTTAAATCTTTACAGAACAGAATACCAACCGTTTCTTTAGTTATTCACAATGACACTTATGGTTACACTACTTGCTTTTCCCAGTATGGTTTGTGAAACTAAACTTAGTGCCTAGTTAAGAATGGCTAGAAGAATGCACGCAACTTTCCAAATGTAAGATAAGCCCATGCAATAAAGGTCACATATTCCAAGAATTGACACACATTTGTTTTAATAAAAAAAAAAAAATACATTAAACAACATTTAACAAAGCTTTGCCATAAAAATGAAATAAAAATCAATCAGTAGCATTTCAGAACATAATGGACAAAATTAACCTAATTTCAATAGAAAACATGACTTAAATCAATATTTGCCATTCATTAAAAAAAAAAAAAAAAAAAAAAAAAACACCAATACCATCATTTCAATATATATACACACACACACACAACCATCTTAGTTGTGCATTTCAATACAAAGTCATTTTTGTATTATTTTTACAGCACTCTTCTTAGTCAAAGGTTTTTTAGCTGGTGTAATAGGAGGCGTTGTTGGCTCAGATGGTCTTTTAACTGGAGACTTGGGTTCTGGAGTGCTTTGTGTCTCTGTGACACAGAGGACAGGGTTGATTTCATCGATATTCACTTCAAATAAATCCTCATCACTGGGATGAGCGGATGAAGCGTTTTCAATATTGGTGACTTCCAAACAGTTATTATATGTTAAAGTCAGTTCATCGGAGGATAGAAAGAGTTCTTCTATATCTTGTGAATCACAAGTTGACAGTTCAAGTTCTGGTGCTATGAATTTTGACAAAGTTGAGTTCGAAACCGTAAGAGAAGTTATTTGACTGTCTTGATTTATCTCAATTATTCCATTGCATTTTGTTATATAGCTTTTTGTGTTCCGTAGAATTTTGCAAGTCGGGCAACGGTGAAATTGCTGTTTGATGTTGAATTGTTCTTGTGATTTGTGGCATTTTGGACATTGTTTTTTAATGTTTATTTGCACCCCTATTGGCTTTTGTTTCACCACTGTATTAGGTAGAGAGGGTTCTTTACTGATTTTAGGGCCTTGACCAGGTGGGAAAACTTGGTCCTGTGCAATAGGTTCCATGGTTGTTTTCAGGGTTGTTGTGAGGCTCTTAAGGCTGTTGTACAGTCTAGTTTTAAGATTGGTAAAGGTGTAGGAGTTACCTAGTTGCAGTTTTGAAACTTGGTTTTCCCAAAGAGTAAGTTGAATTTCTCCAGATGGATCTTGCAAGGAACATTCTTGGATCTCACAGTCTGTACCCCAGGCCTTTACAGTAGTTGCGTTGTTTAGCTTGCATACTGTTGCAGATATTTTAGTGATCTGAAAATTTAAAGAAAATCGTACATGTACAATCAAAAATATACATCAATAAACATGATTACAAGGGAAATGTATACAACTGCTGTTGTGGTCATAAGAAGAGGAAATAGCCAAACTTTTCCACACATTAACCAATTTGAAACGCATTAATCATGTTTGTAAAGCATCTAGCAAAGATAACTGAGAAGCAGAGTAATCTTTGCCTGTGCATCTGAAAAATCTTTCACATTTTAGCATTTTTTTGAACGTCAGGCTACTTTAAAATGTTTTTCTCCCCATAAAAACGATTTTGCACAATCTACAGAGGGCTAATATATGTGATTGTACTACTCTCCAGAGCATTACTACAACAAGTAAACAACCCTGTAGGCTATTTACACAGTGAGAAGGTTGAAAAAAAAACAGCTTACCAATTGTCGTGATCCCAGAGTTTTTGCTTCTTCTACAGTGAGTTTTTCTATCTCTTTTGGTGGTTTGTGGGGAAATGTAGATGTTGCGACTTCCACAGCAGTACTCCGATCACACTGAATGAAATATTCAGAATTATTGAGGCCTAAAGAATGAAAAAAGTGAGAATTGATATGGGCTTGTTTGTACAATGAATTTGAAAGGAATACGATTACTGAAAGTTTATCAGATAGAAAACAGGATTAAATAGCTAGACTACCACTTACTTGGCTTTTTTGTTATGTTTGACAGTTTAACCGCTGTCCGATTTAATGCTAATGTTGTCCAAGTTTGATGTTTTTCGTGCGCAAAGATGACAGCTTGGTGATATTCACTGCGACCTGTTTGCAAAGTTGCATTAAAAAACTTTGAGTTTGTTCTAGACAGTTGCACTCTGGAAACTGCATGAATGTAAACATAAATGCAGTTGTCAGATTCACTGGTCTCTGGTCTATTTAAATATTTGTTCATTTTTGCTGTTGCATGAAAAAAGAGGTTTGCAAGTGGTGTGATTTATAGTAGATTAGGCCTACTAGAACAGAAATTGACAATGCTTGGTATGCAATTAACAAACGATTCAATTAGGGTGATTGCAGGAATTAGTAATACATTCATCAAATTGCTGAGTTAATCATTTTAGAATTGGGAAGCTTGGTTTAGTGGAGGCAAGAAATGGATCTGAAAGTCTGCTGGAAATAATTGAAAGGTAAATTTACTTGTATAATGCCTTTTAGGGATGGAGAAATGAAGCCTCTTGAACTTAATTAAGCTTTACTCTGATTGTTTTGGGAAAATATTCAAAGCATCAGGAGCAGCAATAAACCTGGAGTGCAGCTCTGTGTATAATGATAGTGTATTGTTTGATGTGTAATGATATTTTGTTGCTTATTTGAGAATAAATAATTGTATACATTATGTAAATTCTTTAGGTTAGCTTTTACTAGTCTTTTTGGCAATATACCTCAACTAATTGATGTTGATCCAAATAATGTACTGTTAGAATAGTAACTATTTGTAATTTAACATTCATGTAGTAACTAATTAACTTCTATTTACAATTACAATTTATTTTTTAAAACAATTCTTAATGTTAGATAATACAAAAATGTTCATGTATTTTAATGTGATTTTATGGTTTACTATTATGATAAAATTACTTTTATTTATTGTCCACATGACGAGAAGGAAAAACTGATATTCAAGTCACTAAGTAAGTCTAATGTTTATGGGACTTAAAATAATTAAAAGATATGCATATGTACACATTCAAATGTTTAATGTCAGATCAGTTAATATTGTGGAGTTGGTCAAACCATTTCTTGTATGGAATTGAAAGTATTCTTTACTATATACTTTGCAATAAAATGTTGCCAGTGGTTGATCAATTGAATAGGCATTTGTGTTCTGTTTGAAGCTTTATGTATTTAACTTGAAATGTAAAAAAGGCAGCACAATTTAAAAAAATAGAGGTTTACCTAGACCACCACAAACATCTTATCATACCCTTCTGCTCTCCAGTTCACTACTTTACACACAATGCACAAACACATATATGAAGTTGAGAATTAACACATGGAGGCAAAAAAAAAAAGAGGATACGACTATACATAGGAAGAAAACAACCAATTTATGTAACTGCTTACAATGCAATTAGAATAGTTGAAAGTCAATGACTGCTCATTTGTTCACAAACCTTTCTGGATATTTAAGACTTCAGGTAAGAATCAACATAGAATGAACAAAAACACATTTCTAATCCCAAAAGAAAGATTACAACAATGCTTATCTGGATAATAAAGGAATTGAAATGACAACTTAACACATTTTTTTTTTAAATTAAAGTTGTCCCACATGGGGCTTGAACCCACTATCTCTGGGTCAGATATCTGTCACTCATCTCATTGCACCACTTGGAAGTTGTGTTTTGGCCAAGATGCAGAAGATCCATAGTTCAAGTGAGAAGCAACTCAAAATGAAGAATTTTTAAATAAATTATCTGTGTGTTCTATTCTACTAGCTCCTTCACCTGGAACAGAAGCAACTTGTCCACCACTTAAAGCCTTATGGTTTAGCCTGATAACTGAAGAGCCACATTAGAAAGAATGGCATCTGGCTAGCATGCTAACCAATTAGTATGCTAAGCTAACTAAGATAAGGCAACAAACACAGGCTAGATCAACTGCAGAGAGGAAGATCTTTGGTATGGGGGCTACTATCAAAAACCTGTTCATCATTTCTGTGCAGCTCGGTCCAAAGATCATCTGATCACACGTTGGACTACTCACTACAAGTGTTTCATAATCAATTAATTTCATAATACACAATTTTAAAGTTGTCCCACACGGGACTCGAACCCACTATCTATGGGTTAGATGCCTGTCACTCATCTCGTTGAGCCACTTGCCAGACATGCATCCACACAGCTGCCGAAATTCAATATTTTCAAGAGAGAATCAAGTCAAAATTAAGAATTTTGAAGTAAATGGAGAACATTTTGTATTTAAAAAGTTTAGATTAAATCATCCAAAATTGGTCAGATTACTACTCATTACCATCACTACAAGTGTGCCAATTTTCTAACTTGTGGTTCATAGGGCTGCCATTGACTACCCTTCTGGAAGAAGAACAACAATGAATTGGACGTAAAAGCACTGCATGTTGTGTGTGGCAGCTTCAGATGAGATCATTCTTATGCACAATGCCTGGAACAGATGCAACTTCTGCATCTTTTCCTGCCACAGTACCTCATGCGGTCTGGGCACATGTCACACTGAGTGGCGAACCCACGACGCTGAACATCGGGATCCGTGGTGTAACACGTTGAGCTAATCACTCATGCACGTTCACCAGCCTGCTGAGTAGAGGTTTCAGTGTGAGAATGAGTTCACAAAAAGTTCCATGACATGTTAACCAGATAAGCATGCTAAGCTAGCTTAATGCTAATTTAGCTTATAACGTGGTACATCCAATCCTGGCAAAATAGATATCGTCGGATTTGACATGATGCAAGGAATCGATAGACACCAATTTTATGATTTTTTGACAAACTGTTCACAAGTTACAGCCTCTGAACCAATGTTGGGTCGACCTTGTTAAATTTGCGACATCATAACTTTTTTTTTTCCAGTATAGCAAAAAAATCGGGAACAGTACTTCTGTGCGGCTCGGTCCGAAGATCATTTGAGCAAATTTTGGACAATTTTGGACAAATTTTGAAGGAGGAGTAGCGAAAAAACTGTTTTACATTCGCTCCAATATGGCGGCCAGTCACATTGTTGGAAAATAGCATATGAGATATCGTTGAAATCGGCATAAGCCAAGGAATATATTGACATAAAGAAATCAAATTTCAAGCAATGATAGCAAAAGTTATAAGCGTTTTTTCAAAAAACAATGATATCTCTGGAACACTAGGTGGCGCTGTGATCAAACTTCTCATGTACCTTCGGGCCATGCTAATGATGATCCATACCAAATGTGGTGAGGAAATTTCAAATAGTTTAAAAGATATTGCAAATTATGACAAAATTCAAAATGGCGGACACGTGGTACATCCCATCATGGCAAAATCGATATCCACGGATTCGGCATGATGCAAGGAATCCATAGATACCACAATTATGAATTTCTGACAAACTGTTCAAAAGTTATTGGCCAAAATATCAATTTGTCATATCTCATGACCCGTAGGTGGCGCTATTCCCAACTTTGGTATGGGACCTCAGAACATGCTTCCGATGAAGTGTACCAATTTTCGTTTCGATTGATCAAACTTTGGCCGAGATACAGCCTCTTAGCCAATTTTGGGTGGACCTCGTTAAGTTTGCGACATTATAACTTTTTTTTTCCAGTATAACAAAAAAATCGGGAACAGTACTTTTATGCGGCTCAGTCTGAAGATCATTTGAGTGCATGTTTGGAGAAAATTGGACAAAATTTGAAGGAGGAGTAGCGAAATAACTGAATACTGTACATTTCAAAATGGCCACTACTGTAATGGGCGGGGTCTTAATGTAAGGTATTGGTTGTGATCAGCATGATGAGTGGAATCAGGTGTACTAAGTTTCATGTCTCTAGATCAAAGGGTTCAAAAGTTATAACCATTTCAATGTTGAATTTTTGAACTGGTGGTGGCGCTATAGAGTTGGTCCTAGAGGGTCAAAAATTGGTCCAATTACTATTCACTAGCATCACTACAAGTGTGCCAAATTTCATCATTTTCCTACTTACGGTTCATAGGGCTGCCATAGACTCCCATTCACGGAATAATAATAATAATAAGAATATAGCTGCAAGCAGCAACACGGGGCCAAGCCCTGCAAGGCACCGCAATTAGAACAATTACAGCAAAGTTCAAAGGCTTGGCACCGCAATTAGAACAATTAAAGCAAAGTTAAAAGGCTTGGCACCACAATTAGAACAAGTACAGCAAAGTTCAAAGGCTTGGCACCGCAATTTAGAACAAGTACAGCAAAGTTCAAAGGCTTGGCACCGCAAGCAGAACAAGTACTGCAAACTGCAAGTACAGCAAGCTGCAAGTACAGCAAGTACTGCAAGTACAGCAAACACAGCAAGTACAGCAAGTACTGCAAACACAGCAAGTACAGCAAGTACTGCAAGCACAGCAAGTACTGCAAGTACAGCAGCGCATCAAGCATTTAAGCACCAATAGCACTGCAGAGCCGCAAGAACAAAAACAGCACAAATTGAATATACATGTAAATGAAGCACAGCTAGCATTTAAGCACCAACAGCAGAGCAGAGCCGGAAGGAATTGAAATGACAACTTTATAAACAATTTTAAAGTCGTCCCACATGGGACTCGAACCCACGACCAGAATGGTTCGGGATTCGAGATGCATGGTTTAGCTGATTGCGCCACTCAGAGGACGTGAATTTCAAAACGGCAGAGGAGAGGGTTCAGTGTGAGAATGAGTGACATGTTAACCAGATTAGCATGCTAAGCTAGCTTAATGCTAATTTAGCTTATGACGTGGTACATCCAATCCTGGCAAAATAGATATCATCGGATTCGACATGATGCAAGGAATCGATAGACACCAATTTTATGATTTTGTGACAAACTGTTCACAAGTTACAGCCTCTTAGCCAATTTTGGGTTGACCTTGTTACATTTGTGACATCATAACTTTTTTATTACAGTATAGCAAAAAAATCGGGAACAGTACTTTTATGCGGCTCGGTCCGAAGATCATTTGAGCAAATTTTGGACAATTTTGGACAAATTTTGAAGGAGGAGTAGCGAAAAAACTGTTTTACATTCGCTCCAATATGGCGGCCAGTCACATTGTTGGAAAATGACAAATGAGATATCGTCTAAATCGGCATAAACCAAGGAACATAATGTCATAAAGAACTCAAAATTTGAACAATATTTTCAAATGTTATAAGCGTTTTTTCAAAAAACAATGATATATCTGGAACACTAGGTGGCGCTGTGATCAAACTTCTCATGTCGCTTTAGGACATGGTGTCGGTCATCCCTACCAAATTGTGTGCTGATATGTCAAATAGTTTAAAAGATATTGCAATTTATGACAAAATTCAAAATGGCGGACACGTGGTACATCCCATCATGGCAAAATCGATATCCACGGATTCGGCATGATGCAAGGAATCCATAGATACCACAATTATGATTTTCTGACAAACTGTTCAAAAGTTATTGGCCAAAATAGCAATTTGTCATATCTCATGACCCGTAGGTGGCGCTATTCCCAACTTTGGCATGAGACCTCAGAACATGCTTCCGATGAAGTGTACCAATTTTCGTTTCGATTGATCAAACTTTGGCCGAGATACAGCCTCTTAGCCAATTTTGGGTGGACCTCGTTAAGTTTGCGACATTATAACTTTTTTTTTCCAGTATAACAAAAAAATCGGGAACAGTACTTTTATGCGGCTCAGTCTGAAGATCATTTGAGTGCATGTTTGGAGAAAATTGGACAAAATTTGAAGGAGGAGTAGCGAAATAACTGAATACTGTACATTTCAAAATGGCCACTACTGTAATGGGCGGGGTCTTAATGTAAGGTATTGGTTGTGATCAGCATGATGAGTGGAATCAGGTGTACTAAGTTTCATGTCTCTAGATCAAAGGGTTCAAAAGTTATAACCATTTCAATGTTGAATTTTTGAACTGGTGGTGGCGCTATAGAGTTGGTCCTAGAGGGTCAAAAATTGGTCCAATTACTATTCATTAGCATCACTACAAGTGTGCCAAATTTCATCATTTTCCTATGTACGGTTCATAGGGCTGCCATAGACTTCCATTTGCGGAAGAAGAAGAAGAAGAATAATAATAAGAAAACCAACAGATACAATAGGTGCCTCTGCACCTTCGGTGCTTGGCCCCTAAATATAGCTGCAAGCAGCAACACGGGGCCAAGCCCTGCAAGGCACCGCAATTAGAACAATTACAGCAAAGTTCAAAGGCTTGGCACCGCAATTAGAACAAGTACAGCAAAGTTCAAAGGCTTAGCAGAACAAGTACTGCAAACTGCAAGTACAGCAAGCTGCAAGTACAGCAAGTATTGCAAGTACAGCAAACACAGCAAGTACTGCAAGTACTGCAAACACAGCAAGTACAGCAAGTACTGCAAGCACAGCAAGTACTGCAAGTACAGCAGCGCATCAAGCATTTAAGCACCAATAGCAGTGCAGAGCCGCAAGAACAAAAAGAGAACAAATTGAATATACATGTAAATGAAGCACAGCGAGCATTTAAGCACCAACAGCAGAGCAGAGCCGGAAGGAATTGAAATGACAACTTTATACACAATTTTAAAGTCGTCCCACATGGGACTCGAACCCACGACCAGAATGGTTCGGGATTCGAGATGCATGGTTTAGCTGATTGCGCCACTCAGAGGACGTGACTTTCAAAACGGCAGAGGAGAGGGTTCAGTGTGAGAATGAGTGACATGTTAACCAGATTAGCATGCTAAGCTAGCTTAATGCTAATTTAGCTTATGACGTGGTACATCCAATCCTGGCAAAATAGATATCATCGGATTCGACATGATGCAAGGAATCGATAGACACCAATTTTATGATTTTGTGACAAACTGTTCACAAGTTACAGCCTCTTAGCCAATTTTGGGTTGACCTTGTTACATTTGTGACATCATAACTTTTTTATTACAGTATAGCAAAAAAATCGGGAACAGTACTTTTATGCGGCTCGGTCCGAAGATCATTTGAGCAAATTTTGGACAATTTTGGACAAATTTTGAAGGAGGAGTAGCGAAAAAACTGTTTTACATTCGCTCCAATATGGCGGACAGTCACATTGTTGGAAAATGACAAATGAGATATCGTCTAAATCGGCATAAACCAAGGAACATAATGTCATAAAGAACTCAAAATTTGAACAATATTTTCAAATGTTATAAGCGTTTTTTCAAAAAACAATGATATATCTGGAACACTAGGTGGCGCTGTGATCAAACTTCTCATGTCGCTTTAGGACATGGTGTCGGTCATCCCTACCAAATTGTGTGCTGATATGTCAAATAGTTTAAAAGATATTGCAATTTATGACAAAATTCAAAATGGCGGACACGTGGTACATCCCATCATGGCAAAATCGATATCCACGGATTCGGCATGATGCAAGGAATCCATAGATACCACAATTATGATTTTCTGACAAACTGTTCAAAAGTTATTGGCCAAAATAGCAATTTGTCATATCTCATGACCCGTAGGTGGCGCTATTCCCAACTTTGGCATGAGACCTCAGAACATGCTTCCGATGAAGTGTACCAATTTTCGTTTCGATTGATCAAACTTTGGCCGAGATACAGCCTCTTAGCCAATTTTGGGTGGACCTCGTTAAGTTTGCGACATTATAACTTTTTTTTTCCAGTATAACAAAAAAATCGGGAACAGTACTTTTATGCGGCTCAGTCTGAAGATCATTTGAGTGCATGTTTGGAGAAAATTGGACAAAATTTGAAGGAGGAGTAGCGAAATAACTGAATACTGTACATTTCAAAATGGCCACTACTGTAATGGGCGGGGTCTTAATGTAAGGTATTGGTTGTGATCAGCATGATGAGTGGAATCAGGTGTACTAAGTTTCATGTCTCTAGATCAAAGGGTTCAAAAGTTATAACCATTTCAATGTTGAATTTTTGAACTGGTGGTGGCGCTATAGAGTTGGTCCTAGAGGGTCAAAAATTGGTCCAATTACTATTCACTAGCATCACTACAAGTGTGCCAAATTTCATCATTTTCCTATGTACGGTTCATAGGGCTGCCATAGACTTCCATTTGCGGAAGAAGAAGAAGAAGAATAATAATAAGAAAACTAACAGATACAATAGGTGCCTCTGCACCTTCGGTGCTTGGCCCCTAAAAACCAACAGATACAATAGGTGCCTCTGCACCTTCGGTGCTTGGCCCCTAAATATAGCTGCAAGCAGCAACACGGGGCCAAGCCCTGCAAGGCACCGCAATTAGAACAAGTACAGCAAAGTTCAAAGGCTTAGCAGAACAAGTACTGCAAACTGCAAGTACAGCAAGCTGCAAGTACAGCAAGTACTGCAAGTACAGCAAACACAGCAAGTACAGCAAGTACTGCAAACACAGCAAGTACAGCAAGTACTGCAAGCACAGCAAGCACAGCAAGTACTGCAAGTACAGCAGCGCATCAAGCATTTAAGCACCAATAGCAGTGCAGAGCCGCAAGAACAAAAAGAGAACAAATTGAATATACATGTAAATGAAGCACAGCGAGCATTTAAGCACCAACAGCAGAGCAGAGCCGGAAGGAATTGAAATGACAACTTTATACACAATTTTAAAGTCGTCTCACATGGGACTCGAACCCACAACCACAATGGTTTGGGATTCGAGAAGCATGGTTTAGCCGATTGCGCCACTCAGAGGACGTGAATTTCAAACCAGCAGAGGAGAGGGTTCAGTGTGAGAATGAGTTCACAAAAAAGTTCCATGACATGTTAACCAGATTAGCATGCTAAGCTAGCTTATTGCTAATTTAGCTTATGACGTGGTACATCCAATCCTGGCAAAATAGATATCATCGGATTCGACATGATGCAAGGAATCGATAGACACCAATTTTATGATTTTGTGATAAACTGTTCACAAGTTACAGCCTCTTAGCCAATTTTGGGTTGACCTTGTTAAATTTGTGACATCATAACTTTTTTATTACAGTATAGCAAAAAAATCGGGAACAGTACTTTTATGCGGCTCGGTCCGAAGATCATTTGAGCAAATTTTGGACAATTTTGGACAAATTTTGAAGGAGGAGTAGCGAAAAAACTGTTTTACATTCGCTCCAATATGGCGGCCAGTCACATTGTTGGAAAATGACAAATGAGATATCGTCTAAATCGGCATAAACCAAGGAACATACTGTCATAAAGAACTCAAAATTTGAACAATATTTTCAAATGTTATAAGCGTTTTTTCAAAAAACAATGATATATCTGGAACACTAGGTGGCGCTGTGATCAAACTTCTCATGTCGCTTTAGGACATGGTGTCGGTCATCCCTACCAAATTGTGTGCTGATATGTCAAATAGTTTAAAAGATATTGCAATTTATGACAAAATTCAAAATGGCGGACACGTGGTACATCCCATCATGGCAAAATCGATATCCACGGATTCGGCATGATGCAAGGAATCCATAGATACCACAATTATGATTTTCTGACAAACTGTTCAAAAGTTATTGGTCAAAATAGCAATTGTTCATATCTCATGACCCATAGGTGGCGCTATTCCCAACTTTGCATTGGAACCTCAACACATGCTTCTGATGAAGTGTACCAATTTTCGTTTTGATTGATCAAACTTTGGCCGAGATACAGCCTCTTAGCCTATTTTGGGTGGACCTCGTTAAGTTTGCGACATTATAACTTTTTTTTTCCAGTATAACAAAAAAATCGGGAACAGTACTTTTATGCGGCTCAGTCTGAAGATCATTTGAGTGCATGTTTGGAGAAAATTGGACAAAATTTGAAGGAGGAGTAGCGAAAAAACTGAATACTGTACATTTCAAAATGGCCACTACTGTAATGGGCGGGGTCTTAATGTAAGGTATTGGTTGTGATCAGCATGATGAGTGGAATCAGGTGTACTAAGTTTCATGTCTCTAGATCAAAGGGTTCAAAAGTTATAACCATTTCAATGTTGAATTTTTGAACTGGTGGTGGCGCTATAGAGTTGGTCCTAGAGGGTCAAAAATTGGTCCAATTACTATTCACTAGCATCACTACAAGTGTGCCAAATTTCATCATTTTCCTATGTACGGTTCATAGGGCTGCCATAGACTTCCATTTGCGGAAGAAGAAGAAGAAGAATAATAATAAGAAAACCAACAGATACAATAGGTGCCTCTGCACCTTCGGTGCTTGGCCCCTAAATATAGCTGCAAGCAGCAACACGGGGCCAAGCCCTGCAAGGCACCGCAATTAGAACAATTACAGCAAAGTTAAAAGGCTTGGCACCGCAATTAGAACAAGTACAGCAAAGTTGAAAGGCTTGGCACCGCAAGCAGAACAAGTACTGCAAACTGCAAGTACAGCAAACTGCAAGTACAGCAAGCACAGCAAGTACAGCAAGTACTGCAAGTACAGCAGCGCATCAAGCATTTAAGCACCAATAGCAGTGCAGAGCCGCAAGAACAAAAACAGCACAAATTGAATATACATGTAAATGAAGCACAGCGAGCATTTAAGCACCAACAGCAGAGCAGAGCCGGAAGGAATTGAAATGACAACTTTATACAGAATTTTAAAGTCGTCCCACATGGGACTCGAACCCACGACCAGAATGGTTCGGGATTCGAAATGCATGGTTTAGCTGATTGCGCCACTCAGAAGACATGAATTTCAAAACAGCAGAGGAGAGGGTTCAGTGTGAGAATGAGTTCACAAAAAAGTTCCATAAGCATGCTAAGCTAGCTTATTGCTAATTTAGCTTATGACGTGGTCCATCCAATCCTGGCAAAATAGATATCATCGGATTCGACATGATGCAAGGAATCGATAGACACCAATTTTATGATTTTGTGACAAACTGTTCACAAGTTACAGCCTCTTAGCCAATTTTGGGTTGACCTTGTTAAATTTGTGACATCATAACTTTTTTATTACAGTATAGCAAAAAAATCGGGAACAGTACTTTTATGCGGCTCGGTCCGAAGATCATTTGAGCAAATTTTGGACAATTTTGGACAAATTTTGAAGGAGGAGTAGCGAAAAAACTGTTTTACATTCGCTCCAATATGGCGGCCAGTCACATTGTTGGAAAATGACAAATGAGATATCGTCTAAATCGGCATAAACCAAGGAACATAATGTCATAAAGAACTCAAAATTTGAACAATATTTTCAAATGTTATAAGCGTTTTTTCAAAAAACAATGATATATCTGGAACACTAGGTGGCGCTGTGATCAAACTTCTCATGTCGCTTTAGGACATGGTGTCGGTCATCCTTACCAAATTGTGTGCTGATATGTCAAATAGTTTAAAAGATATTGCAATTTATGACAAAATTCAAAATGGCGGACACGTGGTACATCCCATCATGGCAAAATCGATATCCACGGATTCGGCATGACGCAAGGAATCCATAGATACCACAATTATGAATTTCTGACAAACTGTTGAAAAGTTATTGGCCAAAATAGCAATTTGTCATATCTCATGACCCGTAGGTGGCGCTATTCCCAACTTTGGCATGGGACCTCAGAACATGCTTCCGATGAAGTGTACCAATTTTCGTTTTGATTGATCAAACTTTGGCCGAGATACAGCCTCTTAGCCAATTTTGGGTGGACCTTGTTAAGTTTGCGACATTATAACTTTTTTTTTCCAGTATAACAAAAAAATCGGGAACAGTACTTTTATGCGGCTCAGTCTGAAGATCATTTGAGTGCATGTTTGGAGAAAATTGGACAAAATTTGAAGGAGGAGTAGCGAAATAACTGAATACTGTACATTTCAAAATGGCCACTACTGTAATGGGCGGGGTCTTAATGTAAGGTATTGGTTGTGATCAACATGATGAGAGGAATCAGGTGTACCAAGTTTCATGTCTCTAGATCAAAGGGTTCAAAAGTTATAACCATTTCAATGTTACAATTTTGAACTGGTGGTGGCGCTATAGAGTTGGTCCTAGAGGGTCAAAAATTGGTCCAATTACTATTCATTAGCATCACTACAAGTGTGCCAAATTTCATCATTTTCCTATGTACGGTTCATAGGGCTGCCATAGACTTCCATTTGCGGAAGAAGAAGAAGAAGAATAATAATAAGAAAACTAACAGATACAATAGGTGCCTCTGCACCTTCGGTGCTTGGCCCCTAAATATAGCTGCAAGCAGCAACACGGGGCCAAGCCCTGCAAGGCACCGCAATTAGAACAATTACAGCAAAGTTCAAAGGCTTGGCACCGCAATTAGAACAATTAAAGCAAAGTTAAAAGGCTTGGCACCACAATTAGAACAAGTACAGCAAAGTTCAAAGGCTTGGCACCGCAATTTAGAACAAGTACAGCAAAGTTCAAAGGCTTGGCACCGCAAGCAGAACAAGTACTGCAAACTGCAAGTACAGCAAGCTGCAAGTACAGCAAGTACTGCAAGTACAGCAAACACAGCAAGTACAGCAAGTACTGCAAACACAGCAAGTACAGCAAGTACTGCAAGCACAGCAAGTACTGCAAGTACAGCAGCGCATCAAGCATTTAAGCACCAATAGCACTGCAGAGCCGCAAGAACAAAAACAGCACAAATTGAATATACATGTAAATGAAGCACAGCTAGCATTTAAGCACCAACAGCAGAGCAGAGCCGGAAGGAATTGAAATGACAACTTTATAAACAATTTTAAAGTCGTCCCACATGGGACTCGAACCCACGACCAGAATGGTTCGGGATTCGAGATGCATGGTTTAGCTGATTGCGCCACTCAGAGGACGTGAATTTCAAAACGGCAGAGGAGAGGGTTCAGTGTGAGAATGAGTGACATGTTAACCAGATTAGCATGCTAAGCTAGCTTAATGCTAATTTAGCTTATGACGTGGTACATCCAATCCTGGCAAAATAGATATCATCGGATTCGACATGATGCAAGGAATCGATAGACACCAATTTTATGATTTTGTGACAAACTGTTCACAAGTTACAGCCTCTTAGCCAATTTTGGGTTGACCTTGTTACATTTGTGACATCATAACTTTTTTATTACAGTATAGCAAAAAAATCGGGAACAGTACTTTTATGCGGCTCGGTCCGAAGATCATTTGAGCAAATTTTGGACAATTTTGGACAAATTTTGAAGGAGGAGTAGCGAAAAAACTGTTTTACATTCGCTCCAATATGGCGGCCAGTCACATTGTTGGAAAATGACAAATGAGATATCGTCTAAATCGGCATAAACCAAGGAACATAATGTCATAAAGAACTCAAAATTTGAACAATATTTTCAAATGTTATAAGCGTTTTTTCAAAAAACAATGATATATCTGGAACACTAGGTGGCGCTGTGATCAAACTTCTCATGTCGCTTTAGGACATGGTGTCGGTCATCCCTACCAAATTGTGTGCTGATATGTCAAATAGTTTAAAAGATATTGCAATTTATGACAAAATTCAAAATGGCGGACACGTGGTACATCCCATCATGGCAAAATCGATATCCACGGATTCGGCATGATGCAAGGAATCCATAGATACCACAATTATGATTTTCTGACAAACTGTTCAAAAGTTATTGGCCAAAATAGCAATTTGTCATATCTCATGACCCGTAGGTGGCGCTATTCCCAACTTTGGCATGAGACCTCAGAACATGCTTCCGATGAAGTGTACCAATTTTCGTTTCGATTGATCAAACTTTGGCCGAGATACAGCCTCTTAGCCAATTTTGGGTGGACCTCGTTAAGTTTGCGACATTATAACTTTTTTTTTCCAGTATAACAAAAAAATCGGGAACAGTACTTTTATGCGGCTCAGTCTGAAGATCATTTGAGTGCATGTTTGGAGAAAATTGGACAAAATTTGAAGGAGGAGTAGCGAAATAACTGAATACTGTACATTTCAAAATGGCCACTACTGTAATGGGCGGGGTCTTAATGTAAGGTATTGGTTGTGATCAGCATGATGAGTGGAATCAGGTGTACTAAGTTTCATGTCTCTAGATCAAAGGGTTCAAAAGTTATAACCATTTCAATGTTGAATTTTTGAACTGGTGGTGGCGCTATAGAGTTGGTCCTAGAGGGTCAAAAATTGGTCCAATTACTATTCATTAGCATCACTACAAGTGTGCCAAATTTCATCATTTTCCTATGTACGGTTCATAGGGCTGCCATAGACTTCCATTTGCGGAAGAAGAAGAAGAAGAATAATAATAATAATAATAAATATAGCTGCAAGCAGCAACACGGGGCCAAGCCCTGCAAGGCACCGCAATTAGAACAATTACAGCAAAGTTCAAAGGCTTGGCACCGCAATTAGAACAAGTACAGCAAAGTTCAAAGGCTTGGCACCGCAAGCAGAACAAGTACTACAAACTGCAAGTACAGCAAGCTGCAAGTACAGCAAGCACAGCAAGTACAGCAAGCACAGCAAGTACAGCAAGTACAGCAAGTACAACAAGTACAGCAAGTACAGCAAGCACAGCAAGTACAGCAAGCACAGCAAGTACAGCAAGTACTGCAAGTACAGCAGCGCATCAAGCATTTAAGCACCAATAGCAGTGCAGAGCCGCAAGAACAAAAACAGCACAAATTGAATATACATGTAAATGAAGCACAGCGAGCATTTAAGCACCAACAGCAGAACAGAGCCGGAAGGAATTGAAATGACAACTTTATACACAATTTTAAAGTCATCCCACATGGGACTCAAACCCACGACCAGAATGGTTCGGGATTCGAGATGCATGGTTTAGCTGATTGCGCCACTCAGAGGACGTGAATTTCAAAACAGCAGAGGAGAGGGTTCAGTGTGAGAATGAGTTCACAAAAAAGTTCCATGACATGTTAACCAGATTAGCATGCTAAGCTAGCTTAATGCTAATTTAGCTTATGACGTGGTACATCCAATCCTGGCAAAATAGATATCATCGGATTCGACATGATGCAAGGAATCGATAGACACCAATTTTATGATTTTTTGACAAACTGTTCACAAGTTACAGCCTCTGAACCAATGTTGGGTCGACCTTGTTAAATTTGCGACATCATAACTTTTTTTTTTCCAGTATAGCAAAAAAATCGGGAACAGTACTTCTGTGCGGCTCGGTCCGAAGATCATTTGAGCAAATTTTGGACAATTTTGGACAAATTTTGAAGGAGGAGTAGCGAAAAAACTGTTTTACATTCGCTCCAATATGGCGGCCAGTCACATTGTTGGAAAATAGCATATGAGATATCGTTGAAATCGGCATAAGCCAAGGAATATATTGACATAAAAAAATCAAATTTCAAGCAATGATAGCAAAAGTTATAAGCGTTTTTTCAAAAAACAATGATATCTCTGGAACACTAGGTGGCGCTGTGATCAAACTTCTCATGTACCTTCGGGCCATGCTAATGATGATCCATACCAAATGTGGTGAGGAAATTTCAAATAGTTTAAAAGATATTGCAAATTATGACAAAATTCAAAATGGCGGACACGTGGTACATCCCATCATGGCAAAATCGATATCCACGGATTCGGCATGATGCAAGGAATCCATAGATACCACAATTATGAATTTCTGACAAACTGTTCAAAAGTTATTGGCCAAAATAGCAATTTGTCATATCTCATGACCCGTAGGTGGCGCTATTCCCAACTTTGGCATGGGACCTCAGAACATGCTTCCGATGAAGTGTACCAATTTTCGTTTCGATTGATCAAACTTTGGCCGAGATACAGCCTCTTAGCCAATTGTGTGTGGACCTCGTTAAGTTTGCGACATTATAACTTTTTTTTTTCCAGTATAACAAAAAAATCGGGAACAGTACTTTTATGCGGCTCAGTCTGAAGATCATTTGAGTGCATGTTTGGAGAAAATTGGACAAAATTTGAAGGAGGAGTAGCGAAAAAACTGAATACTGTACATTTCAAAATGGCCACTACTGTAATGGGTGGGGTCTTAATGTAAGGTATTGGTTGTGATCAGCATGATGAGTGGAATCAGGTGTACTAAGTTTCATGTCTCTAGATCAAAGGGTTCAAAAGTTATAACCATTTCAATGTTGAATTTTTGAACTGGTGGTGGCGCTATAGAGTTGGTTCTAGAGACTCAATATTTGGCTCAATTACTTTTCATGACCATCACTATAAGTGTGCCAAATTTCATCATTTTCCTATGTACGGTTCATAGGGCTGCCATAGACTTCCATTTGCGGAAGAAGAAGAAAACTATTATTCTGACAATAACAATTGCTATTAAAGCTGCAAGCAGCCTTACGGGGCCAAGCCTTCAATGGTTCCATGGGTTCAAAAAGTACTTAAAAATACTTTGCTTTCCAAACTTTAAAAGAAACTTTAATAACCAAAGTATTCTTACTCATTAACTTCTTACCTCACAAAAGAAATGAGATCATCCAGCTGCCGAGGTTCAGTAGTAAAAAAGAGAATGGACTCAAAATAAAGACTTTGCATATAAATGAAACACACGTTGTATTTAATAGGAAGAAAGAATAGTACAATGCTTTTCAGTATGATAAAGAAATTGAAATGACACAACTTTATAAAGTTGTAAGACAAAGGACTTGAACCCACAATCTCTGGGTCATATGCCTGTCACTCATTGAGCCCCTGGGAAGTCATGTGTTTCCATAGATGTAGAAGTTCCATAGTTCAAATGAGAAATAACTCAAAATGAAGATTTAGTATTTAAATGGACAGCATGTTACGTTTAATGAGTTTAGTTGATATTATTGTGATTCACTGTTAGGTGGTTGTCCTGCACCTTTAACAAATAAAGTTAGTCCAAGATGCAGTATATAGATCAATAAAATATTATTTTACAACATTAAGATTAACAGGTTCTTGTAAGAATCTTACAATTCTGGACTTTTGGTACTACTTAGGATATTGAACTGCACTAAAGGAGAGAATGTTTTGTTTTTGCATGTGGGTCCTAAAGTCTGGAGCAGGTTTCCTGATAATATTCACTATTCTGTCAAACATTCCTAGTTTAATTGTAGATTAAACACTTCTCTTTAAACAAGAATTCACGCAATGCATTTTATAATCTTGTAATTTTGTTATATTAGATCTAATACATATATTTTTATGTTCTATTTTCAGTTTCTAAATTGTCATGGGCATATTAGATATTAGGTCATTAAGTTAATATTCAGAAAAAATACAAGTACTCCACAGCGACTCTAGGGGTCACTGTTTGACAAATGGAAATTTTGCATGGTGTGTCTTGATGTAATACAACACTATTAACTAAAGCTTAAAACAATTATTGAACCTGGTCTTTAAACTGTAGAAGTTTGTCAGTTTATAAATCCATTAACACCATATACCTAGCCTCCCTTTGTTCTACTAATGGTCACAATTGTGACCTGACGAATAATCAAGTTTTTTGTATGGATTTTGATATATATTTTTGACGTAATTGTTAAAGATTGTTTAATATCCTTATGTATTCATACATGTTATCTCAGGGAAAAGAAATTGGAATTACATGGGTTAACTGCCATATGCAACTGTAACCTATATTTTTGCTACAAGTACATTACTTTGACAGTCATCTTTGATAATGTCTTGTACAATTAAGTTTTTTTTTTTATGCTGCCTAGAAACAATATTGTGAGAGGTGATAAAAATGTGAATTAAAAATAACGATTATTTTTAGTTTAAATACCATTTAGCACATTGGATAAAGTAAGCAAATTAGAGGGGGCCTTTGAAGTGATTTTAAAGCACCATTGTTGCATATTTAAATCTTTACAGAACAGAATACCAACCGTTTCTTTAGTTATTCACAATGACACTTATGGTTACACTACTTGCTTTTCCCAGTATGGTTTGTGAAACTAAACTTAGTGCCTAGTTAAGAATGGCTAGAAGAATGCACGCAACTTTCCAAATGTAAGATAAGCCCATGCAATAAAGGTCACATATTCCAAGAATTGACACACATTTGTTTTAATAAAAAAAAAAAATACATTAAACAACATTTAACAAAGCTTTGCCATAAAAATGAAATAAAAATCAATCAGTAGCATTTCAGAACATAATGGACAAAATTAACCTAATTTCAATAGAAAACATGACTTAAATCAATATTTGCCATTCATTAAAAAAAACACAAAAAAAAAAAACACCAATACCATCATTTCAATATATATACACACACACACAACCATCTTAGTTGTGCATTTCAATACAAAGTCATTTTTGTATTATTTTTACAGCACTCTTCTTAGTCAAAGGTTTTTTAGCTGGTGTAATAGGAGGCGTTGTTGGCTCAGATGGTCTTTTAACTGGAGACTTGGGTTCTGGAGTGCTTTGTGTCTCTGTGACACAGAGGACAGGGTTGATTTCATCGATATTAACTTCAAATAAATCCTCATCACTGGGATGAGCGGATGAAGCGTTTTCAATATTGGTGACTTCCAAACAGTTATTATATGTTAAAGTCAGTTCATCGGAGGATAGAAAGAGTTCTTCTATATCTTGTGAATCACAAGTTGACAGTTCAAGTTCTGGTGCTATGAATTTTGACAAAGTTGAGTTCGAAACCGTAAGAGAAGTTATTTGACTGTCTTGATTTATCTCAATTATTCCATTGCATTTTGTTATATAGCTTTTTGTGTTCCGTAGAATTTTGCAAGTCGGGCAACGGTGAAATTGCTGTTTGATGTTGAATTGTTCTTGTGATTTGTGGCATTTTGGACATTGTTTTTTAATGTTTATTTGCACCCCTATTGGCTTTTGTTTCACCACTGTATTAGGTAGAGAGGGTTCTTTACTGATTTTAGGGCCTTGACCAGGTGGGAAAACTTGGTCCTGTGCAATAGGTTCCATGGTTGTTTTCAGGGTTGTTGTGAGGCTCTTAAGGCTGTTGTACAGTCTAGTTTTAAGATTGGTAAAGGTGTAGGAGTTACCTAGTTGCAGTTTTGAAACTTGGTTTTCCCAAAGAGTAAGTTGAATTTCTCCAGATGGATCTTGCAAGGAACATTCTTGGATCTCACAGTCTGTACCCCAGGCCTTTACAGTAGTTGCGTTGTTTAGCTTGCATACTGTTGCAGATATTTTAGTGATCTGAAAATTTAAAGAAAATCGTACATGTACAATCAAAAATATACATCAATAAACATGATTACAAGGGAAATGTATACAACTGCTGTTGTGGTCATAAGAAGAGGAAATAGCCAAACTTTTCCACACATTAACCAATTTGAAACGCATTAATCATGTTTGTAAAGCATCTAGCAAAGATAACTGAGAAGCAGAGTAATCTTTGCCTGTGCATCTGAAAAATCTTTCACATTTTAGCATTTTTTTGAACGTCAGGCTACTTTAAAATGTTTTTCTCCCCATAAAAACGATTTTGCACAATCTACAGAGGGCTAATATATGTGATTGTACTACTCTCCAGAGCATTACTACAACAAGTAAACAACCCTGTAGGCTATTTACACAGTGAGAAGGTTGAAAAAAAAACAGCTTACCAATTGTCGTGATCCCAGAGTTTTTGCTTCTTCTACAGTGAGTTTTTCTATCTCTTTTGGTGGTTTGTGGGGAAATGTAGATGTTGCGACTTCCACAGCAGTACTCCGATCACACTGAATGAAATATTCAGAATTATTGAGGCCTAAAGAATGAAAAAAGTGAGAATTGATATGGGCTTGTTTGTACAATGAATTTGAAAGGAATACGATTACTGAAAGTTTATCAGATAGAAAACAGGATTAAATAGCTAGACTACCACTTACTTGGCTTTTTTGTTATGTTTGACAGTTTAACCGCTGTCCGATTTAATGCTAATGTTGTCCAAGTTTGATGTTTTTCGTGCGCAAAGATGACAGCTTGGTGATATTCACTGCGACCTGTTTGCAAAGTTGCATTAAAAAACTTTGAGTTTGTTCTAGACAGTTGCACTCTGGAAACTGCATGAATGTAAACATAAATGCAGTTGTCAGATTCACTGGTCTCTGGTCTATTTAAATATTTGTTCATTTTTGCTGTTGCATGAAAAAAGAGGTTTGCAAGTGGTGTGATTTATAGTAGATTAGGCCTACTAGAACAGAAATTGACAATGCTTGGTATGCAATTAACAAACGATTCAATTAGGGTGATTGCAGGAATTAGTAATACATTCATCAAATTGCTGAGTTAATCATTTTAGAATTGGGAAGCTTGGTTTAGTGGAGGCAAGAAATGGATCTGAAAGTCTGCTGGAAATAATTGAAAGGTAAATTTACTTGTATAATGCCTTTTAGGGATGGAGAAATGAAGCCTCTTGAACTTAATTAAGCTTTACTCTGATTGTTTTGGGAAAATATTCAAAGCATCAGGAGCAGCAATAAACCTGGAGTGCAGCTTTGTGTATAATGATAGTGTATTGTTTGATGTGTAATGATATTTTGTTGCTTATTTGAGAATAAATAATTGTATACATTATGTAAATTCTTTAGGTTAGCTTTTACTAGTCTTTTTGGCAATATACCTCAACTAATTGATGTTGATCCAAATAATGTACTGTTAGAATAGTAACTATTTGTAATTTAACATTCATGTAGTAACTAATTAACTTCTATTTACAATTACAATTTATTTTTTAAAACAATTCTTAATGTTAGATAATACAAAAATGTTCATGTATTTTAATGTGATTTTATGGTTTACTATTATGATAAAATTACTTTTATTTATTGTCCACATGACGAGAAGGAAAAACTGATATTCAAGTCACTAAGTAAGTCTAATGTTTATGGGACTTAAAATAATTAAAAGATATGCATATGTACACATTCAAATGTTTAATGTCAGATCAGTTAATATTGTGGAGTTGGTCAAACCATTTCTTGTATGGAATTGAAAGTATTCTTTACTATATACTTTGCAATAAAATGTTGCCAGTGGTTGATCAATTGAATAGGCATTTGTGTTCTGTTTGAAGCTTTATGTATTTAACTTGAAATGTAAAAAAGGCAGCACAATTTAAAAAAATAGAGGTTTACCTAGACCACCACAAACATCTTATCATACCCTTCTGCTCTCCAGTTCACTACTTTACACACAATGCACAAACACATATATGAAGTTGAGAATTAACACATGGAGGCAAAAAAAAAAAGAGGATACGACTATACATAGGAAGAAAACAACCAATTTATGTAACTGCTTACAATGCAATTAGAATAGTTGAAAGTCAATGACTGCTCATTTGTTCACAAACCTTTCTGGATATTTAAGACTTCAGGTAAGAATCAACATAGAATGAACAAAAACACATTTCTAATCCCAAAAGAAAGATTACAACAATGCTTATCTGGATAATAAAGGAATTGAAATGACAACTTAACACATTTTTTTTTTAAATTAAAGTTGTCCCACATGGGGCTTGAACCCACTATCTCTGGGTCAGATTTCTGTCACTCATCTCATTGCACCACTTGGAAGTTGTGTTTTGGCCAAGATGCAGAAGATCCATAGTTCAAGTGAGAAGCAACTCAAAATGAAGAATTTTTAAATAAATTATCTGTGTGTTCTATTCTACTAGCTCCTTCACCTGGAACAGAAGCAACTTGTCCACCACTTAAAGCCTTATGGTTTAGCCTGATAACTGAAGAGCCACATTAGAAAGAATGGCATCTGGCTAGCATGCTAACCAATTAGTATGCTAAGCTAACTAAGATAAGGCAACAAACACAGGCTAGGTCAACTGCAGAGAGGAAGATCTTTGGTATGGGGGCTACTATCAAAAACCTGTTCATCATTTCTGTGCAGCTCGGTCCAAAGATCATCTGATCACACGTTGGACTACTCACTACAAGTGTTTCATAATCAATTAATTTCATAATACACAATTTTAAAGTTGTCCCACACGGGACTCGAACCCACTATCTATGGGTTAGATGCCTGTCACTCATCTCGTTGAGCCACTTGCCAGACATGCATCTACACAGCTGCCGAAATTCAATATTTTCAAGAGAGAATCAAGTCAAAATTAAGAATTTTGAAGTAAATGGAGAACATTTTGTATTTAAAAAGTTTAGATTAAATCATCCAAAATTGGTCAGATTACTACTCATTACCATCACTACAAGTGTGCCAATTTTCTAACTTGTGGTTCATAGGGCTGCCATTGACTACCCTTCTGGAAGAAGAACAACAATGAATTGGACGTAAAAGCACTGCATGTTGTGTGTGGCAGCTTCAGATGAGATCATTCTTATGCACAATGCCTGGAACAGATGCAACTTCTGCATCTTTTCCTGCCACAGTACCTCATGCGGTCTGGGCACATGTCACACTGAGTGGCGAACCCACGACGCTGAACATCGGAATCCGTGGTGTAACACGTTGAGCTAATCACTCATGCACGTTCACCAGCCTGCTGAGTAGAGGTTTCAGTGTGAGAATGAGTTCACAAAAAGTTCCATGACATGTTAACCAGATAAGCATGCTAAGCTAGCTTAATGCTAATTTAGCTTATAACGTGGTACATCCAATCCTGGCAAAATAGATATCGTCGGATTCGACATGATGCAAGGAATCGATAGACACCAATTTTATGATTTTGTGACAAACTGTTCACAAGTTACAGCCTCTTAGCCAATTTTGGGTTGACCTTGTTAAATTTGTGACATCATAACTTTTTTATTACAGTATAGCAAAAAAATCGGGAACAGTACTTTTATGCGGCTCGGTCCGAAGATCATTTGAGCAAATTTTGGACAATTTTGGACAAATTTTGAAGGAGGAGTAGCGAAAAAACTGTTTTACATTCGCTCCAATATGGCGGCCAGTCACATTGTTGGAAAATGACAAATGAGATATCGTCTAAATCGGCATAAACCAAGGAACATAATGTCATAAAGAACTCAAAATTTGAACAATATTTTCAAATGTTATAAGCGTTTTTTCAAAAAACAATGATATATCTGGAACACTAGGTGGCGCTGTGATCAAACTTCTCATGTCGCTTTAGGACATGGTGTCGGTCATCCCTACCAAATTGTGTGCTGATATGTCAAATAGTTTAAAAGATATTGCAATTTATGACAAAATTCAAAATGGCGGACACGTGGTACATCCCATCATGGCAAAATCGATATCCACGGATTCGGCATGACGCAAGGAATCCATAGATACCACAATTATGAATTTCTGACAAACTGTTCAAAAGTTATTGGCCAAAATAGCAATTTGTCATATCTCATGACCCGTAGGTGGCGCTATTCCCAACTTTGGCATGGGACCTCAGAACATGCTTCCGATGAAGAGTACCAATTTTCGTTTCGATTGATCAAACTTTGGCCGAGATACAGCCTCTTAGCCAATTTTGGGTGGACCTCGTTAAGTTTGCGACATTATAACTTTTTTTTTTCCAGTATAACAAAAAAATCGGGAACAGTACTTTTATGCGGCTCAGTCTGAAGATCATTTGAGTGCATGTTTGGAGAAAATTGGACAAAATTTGAAGGAGGAGTAGCGAAATAACTGAATACTGTACATTTCAAAATGGCCACTACTGTAATGGGCGGGGTCTTAATGTAAGGTATTGGTTGTGATCAGCATGATGTGTGGAATCAGGTGTACTAAGTTTCATGTCTCTAGATCAAAGGGTTCAAAAGTTATAACCATTTCAATGTTGAATTTTTGAACTGGTGGTGGCGCTATAGAGTTGGTCCTAGAGGGTCAAAAATTGGTCCAATTACTATTCATTAGCATCACTACAAGTATGCCAAATTTCATCATTTTCCTATGTACGGTTCATAGGGCTGCCATAGACTTCCATTTGCGGAAGAAGAAGAAGAAGAAGAATAATAATAATAATAATAATAATAAGAAAACCAACAGATACAATAGGTGCCTCTGCACCTTCGGTGCTTGGCCCCTAAATATAGCTGCAAGCAGCAACACGGGGCCAAGCCCTGCAAGGCACCGCAATTAGAACAATTACAGCAAAGTTCAAAGGCTTGGCACCGCAATTAGAACAAGTACAGCAAAGTTCAAAGGCTTGGCACCGCAAGCAGAACAAGTACTGCAAACTGCAAGTACAGCAAGCTGCAAGTACAGCAAGTACAGCAAGCACAGCAAGTACAGCAAGTACAGCAAGTACAAGTACAGCAAGTACAGCAAGCACAGCAAGTACAGCAAGTACTGCAAGTACAGCAGCGCATCAAGCATTTAAGCACCAATAGCAGTGCAGAGCCGCAAGAACAAAAACAGCACAAATTGAATATACATGTAAATGAAGCACAGCGAGCATTTAAGCACCAACAGCAGAGCAGAGCTGGAAGGAATTGAAATGACAACTTTATAGTCATCCCATATGGGACTCGAACCCACGACCAGAATGGTTCGGGATTCGAGATGCATGGTTTAGCTGATTGCGCCACTCAGAGGACGTGAATTTCAAGACAGCAGAGGAGAGGGTTCAGTGTGAGAATGAGTTCACAAAAAAGTTCCATGACATGTTAACCAGATTAGCATGCTAAGCTAGCTTAATGCTAATTTAGCTTATGACGTGGTACATCCAATCCTGGCAAAATAGATATCATCGGATTCGACATGATGCAAGGAATCGATAGACACCAATTTTATGATTTTGTGACAAACTGTTCACAAGTTACAGCCTCTGAACCAATGTTGGGTCGAACTTGTTAAATTTGCGACATCATAACTTTTTTTTTTCCAGTATAGCAAAAAAATCGGGAACAGTACTTCTGTGCGGCTCGGTCCGAAGATCATTTGAGAAAATTTTGGACAATTTTGGACAAATTTTGAAGGAGGAGTAGCGAAAAAACTGTTTTACATTCGCTCCAATATGGCGGCCAGTCACATTGTTGGAAAATAGCATATGAGATATCGTTGAAATCGGCATAAGCCAAGGAATATATTGACATAAATAAATCAAATTTCAAGCAATGATAGCAAAAGTTATAAGCGTTTTTTCAAAAAACAATGATATCTCTGGAACACTAGGTGGCGCTGTGATCAAACTTCTCATGTACCTTCGGGCCATGCTAATGATGATCCATACCAAATGTGGTGAGGAAATTTCAAATAGTTTAAAAGATATTGCAAATTATGACAAAATTCAAAATGGCGGACACGGGGTACATCCCATCATGGCAAAATTGATATCCACGGATTCAGCATGATGCAAGGAATCCATAGATACCACAATTATGAATTTCTGACAAACTGTTCAAAAGTAATTGGCCAAAATAGCAATTTGTCATATCTCATGACCCGTAGGTGGCGCTATTCCCAACTTTGGCATGGGACCTCAGAACATGCTTCCGATGAAGTGTACCAATTTTCGTTTCGATTGATCAAACTTTGGCCGAGATACAGCCTCTTAGCCAATTTTGGGTGGACCTTGTTAAGTTTGCGACATTATAACTTTTTTTTTCCAGTATAACACAAAAATCGGGAACAGTACTTTTATGCGGCTCAGTCTGAAGATCATTTGAGTGCATGTTTGGAGAAAATTGGACAAAATTTGAAGGAGAAGTAGCGAAATAACTGAATACTGTACATTTCAAAATGGCCACTACTGTAATGGGCGGGGTCCTAATGTAAGGTATTGGTTGTGATCAGCATGATGAGTGGAATCAGGTGTACTAAGTTTCATGTCTCTAGATCAAAGGGTTCAAAAGTTATAACCATTTCAATGTTGAATTTTTGAACTGGTGGTGGCGCTATAGAGTTGGTCCTAGAGGGTCAAAAATTGGTCCAATTACTATTCATTAGCATCACTACAAGTGTGCCAAATTTCATCATTTTCCTATGTACGGTTCATAGGGCTGCCATAGACTTCCATTTGCGGAAGAAGAAGAAAACTATTATTCTGACAATAACAATTGCTATTAAAGCTGCAAGCAGCCTTACGGGGCCAAGCCTTCAATGGTTCCATGGGTTCAAAAAGTACTTAAAAATACTTTGCTTTCCAAACTTTAAAAGAAACTTTAATAACCAAAGTATTCTTACTCATTAACTTCTTACCTCATAAAAGAAATGAGATCATCCAGCTGCCGAGGTTCAGTAGTAAAAAAGAGAATGGACTCAAAATAAAGACTTTGCATATAAATGAAACACACGTTGTATTTAATAGGAAGAAAGAATAGTACAATGCTTTTCAGTATGATAAAGAAATTGAAATGACACAACTTTATAGTCATCCCATATGGGACTCGAACCCACGACCAGAATGGTTCGGGATTCGAGATGCATGGTTTAGCTGATTGCGCCACTCAGAGGACGTGAATTTCAAGACAGCAGAGGAGAGGGTTCAGTGTGAGAATGAGTTCACAAAAAAGTTCCATGACATGTTAACCAGATTAGCATGCTAAGCTAGCTTAATGCTAATTTAGCTTATGACGTGGTACATCCAATCCTGGCAAAATAGATATCATCGGATTCGACATCATGCAAGGAATCGATAGACACCAATTTTATGATTTTGTGACAAACTGTTCACAAGTTACAGCCTCTGAACCAATGTTGGGTCGAACTTGTTACATTTGCGACATCATAACTTTTTTTTTTCCAGTATAGCAAAAAAATCGGGAACAGTACTTCTGTGTGGCTCGGTCCGAAGATCATTTGAGAAAATTTTGGACAATTTTGGACAAATTTTGAAGGAGGAGTAGCGAAAAAACTGTTTTACATTCGCTCCAATATGGCGGCCAGTCACATTGTTGGAAAATAGCATATGAGATATCGTTGAAATCGGCATAAGCCAAGGAATATATTGACATAAATAAATCAAATTTCAAGCAATGATAGCAAAAGTTATAAGCGTTTTTTCAAAAAACAATGATATCTCTGGAACACTAGGTGGCGCTGTGATCAAACTTCTCATGTACCTTCGGGCCATGCTAATGATGATCCATACCAAATGTGGTGAGGAAATTTCAAATAGTTTAAAAGATATTGCAAATTATGACAAAATTCAAAATGGCGGACACGGGGTACATCCCATCATGGCAAAATTGATATCCACGGATTCGGCATGATGCAAGGAATCCATAGATACCACAATTATGAATTTCTGACAAACTGTTCAAAAGTAATTGGCCAAAATAGCAATTTGTCATATCTCATGACCCGTAGGTGGCGCTATTCCCAACTTTGGCATGGGACCTCAGAACATGCTTCCGATGAAGTGTACCAATTTTCGTTTCGATTGATCAAACTTTGGCCGAGATACAGCCTCTTAGCCAATTTTGGGTGGACCTTGTTAAGTTTGCGACATTATAACTTTTTTTTTCCAGTATAACAAAAAAATCGGGAACAGTACTTTTATGCGGCTCAGTCTGAAGATCATTTGAGTGCATGTTTGGAGAAAATTGGACAAAATTTGAAGGAGGAGTAGCGAAATAACTGAATACTGTACATTTCAAAATGGCCACTACTGTAATGGGCGGGGTCTTAATGTAAGGTATTGGTTGTGATCAGCATGATGAGTGGAATCAGGTGTACTAAGTTTCATGTCTCTAGATCAAAGGGTTCAAAAGTTATAACCATTTCAATGTTGAATTTTTGAACTGGTGGTGGCGCTATAGAGTTGGTCCTAGAGGGTCAAAAATTGGTCCAATTACTATTCATTAGCATCACTACAAGTGTGCCAAATTTCATCATTTTCCTATGTACGGTTCATAGGGCTGCCATAGACTTCCATTTGCGGAAGAAGAAGAATAATAATAATAATAAGAAAACCAACAGATACAATAGGTGCCTCTGCACCTTCGGTGCTTGGCCCCTAAATATAGCTGCAAGCAGCAACACGGGGCCAAGCCCTGCAAGGCACCGCAATTAGAACAATTACAGCAAAGTTAAAAGGCTTGGCACCGCAATTAGAACAAGTACAGCAAAGTTGAAAGGCTTGGCACCGCAAGCAGAACAAGTACTGCAAACTGCAAGTACAGCAAACTGCAAGTACAGCAAGCACAGCAAGTACAGCAAGTACTGCAAGTACAGCAGCGCATCAAGCATTTAAGCACCAATAGCAGTGCAGAGCCGCAAGAACAAAAACAGCACAAATTGAATATACATGTAAATGAAGCACAGCGAGCATTTAAGCACCAACAGCAGAGCAGAGCCGGAAGGAATTGAAATGACAACTTTATACAGAATTTTAAAGTCGTCCCACATGGGACTCGAACCCACGACCAGAATGGTTCGGGATTCGAAATGCATGGTTTAGCTGATTGCGCCACTCAGAAGACATGAATTTCAAAACAGCAGAGGAGAGGGTTCAGTGTGAGAATGAGTTCACAAAAAAGTTCCATAAGCATGCTAAGCTAGCTTATTGCTAATTTAGCTTATGACGTGGTCCATCCAATCCTGGCAAAATAGATATCATCGGATTCGACATGATGCAAGGAATCGATAGACACCAATTTTATGATTTTGTGACAAACTGTTCACAAGTTACAGCCTCTTAGCCAATTTTGGGTTGACCTTGTTAAATTTGTGACATCATAACTTTTTTATTACAGTATAGCAAAAAAATCGGGAACAGTACTTTTATGCGGCTCGGTCCGAAGATCATTTGAGCAAATTTTGGACAATTTTGGACAAATTTTGAAGGAGGAGTAGCGAAAAAACTGTTTTACATTCGCTCCAATATGGCGGCCAGTCACATTGTTGGAAAATGACAAATGAGATATCGTCTAAATCGGCATAAACCAAGGAACATAATGTCATAAAGAACTCAAAATTTGAACAATATTTTCAAATGTTATAAGCGTTTTTTCAAAAAACAATGATATATCTGGAACACTAGGTGGCGCTGTGATCAAACTTCTCATGTCGCTTTAGGACATGGTGTCGGTCATCCTTACCAAATTGTGTGCTGATATGTCAAATAGTTTAAAAGATATTGCAATTTATGACAAAATTCAAAATGGCGGACACGTGGTACATCCCATCATGGCAAAATCGATATCCACGGATTCGGCATGACGCAAGGAATCCATAGATACCACAATTATGAATTTCTGACAAACTGTTGAAAAGTTATTGGCCAAAATAGCAATTTGTCATATCTCATGACCCGTAGGTGGCGCTATTCCCAACTTTGGCATGGGACCTCAGAACATGCTTCCGATGAAGTGTACCAATTTTCGTTTTGATTGATCAAACTTTGGCCGAGATACAGCCTCTTAGCCAATTTTGGGTGGACCTTGTTAAGTTTGCGACATTATAACTTTTTTTTTCCAGTATAACAAAAAAATCGGGAACAGTACTTTTATGCGGCTCAGTCTGAAGATCATTTGAGTGCATGTTTGGAGAAAATTGGACAAAATTTGAAGGAGGAGTAGCGAAATAACTGAATACTGTACATTTCAAAATGGCCACTACTGTAATGGGCGGGGTCTTAATGTAAGGTATTGGTTGTGATCAACATGATGAGAGGAATCAGGTGTACCAAGTTTCATGTCTCTAGATCAAAGGGTTCAAAAGTTATAACCATTTCAATGTTACAATTTTGAACTGGTGGTGGCGCTATAGAGTTGGTCCTAGAGGGTCAAAAATTGGTCCAATTACTATTCATTAGCATCACTACAAGTGTGCCAAATTTCATCATTTTCCTATGTACGGTTCATAGGGCTGCCATAGACTTCCATTTGCGGAAGAAGAAGAAGAAGAATAATAATAAGAAAACTAACAGATACAATAGGTGCCTCTGCACCTTCGGTGCTTGGCCCCTAATAAGAAAACCAACAGATACAATAGGTGCCTCTGCACCTTCGGTGCTTGGCCCCTAATAAATATAGCTGCAAGCAGCAACACGGGGCCAAGCCCTGCAAGGCACCGCAATTAGAACAAGTACAGCAAAGTTCAAAGGCTTAGCAGAACAAGTACTGCAAACTGCAAGTACAGCAAGCTGCAAGTACAGCAAGTACTGCAAGTACAGCAAACACAGCAAGTACAGCAAGTACTGCAAACACAGCAAGTACAGCAAGTACTGCAAGCACAGCAAGCACAGCAAGTACTGCAAGTACAGCAGCGCATCAAGCATTTAAGCACCAATAGCAGTGCAGAGCCGCAAGAACAAAAAGAGAACAAATTGAATATACATGTAAATGAAGCACAGCGAGCATTTAAGCACCAACAGCAGAGCAGAGCCGGAAGGAATTGAAATGACAACTTTATACACAATTTTAAAGTCGTCTCACATGGGACTCGAACCCACAACCACAATGGTTTGGGATTCGAGAAGCATGGTTTAGCCGATTGCGCCACTCAGAGGACGTGAATTTCAAACCAGCAGAGGAGAGGGTTCAGTGTGAGAATGAGTTCACAAAAAAGTTCCATGACATGTTAACCAGATTAGCATGCTAAGCTAGCTTATTGCTAATTTAGCTTATGACGTGGTACATCCAATCCTGGCAAAATAGATATCATCGGATTCGACATGATGCAAGGAATCGATAGACACCAATTTTATGATTTTGTGATAAACTGTTCACAAGTTACAGCCTCTTAGCCAATTTTGGGTTGACCTTGTTAAATTTGTGACATCATAACTTTTTTATTACAGTATAGCAAAAAAATCGGGAACAGTACTTTTATGCGGCTCGGTCCGAAGATCATTTGAGCAAATTTTGGACAATTTTGGACAAATTTTGAAGGAGGAGTAGCGAAAAAACTGTTTTACATTCGCTCCAATATGGCGGCCAGTCACATTGTTGGAAAATGACAAATGAGATATCGTCTAAATCGGCATAAACCAAGGAACATACTGTCATAAAGAACTCAAAATTTGAACAATATTTTCAAATGTTATAAGCGTTTTTTCAAAAAACAATGATATATCTGGAACACTAGGTGGCGCTGTGATCAAACTTCTCATGTCGCTTTAGGACATGGTGTCGGTCATCCCTACCAAATTGTGTGCTGATATGTCAAATAGTTTAAAAGATATTGCAATTTATGACAAAATTCAAAATGGCGGACACGTGGTACATCCCATCATGGCAAAATCGATATCCACGGATTCGGCATGATGCAAGGAATCCATAGATACCACAATTATGATTTTCTGACAAACTGTTCAAAAGTTATTGGTCAAAATAGCAATTGTTCATATCTCATGACCCATAGGTGGCGCTATTCCCAACTTTGCATTGGAACCTCAACACATGCTTCTGATGAAGTGTACCAATTTTCGTTTTGATTGATCAAACTTTGGCCGAGATACAGCCTCTTAGCCTATTTTGGGTGGACCTCGTTAAGTTTGCGACATTATAACTTTTTTTTTCCAGTATAACAAAAAAATCGGGAACAGTACTTTTATGCGGCTCAGTCTGAAGATCATTTGAGTGCATGTTTGGAGAAAATTGGACAAAATTTGAAGGAGGAGTAGCGAAAAAACTGAATACTGTACATTTCAAAATGGCCACTACTGTAATGGGCGGGGTCTTAATGTAAGGTATTGGTTGTGATCAGCATGATGAGTGGAATCAGGTGTACTAAGTTTCATGTCTCTAGATCAAAGGGTTCAAAAGTTATAACCATTTCAATGTTGAATTTTTGAACTGGTGGTGGCGCTATAGAGTTGGTCCTAGAGGGTCAAAAATTGGTCCAATTACTATTCACTAGCATCACTACAAGTGTGCCAAATTTCATCATTTTCCTATGTACGGTTCATAGGGCTGCCATAGACTTCCATTTGCGGAAGAAGAAGAAGAAGAATAATAATAATAATAAATATAGCTGCAAGCAGCAACACGGGGCCAAGCCCTGCAAGGCACCGCAATTAGAACAATTACAGCAAAGTTCAAAGGCTTGGCACCGCAATTAGAACAATTACAGCAAAGTTAAAAGGCTTGGCACCGCAATTAGAACAAGTACAGCAAAGTTGAAAGGCTTGGCACCGCAAGCAGAACAAGTACTGCAAACTGCAAGTACAGCAAACTGCAAGTACAGCAAGCACAGCAAGTACAGCAAGTACTGCAAGTACAGCAGCGCATCAAGCATTTAAGCACCAATAGCAGTGCAGAGCCGCAAGAACAAAAACAGCACAAATTGAATATACATGTAAATGAAGCACAGCGAGCATTTAAGCACCAACAGCAGAGCAGAGCCGGAAGGAATTGAAATGACAACTTTATACACAATTTTAAAGTCGTCCCACATGGGACTCGAACCCACGACCAGAATGGTTCGGGATTCGAGATGCATGGTTTAGCTGATTGCGCCACTCAGAGGACGTGAATTTCAAAACAGCAGAGGAGAGGGTTCAGTGTGAGAATGAGTTCACAAAAAAGTTCCATGACATGTTAACCAGATTAGCATGCTAAGCTAGCTTAATGCTAATTTAGCTTATGACGTGGTACATCCAATCCTGGCAAAATAGATATCATCGGATTCGACATGATGCAAGGAATCGATAGACACCAATTTTATGATTTTGTGACAAACTGTTCACAAGTTACAGCCTCTGAACCAATGTTGGGTCGACCTTGTTAAATTTGCGACATCATAACTTTTTTTTTTCCAGTATAGCAAAAAAATCGGGAACAGTACTTCTGTGCGGCTCGGTCCGAAGATCATTTGAGCAAATTTTGGACAATTTTGGACAAATTTTGAAGGAGAAGTAGCGAAAAAACTGTTTTATATTTGCTCCAATATGGCGGCCAGTCACATTGTTGGAAAATAGCATATGAGATATCGTTGAAATCGGCATAAGCCAAGGAATATATTGACATAAAGAAATCAAATTTCAAGCAATGATAGCAAAAGTTATAAGCGTTTTTTCAAAAAACAATGATATCTCTGGAACACTAGGTGGCGCTGTGATCAAACTTCTCAGGTACCTCCGGGCCATGCTAATGGTGATCCATACCAAATTTGGTGAAGAAATTTCAAATAGTTTAAAAGATATTGCAAATTATGACAAAATTCAAAATGGCGGACACGGGGTACATCCCATCATGGCAAAATCGATATCCACGGATTCGGCATGATGCAAGGAATCCATAGATACCACAATTATGATTTTCTGACAAAGTGTTCAAAAGTTATTGGCCAAAATAGCATTTTTCCATATCTCATGACCCGTAGGTGGCGCTGTTCCTGACTTTGGCATGGGACCTCAGAACATGCTTCCGATGAAGTGTACCAATTTTCGTATCGATTGATCAAACTTTGGCCGAGATACAGCCTCTTAGCCAATTTTGGGTGGACCTCGTTAAGTTTGCGACAGTACAACTTTTTTTTTCCAGTATAACAAAAAAATCGGGAACAGTACTTTTATGCGGCTCAGTCCGAAGATCATTTGAGCACATGGTTGGAGAAAATTGGACAAAATTTGAAGGAGGAGTAGCGAAATAACTGAATACTGTACATTTCAAAATGGCCACTACTGTAATGGGCGGGGTCTTAATGTAAGGTATTGGTTGTGATCAGCATGATGAGTGGAATCAGGTGTACTAAGTTTCATGTCTCTAGATCAAAGGGTTCAAAAGTTATAACCATTTCAATGTTGAATTTTTGAACTGGTGGTGGCGCTATAGAGTTGGTCCTAGAGGGTCAAAAATTGGTCCAATTACTATTCATTAGCATCACTACAAGTGTGCCAAATTTCATCATTTTCCTATGTACGGTTAATAGGGCTGCCATAGACTTCCATTTGCGGAAGAAGAAGAAAATTGTTATTCTGACAATAACAATTGCTATTAAAGCTGCAAGCAGCCTTACGGGGCCAAGCCTTCAATGGTTCCATGGGTTCAAAAGGTACTTAAAAATACTTTGCTTTCAAAACTTTAAAAGAAACTTTAATAACCAAAGTGTTCTTACTCATTAACTTCTTACCTCACAAAAGAAATGAGATCATCCAGCTGCCGAGGTTCAGTAGTAAAAAAGAGAATGAACTCAAAATAAAGACTTTGCATATAAATGAAACACACGTTGTATTTAATAGGAAGAAAGAATAGTACAATGCTTTTCAGTATGATAAAGAAATTGAAATGACACAACTTTATAAAGTTGTAAGACAAAGGACTTGAACCCACAATCTCTGGGTCATATGCCTGTCACTCATTGAGCCCCTGGGAAGTCATGTGTTTCCATAGATGTAGAAGTTCCATAGTTCAAATGAGAATCAACTCAAAATGAAGATTTAGTATTTAAATGGACAGCATGTTACGTTTAATGAGTTTAGTTGATATTATTGTGATTCACTGTTAGGTGGTTGTCCTGCACCTTTAACAAATAAAGTTAGTCCAAGATGCAGTATATAGATCAATAAAATATTATTTTACAACATTAAGATTAACAGGTTCTTGTAAGAATCTTACAATTCTGGACTTTTGGTACTACTTAGGATATTGAACTGCACTAAAGGAGAGAATGTTTTGTTTTTGCATGTGGGTCCTAAAGTCTGGAGCAGGTTTCCTGATAATATTCACTATTCTGTCAAACATTCCTAGTTTAATTGTAGATTAAACACTTCTCTTTAAACAAGAATTCACGCAATGCATTTTATAATCTTGTAATTTTGTTATATTAGATCTAATACATATTTTTATGTTCTATTTTCAGTTTCTAAATTGTCATGGGCATATTAGATATTAGTTCATTAAGTTAATATTCAGAAAAAATACAAGTACTCCACAGCAACTCTAGGGGTCACTGTTTGACAAATGGAAATTTTGCATGGTGTGTCTTTGATGTAATACAACACTATTAACTAAAGCTTAAAACAATTATTGAACCTGGTCTTTAAACTGTAGAAGTTTGTCAGTTTATAAATCCATTAACACCATATACCTAGCCTCCCTTTGTTCTACTAATGGTCACAATTGTGACCTGACGAATAATCAAGTTTTTTGTATGGATTTTGAGATATATTTTTGACGTAATTGTTAAAGATTGTTTAATATCCTTATGTATTCATACATGTTATCTCAGGGAAAAGAAATTGGAATTACATGGGTTAACTGCCATATGCAACTGTAACCTATATTTTTGCTACAAGTACATTACTTTGACAGTCATCTTTGATAATGTCTTGTACAATTAAGTTTTTTTTTTTATGCTGCCTAGAAACAATATTGTGAGAGGTGATAAAAATGTGAATTAAAAATAACTATTATTTTTAGTTTAAATACCATTTAGCACATTGGATAAAGTAAGCAAATTAGAGGGGGCCTTTGAAGTGATTTTAAAGCACCATTGTTGCATATTTAAATCTTTACAGAACAGAATACCAACCGTTTCTTTAGTTATTCACAATGACACTTATGGTTACACTACTTGCTTTTCCCAGTATGGTTTGTGAAACTAAACTTAGTGCCTAGTTAAGAATGGCTAGAAGAATGCACGCAACTTTCCAAATGTAAGATAAGCCCATGCAATAAAGGTCACATATTCCAAGAATTGACACACATTTGTTTTAATAAAAAAAAAAAAATACATTAAACAACATTTAACAAAGCTTTGCCATAAAAATGAAATAAAAATCAATCAGTAGCATTTCAGAACATAATGGACAAAATTAACCTAATTTCAATAGAAAACATGACTTAAATCAATATTTGCCATTCATTAAAAAAAAAAAAAAAAAAAAAAAAAAACACCAATACCATCATTTCAATATATATACACACACACACACAACCATCTTAGTTGTGCATTTCAATACAAAGTCATTTTTGTATTATTTTTACAGCACTCTTCTTAGTCAAAGGTTTTTTAGCTGGTGTAATAGGAGGCGTTGTTGGCTCAGATGGTCTTTTAACTGGAGACTTGGGTTCTGGAGTGCTTTGTGTCTCTGTGACACAGAGGACAGGGTTGATTTCATCGATATTCACTTCAAATAAATCCTCATCACTGGGATGAGCGGATGAAGCGTTTTCAATATTGGTGACTTCCAAACAGTTATTATATGTTAAAGTCAGTTCATCGGAGGATAGAAAGAGTTCTTCTATATCTTGTGAATCACAAGTTGACAGTTCAAGTTCTGGTGCTATGAATTTTGACAAAGTTGAGTTCGAAACCGTAAGAGAAGTTATTTGACTGTCTTGATTTATCTCAATTATTCCATTGCATTTTGTTATATAGCTTTTTGTGTTCCGTAGAATTTTGCAAGTCGGGCAACGGTGAAATTGCTGTTTGATGTTGAATTGTTCTTGTGATTTGTGGCATTTTGGACATTGTTTTTTAATGTTTATTTGCACCCCTATTGGCTTTTGTTTCACCACTGTATTAGGTAGAGAGGGTTCTTTACTGATTTTAGGGCCTTGACCAGGTGGGAAAACTTGGTCCTGTGCAATAGGTTCCATGGTTGTTTTCAGGGTTGTTGTGAGGCTCTTAAGGCTGTTGTACAGTCTAGTTTTAAGATTGGTAAAGGTGTAGGAGTTACCTAGTTGCAGTTTTGAAACTTGGTTTTCCCAAAGAGTAAGTTGAATTTCTCCAGATGGATCTTGCAAGGAACATTCTTGGATCTCACAGTCTGTACCCCAGGCCTTTACAGTAGTTGCGTTGTTTAGCTTGCATACTGTTGCAGATATTTTAGTGATCTGAAAATTTAAAGAAAATCGTACATGTACAATCAAAAATATACATCAATAAACATGATTACAAGGGAAATGTATACAACTGCTGTTGTGGTCATAAGAAGAGGAAATAGCCAAACTTTTCCACACATTAACCAATTTGAAACGCATTAATCATGTTTGTAAAGCATCTAGCAAAGATAACTGAGAAGCAGAGTAATCTTTGCCTGTGCATCTGAAAAATCTTTCACATTTTAGCATTTTTTTGAACGTCAGGCTACTTTAAAATGTTTTTCTCCCCATAAAAACGATTTTGCACAATCTACAGAGGGCTAATATATGTGATTGTACTACTCTCCAGAGCATTACTACAACAAGTAAACAACCCTGTAGGCTATTTACACAGTGAGAAGGTTGAAAAAAAAACAGCTTACCAATTGTCGTGATCCCAGAGTTTTTGCTTCTTCTACAGTGAGTTTTTCTATCTCTTTTGGTGGTTTGTGGGGAAATGTAGATGTTGCGACTTCCACAGCAGTACTCCGATCACACTGAATGAAATATTCAGAATTATTGAGGCCTAAAGAATGAAAAAAGTGAGAATTGATATGGGCTTGTTTGTACAATGAATTTGAAAGGAATACGATTACTGAAAGTTTATCAGATAGAAAACAGGATTAAATAGCTAGACTACCACTTACTTGGCTTTTTTGTTATGTTTGACAGTTTAACCGCTGTCCGATTTAATGCTAATGTTGTCCAAGTTTGATGTTTTTCGTGCGCAAAGATGACAGCTTGGTGATATTCACTGCGACCTGTTTGCAAAGTTGCATTAAAAAACTTTGAGTTTGTTCTAGACAGTTGCACTCTGGAAACTGCATGAATGTAAACATAAATGCAGTTGTCAGATTCACTGGTCTCTGGTCTATTTAAATATTTGTTCATTTTTGCTGTTGCATGAAAAAAGAGGTTTGCAAGTGGTGTGATTTATAGTAGATTAGGCCTACTAGAACAGAAATTGACAATGCTTGGTATGCAATTAACAAACGATTCAATTAGGGTGATTGCAGGAATTAGTAATACATTCATCAAATTGCTGAGTTAATCATTTTAGAATTGGGAAGCTTGGTTTAGTGGAGGCAAGAAATGGATCTGAAAGTCTGCTGGAAATAATTGAAAGGTAAATTTACTTGTATAATGCCTTTTAGGGATGGAGAAATGAAGCCTCTTGAACTTAATTAAGCTTTACTCTGATTGTTTTGGGAAAATATTCAAAGCATCAGGAGCAGCAATAAACCTGGAGTGCAGCTCTGTGTATAATGATAGTGTATTGTTTGATGTGTAATGATATTTTGTTGCTTATTTGAGAATAAATAATTGTATACATTATGTAAATTCTTTAGGTTAGCTTTTACTAGTCTTTTTGGCAATATACCTCAACTAATTGATGTTGATCCAAATAATGTACTGTTAGAATAGTAACTATTTGTAATTTAACATTCATGTAGTAACTAATTAACTTCTATTTACAATTACAATTTATTTTTTAAAACAATTCTTAATGTTAGATAATACAAAAATGTTCATGTATTTTAATGTGATTTTATGGTTTACTATTATGATAAAATTACTTTTATTTATTGTCCACATGACGAGAAGGAAAAACTGATATTCAAGTCACTAAGTAAGTCTAATGTTTATGGGACTTAAAATAATTAAAAGATATGCATATGTACACATTCAAATGTTTAATGTCAGATCAGTTAATATTGTGGAGTTGGTCAAACCATTTCTTGTATGGAATTGAAAGTATTCTTTACTATATACTTTGCAATAAAATGTTGCCAGTGGTTGATCAATTGAATAGGCATTTGTGTTCTGTTTGAAGCTTTATGTATTTAACTTGAAATGTAAAAAAGGCAGCACAATTTAAAAAAATAGAGGTTTACCTAGACCACCACAAACATCTTATCATACCCTTCTGCTCTCCAGTTCACTACTTTACACACAATGCACAAACACATATATGAAGTTGAGAATTAACACATGGAGGCAAAAAAAAAAAGAGGATACGACTATACATAGGAAGAAAACAACCAATTTATGTAACTGCTTACAATGCAATTAGAATAGTTGAAAGTCAATGACTGCTCATTTGTTCACAAACCTTTCTGGATATTTAAGACTTCAGGTAAGAATCAACATAGAATGAACAAAAACACATTTCTAATCCCAAAAGAAAGATTACAACAATGCTTATCTGGATAATAAAGGAATTGAAATGACAACTTAACACATTTTTTTTTTAAATTAAAGTTGTCCCACATGGGGCTTGAACCCACTATCTCTGGGTCAGATATCTGTCACTCATCTCATTGCACCACTTGGAAGTTGTGTTTTGGCCAAGATGCAGAAGATCCATAGTTCAAGTGAGAAGCAACTCAAAATGAAGAATTTTTAAATAAATTATCTGTGTGTTCTATTCTACTAGCTCCTTCACCTGGAACAGAAGCAACTTGTCCACCACTTAAAGCCTTATGGTTTAGCCTGATAACTGAAGAGCCACATTAGAAAGAATGGCATCTGGCTAGCATGCTAACCAATTAGTATGCTAAGCTAACTAAGATAAGGCAACAAACACAGGCTAGGTCAACTGCAGAGAGGAAGATCTTTGGTATGGGGGCTACTATCAAAAACCTGTTCATCATTTCTGTGCAGCTCGGTCCAAAGATCATCTGATCACACGTTGGACTACTCACTACAAGTGTTTCATAATCAATTAATTTCATAATACACAATTTTAAAGTTGTCCCACACGGGACTCGAACCCACTATCTATGGGTTAGATGCCTGTCACTCATCTCGTTGAGCCACTTGCCAGACATGCATCTACACAGCTGCCGAAATTCAATATTTTCAAGAGAGAATCAAGTCAAAATTAAGAATTTTGAAGTAAATGGAGAACATTTTGTATTTAAAAAGTTTAGATTAAATCATCCAAAATTGGTCAGATTACTACTCATTACCATCACTACAAGTGTGCCAATTTTCTAACTTGTGGTTCATAGGGCTGCCATTGACTACCCTTCTGGAAGAAGAACAACAATGAATTGGACGTAAAAGCACTGCATGTTGTGTGTGGCAGCTTCAGATGAGATCATTCTTATGCACAATGCCTGGAACAGATGCAACTTCTGCATCTTTTCCTGCCACAGTACCTCATGCGGTCTGGGCACATGTCACACTGAGTGGCGAACCCACGACGCTGAACATCGGGATCCGTGGTGTAACACGTTGAGCTAATCACTCATGCACGTTCACCAGCCTGCTGAGTAGAGGTTTCAGTGTGAGAATGAGTTCACAAAAAGTTCCATGACATGTTAACCAGATTAGCATGCTAAGCTAGCTTAATGCTAATTTAGCTTATGACGTGGTACATCCAATCCTGGCAAAATAGATATCATCGGATTCGACATCATGCAAGGAATCGATAGACACCAATTTTATGATTTTGTGACAAACTGTTCACAAGTTACAGCCTCTGAACCAATGTTGGGTCGAACTTGTTACATTTGCGACATCATAACTTTTTTTTTTCCAGTATAGCAAAAAAATCGGGAACAGTACTTCTGTGCGGCTCGGTCCGAAGATCATTTGAGCAAATTTTGGACAATTTTGGACAAATTTTGAAGGAGGAGTAGCGAAAAAACTGTTTTACATTCGCTCCAATATGGCGGCCAGTCACATTGTTGGAAAATAGCATATGAGATATCGTTGAAATCGGCATAAGCCAAGGAATATATTGACATAAATAAATCAAATTTCAAGCAATGATAGCAAAAGTTATAAGCGTTTTTTCAAAAAACAATGATATCTCTGGAACACTAGGTGGCGCTGTGATCAAACTTCTCATGTACCTTCGGGCCATGCTAATGATGATCCATACCAAATGTGGTGAGGAAATTTCAAATAGTTTAAAAGATATTGCAAATTATGACAAAATTCAAAATGGCGGACACGGGGTACATCCCATCATGGCAAAATTGATATCCACGGATTCGGCATGATGGAAGGAATCCATAGATACCACAATTATGAATTTCTGACAAACTGTTCAAAAGTAATTGGCCAAAATAGCAATTTGTCATATCTCATGACCCGTAGGTGGCGCTATTCCCAACTTTGGCATGGGACCTCAGAACATGCTTCCGATGAAGTGTACCAATTTTCGTTTCGATTGATCAAACTTTGGCCGAGATACAGCCTCTTAGCCAATTTTGGGTGGACCTCGTTAAGTTTGCGACATTATAACTTTTTTTTTCCAGTATAACAAAAAAATCGGGAACAGTACTTTTATGCGGCTCAGTCTGAAGATCATTTGAGTGCATGTTTGGAGAAAATTGGACAAAATTTGAAGGAGGAGTAGCGAAATAACTGAATACTGTACATTTCAAAATGGCCACTACTGTAATGGGCGGGGTCTTAATGTAAGGTATTGGTTGTGATCAGCATGATGAGTGGAATCAGGTGTACTAAGTTTCATGTCTCTAGATCAAAGGGTTCAAAAGTTATAACCATTTCAATGTTGAATTTTTGAACTGGTGGTGGCGCTATAGAGTTGGTCCTAGAGGGTCAAAAATTGGTCCAATTACTATTCATTAGCATCACTACAAGTGTGCCAAATTTCATCATTTTCCTACTTACGGTTCATAGGGCTGCCATAGACTCCCATTCACGGAATAATAATAATAATAAGAAAACTAACAGATACAATAGGTGCCTCTGCACCTTCGGTGCTTGGCCCCTAAATATAGCTGCAAGCAGCAACACGGGGCCAAGCCCTGCAAGGCACCGCAATTAGAACAATTACAGCAAAGTTAAAAGGCTTGGCACCGCAATTAGAACAAGTACAGCAAAGTTGAAAGGCTTGGCACCGCAAGCAGAACAAGTACTGCAAACTGCAAGTACAGCAAACTGCAAGTACAGCAAGCACAGCAAGTACAGCAAGTACTGCAAGTACAGCAGCGCATCAAGCATTTAAGCACCAATAGCAGTGCAGAGCCGCAAGAACAAAAACAGCACAAATTGAATATACATGTAAATGAAGCACAGCGAGCATTTAAGCACCAACAGCAGAGCAGAGCCGGAAGGAATTGAAATGACAACTTTATACAGAATTTTAAAGTCGTCCCACATGGGACTCGAACCCACGACCAGAATGGTTCGGGATTCGAAATGCATGGTTTAGCTGATTGCGCCACTCAGAAGACATGAATTTCAAAACAGCAGAGGAGAGGGTTCAGTGTGAGAATGAGTTCACAAAAAAGTTCCATAAGCATGCTAAGCTAGCTTATTGCTAATTTAGCTTATGACGTGGTCCATCCAATCCTGGCAAAATAGATATCATCGGATTCGACATGATGCAAGGAATCGATAGACACCAATTTTATGATTTTGTGACAAACTGTTCACAAGTTACAGCCTCTTAGCCAATTTTGGGTTGACCTTGTTAAATTTGTGACATCATAACTTTTTTATTACAGTATAGCAAAAAAATCGGGAACAGTACTTTTATGCGGCTCGGTCCGAAGATCATTTGAGCAAATTTTGGACAATTTTGGACAAATTTTGAAGGAGGAGTAGCGAAAAAACTGTTTTACATTCGCTCCAATATGGCGGCCAGTCACATTGTTGGAAAATGACAAATGAGATATCGTCTAAATCGGCATAAACCAAGGAACATAATGTCATAAAGAACTCAAAATTTGAACAATATTTTCAAATGTTATAAGCGTTTTTTCAAAAAACAATGATATATCTGGAACACTAGGTGGCGCTGTGATCAAACTTCTCATGTCGCTTTAGGACATGGTGTCGGTCATCCTTACCAAATTGTGTGCTGATATGTCAAATAGTTTAAAAGATATTGCAATTTATGACAAAATTCAAAATGGCGGACACGTGGTACATCCCATCATGGCAAAATCGATATCCACGGATTCGGCATGACGCAAGGAATCCATAGATACCACAATTATGAATTTCTGACAAACTGTTGAAAAGTTATTGGCCAAAATAGCAATTTGTCATATCTCATGACCCGTAGGTGGCGCTATTCCCAACTTTGGCATGGGACCTCAGAACATGCTTCCGATGAAGTGTACCAATTTTCGTTTTGATTGATCAAACTTTGGCCGAGATACAGCCTCTTAGCCAATTTTGGGTGGACCTTGTTAAGTTTGCGACATTATAACTTTTTTTTTCCAGTATAACAAAAAAATCGGGAACAGTACTTTTATGCGGCTCAGTCTGAAGATCATTTGAGTGCATGTTTGGAGAAAATTGGACAAAATTTGAAGGAGGAGTAGCGAAATAACTGAATACTGTACATTTCAAAATGGCCACTACTGTAATGGGCGGGGTCTTAATGTAAGGTATTGGTTGTGATCAACATGATGAGAGGAATCAGGTGTACCAAGTTTCATGTCTCTAGATCAAAGGGTTCAAAAGTTATAACCATTTCAATGTTACAATTTTGAACTGGTGGTGGCGCTATAGAGTTGGTCCTAGAGGGTCAAAAATTGGTCCAATTACTATTCATTAGCATCACTACAAGTGTGCCAAATTTCATCATTTTCCTATGTACGGTTCATAGGGCTGCCATAGACTTCCATTTGCGGAAGAAGAAGAAGAAGAATAATAATAAGAAAACTAACAGATACAATAGGTGCCTCTGCACCTTCGGTGCTTGGCCCCTAAATATAGCTGCAAGCAGCAACACGGGGCCAAGCCCTGCAAGGCACCGCAATTAGAACAATTACAGCAAAGTTAAAAGGCTTGGCACCGCAATTAGAACAAGTACAGCAAAGTTGAAAGGCTTGGCACCGCAAGCAGAACAAGTACTGCAAACTGCAAGTACAGCAAACTGCAAGTACAGCAAGCACAGCAAGTACAGCAAGTACTGCAAGTACAGCAGCGCATCAAGCATTTAAGCACCAATAGCAGTGCAGAGCCGCAAGAACAAAAACAGCACAAATTGAATATACATGTAAATGAAGCACAGCGAGCATTTAAGCACCAACAGCAGAGCAGAGCCGGAAGGAATTGAAATGACAACTTTATACAGAATTTTAAAGTCGTCCCACATGGGACTCGAACCCACGACCAGAATGGTTCGGGATTCGAAATGCATGGTTTAGCTGATTGCGCCACTCAGAAGACATGAATTTCAAAACAGCAGAGGAGAGGGTTGAGTGTGAGAATGAGTTCACAAAAAAGTTCCATAAGCATGCTAAGCTAGCTTATTGCTAATTTAGCTTATGACGTGGTCCATCCAATCCTGGCAAAATAGATATCATCGGATTCGACATGATGCAAGGAATCGATAGACACCAATTTTATGATTTTGTGACAAACTGTTCACAAGTTACAGCCTCTTAGCCAATTTTGGGTTGACCTTGTTAAATTTGTGACATCATAACTTTTTTATTACAGTATAGCAAAAAAATCGGGAACAGTACTTTTATGCGGCTCGGTCCGAAGATCATTTGAGCAAATTTTGGACAATTTTGGACAAATTTTGAAGGAGGAGTAGCGAAAAAACTGTTTTACATTCGCTCCAATATGGCGGCCAGTCACATTGTTGGAAAATGACAAATGAGATATCGTCTAAATCGGCATAAACCAAGGAACATAATGTCATAAAGAACTCAAAATTTGAACAATATTTTCAAATGTTATAAGCGTTTTTTCAAAAAACAATGATATATCTGGAACACTAGGTGGCGCTGTGATCAAACTTCTCATGTCGCTTTAGGACATGGTGTCGGTCATCCTTACCAAATTGTGTGCTGATATGTCAAATAGTTTAAAAGATATTGCAATTTATGACAAAATTAAAAATGGCGGACACGTGGTACATCCCATCATGGCAAAATCGATATCCACGGATTCGGCATGACGCAAGGAATCCATAGATACCACAATTATGAATTTCTGACAAACTGTTGAAAAGTTATTGGCCAAAATAGCAATTTGTCATATCTCATGACCCGTAGGTGGCGCTATTCCCAACTTTGGCATGGGACCTCAGAACATGCTTCCGATGAAGTGTACCAATTTTCGTTTCGATTGATCAAACTTTGGCCGAGATACAGCCTCTTAGCCAATTTTGGGTGGACCTCGTTAAGTTTGCGACATTATAACTTTTTTTTTTCCAGTATAACAAAAAAATCGGGAACAGTACTTTTATGCGGCTCAGTCTGAAGATCATTTGAGTGCATGTTTGGAGAAAATTGGACAAAATTTGAAGGAGGAGTAGCGAAATAACTGAATACTGTACATTTAAAAATGGCCACTACTGTAATGGGCGGGGTCTTAATGTAAGGTATTGGTTGTGATCAGCATGATGAGTGGAATCAGGTGTACTAAGTTTCATGTCTCTAGATCAAAGGGTTCAAAAGTTATAACCATTTCAATGTTGAATTTTTGAACTGGTGGTGGCGCTATAGAGTTGGTCCTAGAGGGTCAAAAATTGGTCCAATTACTATTCATTAGCATCACTACAAGTGTGCCAAATTTCATCATTTTCCTATGTACGGTTCATAGGGCTGCCATAGACTTCCATTTGCGGAAGAAGAAGAAAACTATTATTCTGACAATAACAATTGCTATTAAAGCTGCAAGCAGCCTTACGGGGCCAAGCCTTCAATGGTTCCATGGGTTCAAAAAGTACTTAAAAATACTTTGCTTTCCAAACTTTAAAAGAAACTTTAATAACCAAAGTATTCTTACTCATTAACTTCTTACCTCATAAAAGAAATGAGATCATCCAGCTGCCGAGGTTCAGTAGTAAAAAAGAGAATGGACTCAAAATAAAGACTTTGCATATAAATGAAACACACGTTGTATTTAATAGGAAGAAAGAATAGTACAATGCTTTTCAGTATGATAAAGAAATTGAAATGACACAACTTTATAGTCATCCCATATGGGACTCGAACCCACGACCAGAATGGTTCGGGATTCGAGATGCATGGTTTAGCTGATTGCGCCACTCAGAGGACGTGAATTTCAAGACAGCAGAGGAGAGGGTTCAGTGTGAGAATGAGTTCACAAAAAAGTTCCATGACATGTTAACCAGATTAGCATGCTAAGCTAGCTTAATGCTAATTTAGCTTATGACGTGGTACATCCAATCCTGGCAAAATAGATATCATCGGATTCGACATCATGCAAGGAATCGATAGACACCAATTTTATGATTTTGTGACAAACTGTTCACAAGTTACAGCCTCTGAACCAATGTTGGGTCGAACTTGTTACATTTGCGACATCATAACTTTTTTTTTTCCAGTATAGCAAAAAAATCGGGAACAGTACTTCTGTGTGGCTCGGTCCGAAGATCATTTGAGAAAATTTTGGACAATTTTGGACAAATTTTGAAGGAGGAGTAGCGAAAAAACTGTTTTACATTCGCTCCAATATGGCGGCCAGTCACATTGTTGGAAAATAGCATATGAGATATCGTTGAAATCGGCATAAGCCAAGGAATATATTGACATAAATAAATCAAATTTCAAGCAATGATAGCAAAAGTTATAAGCGTTTTTTCAAAAAACAATGATATCTCTGGAACACTAGGTGGCGCTGTGATCAAACTTCTCATGTACCTTCGGGCCATGCTAATGATGATCCATACCAAATGTGGTGAGGAAATTTCAAATAGTTTAAAAGATATTGCAAATTATGACAAAATTCAAAATGGCGGACACGGGGTACATCCCATCATGGCAAAATTGATATCCACGGATTCGGCATGATGCAAGGAATCCATAGATACCACAATTATGAATTTCTGACAAACTGTTCAAAAGTAATTGGCCAAAATAGCAATTTGTCATATCTCATGACCCGTAGGTGGCGCTATTCCCAACTTTGGCATGGGACCTCAGAACATGCTTCCGATGAAGTGTACCAATTTTCGTTTCGATTGATCAAACTTTGGCCGAGATACAGCCTCTTAGCCAATTTTGGGTGGACCTTGTTAAGTTTGCGACATTATAACTTTTTTTTTCCAGTATAACAAAAAAATCGGGAACAGTACTTTTATGCGGCTCAGTCTGAAGATCATTTGAGTGCATGTTTGGAGAAAATTGGACAAAATTTGAAGGAGGAGTAGCGAAATAACTGAATACTGTACATTTCAAAATGGCCACTACTGTAATGGGCGGGGTCTTAATGTAAGGTATTGGTTGTGATCAGCATGATGAGTGGAATCAGGTGTACTAAGTTTCATGTCTCTAGATCAAAGGGTTCAAAAGTTATAACCATTTCAATGTTGAATTTTTGAACTGGTGGTGGCGCTATAGAGTTGGTCCTAGAGGGTCAAAAATTGGTCCAATTACTATTCATTAGCATCACTACAAGTGTGCCAAATTTCATCATTTTCCTACTTACGGTTCATAGGGCTGCCATAGACTCCCATTCACGGAATAATAATAATAAGAAAACCAACAGATACAATAGGTGCCTCTGCACCTTCGGTGCTTGGCCCCTAAATATAGCTGCAAGCAGCAACACGGGGCCAAGCCCTGCAAGGCACCGCAATTAGAACAAGTACAGCAAAGTTCAAAGGCTTAGCAGAACAAGTACTGCAAACTGCAAGTACAGCAAGCTGCAAGTACAGCAAGTACTGCAAGTACAGCAAACACAGCAAGTACAGCAAGTACTGCAAACACAGCAAGTACAGCAAGTACTGCAAGCACAGCAAGCACAGCAAGTACTGCAAGTACAGCAGCGCATCAAGCATTTAAGCACCAATAGCAGTGCAGAGCCGCAAGAACAAAAAGAGAACAAATTGAATATACATGTAAATGAAGCACAGCGAGCATTTAAGCACCAACAGCAGAGCAGAGCCGGAAGGAATTGAAATGACAACTTTATACACAATTTTAAAGTCGTCTCACATGGGACTCGAACCCACAACCACAATGGTTTGGGATTCGAGAAGCATGGTTTAGCCGATTGCGCCACTCAGAGGACGTGAATTTCAAACCAGCAGAGGAGAGGGTTCAGTGTGAGAATGAGTTCACAAAAAAGTTCCATGACATGTTAACCAGATTAGCATGCTAAGCTAGCTTATTGCTAATTTAGCTTATGACGTGGTACATCCAATCCTGGCAAAATAGATATCATCGGATTCGACATGATGCAAGGAATCGATAGACACCAATTTTATGATTTTGTGATAAACTGTTCACAAGTTACAGCCTCTTAGCCAATTTTGGGTTGACCTTGTTAAATTTGTGACATCATAACTTTTTTATTACAGTATAGCAAAAAAATCGGGAACAGTACTTTTATGCGGCTCGGTCCGAAGATCATTTGAGCAAATTTTGGACAATTTTGGACAAATTTTGAAGGAGGAGTAGCGAAAAAACTGTTTTACATTCGCTCCAATATGGCGGCCAGTCACATTGTTGGAAAATGACAAATGAGATATCGTCTAAATCGGCATAAACCAAGGAACATACTGTCATAAAGAACTCAAAATTTGAACAATATTTTCAAATGTTATAAGCGTTTTTTCAAAAAACAATGATATATCTGGAACACTAGGTGGCACTGTGATCAAACTTCTCATGTCGCTTTAGGACATGGTGTCGGTCATCCCTACCAAATTGTGTGCTGATATGTCAAATAGTTTAAAAGATATAGCAATTTATGACAAAATTCAAAATGGCGGACACGTGGTACATCCCATCATGGCAAAATCGATATCCACGGATTCGGCATGATGCAAGGAATCCATAGATACCACAATTATGAATTTCTGACAAACTGTTGAAAAGTTATTGGCCAAAATGGCAATTTGTCATATCTCATGACCCGTAGGTGGCGCTATTCCCAACTTTGGCATGGGACCTCAGAACATGCTTCCGATGAAGTGTACCAATTTTCGTTTCGATTGATCAAACTTTGGCCGAGATACAGCCTCTTAGCCAATTTTGGGTGGACCTCGTTAAGTTTGCGACATTATAACTTTTTTTTTTCCAGTATAACAAAAAAATCGGGAACAGTACTTTTATGCGGCTTAGTCTGAAGATCATTTGAGTGCATGTTTGGAGAAAATTGGACAAAATTTGAAGGAGGAGTAGCGAAAAAACTGAATACTGTACATTTCAAAATGGCCACTACTGTAATGGGCGGGGTCTTAATGTAAGGTATTGGTTGTGATCAGCATGATGAGTGGAATCAGGTGTACTAAGTTTCATGTCTCTAGATCAAAGGGTTCAAAAGTTATAACCATTTCAATGTTGAATTTTTGAACTGGTGGTGGCGCTATAGAGTTGGTTCTAGAGACTCAATATTTGGCTCAATTACTTTTCATGACCATCACTATAAGTGTGCCAAATTTCATCATTTTCCTATGTACGGTTCATAGGGCTGCCATAGACTTCCATTTGCGGAAGAAGAAGAAAACTATTATTCTGACAATAACAATTGCTAATATAGCTGCAAGCAGCAACACGGGGCCAAGCCCTGCAAGGCACCGCAATTAGAACAATTACAGCAAAGTTCAAAGGCTTGGCACCACAATTAGAACAAGTACAGCAAAGTTCAAAGGCTTGGCACCGCAAGCAGAACAAGTACTGCAAACTGCAAGTACAGCAAGCTGCAAGTACAGCAAGTACAGCAAGCACAGCAAGTACAGCAAGTACAAGTACAGCAAGTACAGCAAGCACAGCAAGTACAGCAAGTACTGCAAGTACAGCAGCGCATCAAGCATTTAAGCACCAATAGCAGTGCAGAGCCGCAAGAACAAAAACAGCACAAATTGAATATACATGTAAATGAAGCACAGCGAGCATTTAAGCACCAACAGCAGAGCAGAGCTGGAAGGAATTGAAATGACAACTTTATAGTCATCCCATATGGGACTCGAACCCACGACCAGAATGGTTCGGGATTCGAGATGCATGGTTTAGCTGATTGCGCCACTCAGAGGACGTGAATTTCAAGACAGCAGAGGAGAGGGTTCAGTGTGAGAATGAGTTCACAAAAAAGTTCCATGACATGTTAACCAGATTAGCATGCTAAGCTAGCTTAATGCTAATTTAGCTTATGACGTGGTACATCCAATCCTGGCAAAATAGATATCATCGGATTCGACATCATGCAAGGAATCGATAGACACCAATTTTATGATTTTGTGACAAACTGTTCACAAGTTACAGCCTCTGAACCAATGTTGGGTCGAACTTGTTACATTTGCGACATCATAACTTTTTTTTTTCCAGTATAGCAAAAAAATCGGGAACAGTACTTCTGTGCGGCTCGGTCCGAAGATCATTTGAGCAAATTTTGGACAATTTTGGACAAATTTTGAAGGAGGAGTAGCGAAAAAACTGTTTTACATTCGCTCCAATATGGCGGCCAGTCACATTGTTGGAAAATAGCATATGAGATATCGTTGAAATCGGCATAAGCCAAGGAATATATTGACATAAATAAATCAAATTTCAAGCAATGATAGCAAAAGTTATAAGCGTTTTTTCAAAAAACAATGATATCTCTGGAACACTAGGTGGCGCTGTGATCAAACTTCTCATGTACCTTCGGGCCATGCTAATGATGATCCATACCAAATGTGGTGAGGAAATTTCAAATAGTTTAAAAGATATTGCAAATTATGACAAAATTCAAAATGGCGGACACGGGGTACATCCCATCATGGCAAAATTGATATCCACGGATTCGGCATGATGCAAGGAATCCATAGATACCACAATTATGAATTTCTGACAAACTGTTCAAAAGTAATTGGCCAAAATAGCAATTTGTCATATCTCATGACCCGTAGGTGGCGCTATTCCCAACTTTGGCATGGGACCTCAGAACATGCTTCCGATGAAGTGTACCAATTTTCGTTTCGATTGATCAAACTTTGGCCGAGATACAGCCTCTTAGCCAATTTTGGGTGGACCTTGTTAAGTTTGCGACATTATAACTTTTTTTTTCCAGTATAACAAAAAAATCGGGAACAGTACTTTTATGCGGCTCAGTCTGAAGATCATTTGAGTGCATGTTTGGAGAAAATTGGACAAAATTTGAAGGAGGAGTAGCGAAATAACTGAATACTGTACATTTCAAAATGGCCACTACTGTAATGGGCGGGGTCTTAATGTAAGGTATTGGTTGTGATCAGCATGATGAGTGGAATCAGGTGTACTAAGTTTCATGTCTCTAGATCAAAGGGTTCAAAAGTTATAACCATTTCAATGTTGAATTTTTGAACTGGTGGTGGCGCTATAGAGTTGGTCCTAGAGGGTCAAAAATTGGTCCAATTACTATTCATTAGCATCACTACAAGTGTGCCAAATTTCATCATTTTCCTATGTACGGTTCATAGGGCTGCCATAGACTTCCATTTGCGGAAGAAGAAGAAGAAGAATAATTAAAGCTGCAAGCAGCCTTACGGGGCCAAGCCTTCAATGGTTCCATGGGTTCAAAAGGTACTTAAAAATACTTTGCTTTCAAAACTTTAAAAGAAACTTTAATAACCAAAGTGTTCTTACTCATTAACTTCTTACCTCACAAAAGAAATGAGATCATCCAGCTGCCGAGGTTCAGTAGTAAAAAAGAGAATGAACTCAAAATAAAGACTTTGCATATAAATGAAACACACGTTGTATTTAATAGGAAGAAAGAATAGTACAATGCGTTTCAGGATGATAAAGAAATTGAAATGACACAACTTTATAAAGTTGTAAGACAAAGGACTTGAACCCACAATCTCTGGGTCATATGCCTGTCACTCATTGAGCCCCTGGAAAGTCATGTGTTTCCATAGATGTAGAAGTTCCATAGTTCAAATGAGAATCAACTCAAAATGAAGATTTAGTATTTAAATGGACAGCATGTTACGTTTAATGAGTTTAGTTGATATTATTGTGATTCACTGTTAGGTGGTTGTCCTGCACCTTTAACAAATAAAGTTAGTCCAAGATGCAGTATATAGATCGATAAAATATTATTTTACAACATTAAGATTAACAGGTTCTTGTAAGAATCTTACAATTCTGGACTTTTGGTACTACTAAGAATATTGAACTGCACTAAAGGAGAGAATGTTTTGTTTTTGCATGTGGGTCCTAAAGTCTGGAGCAGGTTTCCTGATAATATTCACTATTCTGTCAAACATTCCTAGTTTAATTGTAGATTAAACACTTCTCTTTAAACAAGAATTCACGCAATGCATTTTATAATCTTGTAATTTTGTTATATTAGATCTAATACATATTTTTATGTTCTATTTTCAGTTTCTAAATTGTCATGGGCATATTAGATATTAGGTCATTAAGTTAATATTCAGAAAAAATACAAGTACTCCACAGCGACTCTAGGGGTCACTGTTTGACAAATGGAAATTTTGCATGGTGTGTCTTTGATGTAATACAACACTATTAACTAAAGCTTAAAACAATTATTGAACCTGGTCTTTAAACTGTAGAAGTTTGTCAGTTTATAAATCCATTAACACCATATACCTAGCCTCCCTTTGTTCTACTAATGGTCACAATTGTGACCTGACGAATAATCAAGTTTTTTGTATGGATTTTGAGATATATTTTTGACGTAATTGTTAAAGATTGTTTAATATCCTTATGTATTCATACATGTTATCTCAGGGAAAAGAAATTGGAATTACATGGGTTAACTGCCATATGCAACTGTAACCTATATTTTTGCTACAAGTACATTACTTTGACAGTCATCTTTGATAATGTCTTGTACAATTAAGTTTTTTTTTTATGCTGCCTAGAAACAATATTGTGAGAGGTGATAAAAATGTGAATTAAAAATAACGATTATTTTTAGTTTAAATACCATTTAGCACATTGGATAAAGTAAGCAAATTAGAGGGGGCCTTTGAAGTGATTTTAAAGCACCATTGTTGCATATTTAAATCTTTACAGAACAGAATACCAACCGTTTCTTTAGTTATTCACAATGACACTTATGGTTACACTACTTGCTTTTCCCAGTATGGTTTGTGAAACTAAACTTAGTGCCTAGTTAAGAATGGCTAGAAGAATGCACGCAACTTTCCAAATGCAAGATAAGCCCATGCAATAAAGGTCACATATTCCAAGAATTGACACACATTTGTTTTAATAAAAAAAAAACACATTAAACAACATTTAACAAAGCTTTGCCATAAAAATGAAATAAAAATCAATCAGTAGCATTTCAGAACATAATGGACAAAATTAACCTAATTTCAATAGAAAACATGACTTAAATCAATATTTGCCATTCATTAAAAAAAAAACAAAAAAAAAAACACCAATACCATCATTTCAATATATATACACACACACACACAACCATCTTAGTTGTGCATTTCAATACAAAGTCATTTTTGTATTATTTTTACAGCACTCTTCTTAGTCAAAGGTTTTTTAGCTGGTGTAATAGGAGGCGTTGTTGGCTCAGATGGTCTTTTAACTGGAGACTTGGGTTCTGGAGTGCTTTGTGTCTCTGTGACACAGAGGACAGGGTTGATTTCATCGATATTCACTTCAAATAAATCCTCATCACTGGGATGAGCGGATGAAGCGTTTTCAATATTGGTGACTTCCAAACAGTTATTATATGTTAAAGTCAGTTCATCGGAGGATAGAAAGAGTTCTTCTATATCTTGTGAATCACAAGTTGACAGTTCAAGTTCTGGTGCTATGAATTTTGACAAAGTTGAGTTCGAAACCGTAAGAGAAGTTATTTGACTGTCTTGATTTATCTCAATTATTCCATTGCATTTTGTTATATAGCTTTTTGTGTTCCGTAGAATTTTGCAAGTCGGGCAACGGTGAAATTGCTGTTTGATGTTGAATTGTTCTTGTGATTTGTGGCATTTTGGACATTGTTTTTTAATGTTTATTTGCACCCCTATTGGCTTTTGTTTCACCACTGTATTAGGTAGAGAGGGTTCTTTACTGATTTTAGGGCCTTGACCAGGTGGGAAAACTTGGTCCTGTGCAATAGGTTCCATGGTTGTTTTCAGGGTTGTTGTGAGGCTCTTAAGGCTGTTGTACAGTCTAGTTTTAAGATTGGTAAAGGTGTAGGAGTTACCTAGTTGCAGTTTTGAAACTTGGTTTTCCCAAAGAGTAAGTTGAATTTCTCCAGATGGATCTTGCAAGGAACATTCTTGGATCTCACAGTCTGTACCCCAGGCCTTTACAGTAGTTGCGTTGTTTAGCTTGCATACTGTTGCAGATATTTTAGTGATCTGAAAATTTAAAGAAAATCGTACATGTACAATCAAAAATATACATCAATAAACATGATTACAAGGGAAATGTATACAACTGCTGTTGTGGTCATAAGAAGAGGAAATAGCCAAACTTTTCCACACATTAACCAATTTGAAACGCATTAATCATGTTTGTAAAGCATCTAGCAAAGATAACTGAGAAGCAGAGTAATCTTTGCCTGTGCATCTGAAAAATCTTTCACATTTTAGCATTTTTTTGAACGTCAGGCTACTTTAAAATGTTTTTCTCCCCATAAAAACGATTTTGCACAATCTACAGAGGGCTAATATATGTGATTGTACTACTCTCCAGAGCATTACTACAACAAGTAAACAACCCTGTAGGCTATTTACACAGTGAGAAGGTTGAAAAAAAAACAGCTTACCAATTGTCGTGATCCCAGAGTTTTTGCTTCTTCTACAGTGAGTTTTTCTATCTCTTTTGGTGGTTTGTGGGGAAATGTAGATGTTGCGACTTCCACAGCAGTACTCCGATCACACTGAATGAAATATTCAGAATTATTGAGGCCTAAAGAATGAAAAAAGTGAGAATTGATATGGGCTTGTTTGTACAATGAATTTGAAAGGAATACGATTACTGAAAGTTTATCAGATAGAAAACAGGATTAAATAGCTAGACTACCACTTACTTGGCTTTTTTGTTATGTTTGACAGTTTAACCGCTGTCCGATTTAATGCTAATGTTGTCCAAGTTTGATGTTTTTCGTGCGCAAAGATGACAGCTTGGTGATATTCACTGCGACCTGTTTGCAAAGTTGCATTAAAAAACTTTGAGTTTGTTCTAGACAGTTGCACTCTGGAAACTGCATGAATGTAAACATAAATGCAGTTGTCAGATTCACTGGTCTCTGGTCTATTTAAATATTTGTTCATTTTTGCTGTTGCATGAAAAAAGAGGTTTGCAAGTGCTGTGATTTATAGTAGATTAGGCCTACTAGAACAGAAATTGACAATGCTTGGTATGCAATTAACAAACGATTCAATTAGGGTGATTGCAGGAATTAGTAATACATTCATCAAATTGCTGAGTTAATCATTTTAGAATTGGGAAGCTTGGTTTAGTGGAGGCAAGAAATGGATCTGAAAGTCTGCTGGAAATAATTGAAAGGTAAATTTACTTGTATAATGCCTTTTAGGGATGGAGAAATGAAGCCTCTTGAACTTAATTAAGCTTTACTCTGATTGTTTTGGGAAAATATTCAAAGCATCAGGAGCAGCAATAAACCTGGAGTGCAGCTCTGTGTATAATGATAGTGTATTGTTTGATGTGTAATGATATTTTGTTGCTTATTTGAGAATAAATAATTGTATACATTATGTAAATTCTTTAGGTTAGCTTTTACTAGTCTTTTTGGCAATATACCTCAACTAATTGATGTTGATCCAAATAATGTACTGTTAGAATAGTAACTATTTGTAATTTAACATTCATGTAGTAACTAATTAACTTCTATTTACAATTACAATTTATTTTTTAAAACAATTCTTAATGTTAGATAATACAAAAATGTTCATGTATTTTAATGTGATTTTATGGTTTACTATTATGATAAAATTACTTTTATTTATTGTCCACATGACGAGAAGGAAAAACTGATATTCAAGTCACTAAGTAAGTCTAATGTTTATGGGACTTAAAATAATTAAAAGATATGCATATGTACACATTCAAATGTTTAATGTCAGATCAGTTAATATTGTGGAGTTGGTCAAACCATTTCTTGTATGGAATTGAAAGTATTCTTTACTATATACTTTGCAATAAAATGTTGCCAGTGGTTGATCAATTGAATAGGCATTTGTGTTCTGTTTGAAGCTTTATGTATTTAACTTGAAATGTAAAAAAGGCAGCACAATTTAAAAAAATAGAGGTTTACCTAGACCACCACAAACATCTTATCATACCCTTCTGCTCTCCAGTTCACTACTTTACACACAATGCACAAACACATATATGAAGTTGAGAATTAACACATGGAGGCAAAAAAAAAAAGAGGATACGACTATACATAGGAAGAAAACAACCAATTTATGTAACTGCTTACAATGCAATTAGAATAGTTGAAAGTCAATGACTGCTCATTTGTTCACAAACCTTTCTGGATATTTAAGACTTCAGGTAAGAATCAACATAGAATGAACAAAAACACATTTCTAATCCCAAAAGAAAGATTACAACAATGCTTATCTGGATAATAAAGGAATTGAAATGACAACTTAACACATTTTTTTTTTAAATTAAAGTTGTCCCACATGGGGCTTGAACCCACTATCTCTGGGTCAGATATCTGTCACTCATCTCATTGCACCACTTGGAAGTTGTGTTTTGGCCAAGATGCAGAAGATCCATAGTTCAAGTGAGAAGCAACTCAAAATGAAGAATTTTTAAATAAATTATCTGTGTGTTCTATTCTACTAGCTCCTTCACCTGGAACAGAAGCAACTTGTCCACCACTTAAAGCCTTATGGTTTAGCCTGATAACTGAAGAGCCACATTAGAAAGAATGGCATCTGGCTAGCATGCTAACCAATTAGTATGCTAAGCTAACTAAGATAAGGCAACAAACACAGGCTAGGTCAACTGCAGAGAGGAAGATCTTTGGTATGGGGGCTACTATCAAAAACCTGTTCATCATTTCTGTGCAGCTCGGTCCAAAGATCATCTGATCACACGTTGGACTACTCACTACAAGTGTTTCATAATCAATTAATTTCATAATACACAATTTTAAAGTTGTCCCACACGGGACTCGAACCCACTATCTATGGGTTAGATGCCTGTCACTCATCTCGTTGAGCCACTTGCCAGACATGCATCTACACAGCTGCCGAAATTCAATATTTTCAAGAGAGAATCAAGTCAAAATTAAGAATTTTGAAGTAAATGGAGAACATTTTGTATTTAAAAAGTTTAGATTAAATCATCCAAAATTGGTCAGATTACTACTCATTACCATCACTACAAGTGTGCCAATTTTCTAACTTGTGGTTCATAGGGCTGCCATTGACTACCCTTCTGGAAGAAGAACAACAATGAATTGGACGTAAAAGCACTGCATGTTGTGTGTGGCAGCTTCAGATGAGATCATTCTTATGCACAATGCCTGGAACAGATGCAACTTCTGCATCTTTTCCTGCCACAGTACCTCATGCGGTCTGGGCACATGTCACACAGAGTGGCGAACCCACGACGCTGAACATCGGGATCCGTGGTGTAACACGTTGAGCTAATCACTCATGCACGTTCACCAGCCTGCTGAGTAGAGGTTTCAGTGTGAGAATGAGTTCACAAAAAGTTCCATGACATGTTAACCAGATAAGCATGCTAAGCTAGCTTAATGCTAATTTAGCTTATAACGTGGTACATCCAATCCTGGCAAAATAGATATCGTCGGATTCGACATGATGCAAGGAATCGATAGACACCAATTTTATGATTTTGTGACAAACTGTTCACAAGTTACAGCCTCTTAGCCAATTTTGGGTTGACCTTGTTAAATTTGTGACATCATAACTTTTTTATTACAGTATAGCAAAAAAATCGGGAACAGTACTTTTATGCGGCTCGGTCCGAAGATCATTTGAGCAAATTTTGGACAATTTTGGACAAATTTTGAAGGAGGAGTAGCGAAAAAACTGTTTTACATTCGCTCCAATATGGCGGCCAGTCACATTGTTGGAAAATGACAAATGAGATATCGTCTAAATCGGCATAAACCAAGGAACATAATGTCATAAAGAACTCAAAATTTGAACAATATTTTCAAATGTTATAAGCGTTTTTTCAAAAAACAATGATATATCTGGAACACTAGGTGGCGCTGTGATCAAACTTCTCATGTCGCTTTAGGACATGGTGTCGGTCATCCCTACCAAATTGTGTGCTGATATGTCAAATAGTTTAAAAGATATTGCAATTTATGACAAAATTCAAAATGGCGGACACGTGGTACATCCCATCATGGCAAAATCGATATCCACGGATTCGGCATGACGCAAGGAATCCATAGATACCACAATTATGAATTTCTGACAAACTGTTCAAAAGTTATTGGCCAAAATAGCAATTTGTCATATCTCATGACCCGTAGGTGGCGCTATTCCCAACTTTGGCATGGGACCTCAGAACATGCTTCCGATGAAGTGTACCAATTTTCGTTTCGATTGATCAAACTTTGGCCGAGATACAGCCTCTTAGCCAATTTTGGGTGGACCTCGTTAAGTTTGCGACATTATAACTTTTTTTTTTCCAGTATAACAAAAAAATCGGGAACAGTACTTTTATGCGGCTCAGTCTGAAGATCATTTGAGTGCATGTTTGGAGAAAATTGGACAAAATTTGAAGGAGGAGTAGCGAAATAACTGAATACTGTACATTTCAAAATGGCCACTACTGTAATGGGCGGGGTCTTAATGTAAGGTATTGGTTGTGATCAGCATGATGAGTGGAATCAGGTGTACTAAGTTTCATGTCTCTAGATCAAAGGGTTCAAAAGTTATAACCATTTCAATGTTGAATTTTTGAACTGGTGGTGGCGCTATAGAGTTGGTCCTAGAGGGTCAAAAATTGGTCCAATTACTATTCATTAGCATCACTACAAGTGTGCCAAATTTCATCATTTTCCTATGTACGGTTCATAGGGCTGCCATAGACTTCCATTTGCGGAAGAAGAAGAAGAAGAATAATAATAAGAAAACCAACAGATACAATAGGTGCCTCTGCACCTTCGGTGCTTGGCCCCTAAATATAGCTGCAAGCAGCAACACGGGGCCAAGCCCTGCAAGGCACCGCAATTAGAACAATTACAGCAAAGTTAAAAGGCTTGGCACCGCAATTAGAACAAGTACAGCAAAGTTGAAAGGCTTGGCACCGCAAGCAGAACAAGTACTGCAAACTGCAAGTACAGCAAACTGCAAGTACAGCAAGCACAGCAAGTACAGCAAGTACTGCAAGTACAGCAGCGCATCAAGCATTTAAGCACCAATAGCAGTGCAGAGCCGCAAGAACAAAAACAGCACAAATTGAATATACATGTAAATGAAGCACAGCGAGCATTTAAGCACCAACAGCAGAGCAGAGCCGGAAGGAATTGAAATGACAACTTTATACAGAATTTTAAAGTCGTCCCACATGGGACTCGAACCCACGACCAGAATGGTTCGGGATTCGAAATGCATGGTTTAGCTGATTGCGCCACTCAGAAGACATGAATTTCAAAACAGCAGAGGAGAGGGTTCAGTGTGAGAATGAGTTCACAAAAAAGTTCCATAAGCATGCTAAGCTAGCTTATTGCTAATTTAGCTTATGACGTGGTCCATCCAATCCTGGCAAAATAGATATCATCGGATTCGACATGATGCAAGGAATCGATAGACACCAATTTTATGATTTTGTGACAAACTGTTCACAAGTTACAGCCTCTTAGCCAATTTTGGGTTGACCTTGTTAAATTTGTGACATCATAACTTTTTTATTACAGTATAGCAAAAAAATCGGGAACAGTACTTTTATGCGGCTCGGTCCGAAGATCATTTGAGCAAATTTTGGACAATTTTGGACAAATTTTGAAGGAGGAGTAGCGAAAAAACTGTTTTACATTCGCTCCAATATGGCGGCCAGTCACATTGTTGGAAAATGACAAATGAGATATCGTCTAAATCGGCATAAACCAAGGAACATAATGTCATAAAGAACTCAAAATTTGAACAATATTTTCAAATGTTATAAGCGTTTTTTCAAAAAACAATGATATATCTGGAACACTAGGTGGCGCTGTGATCAAACTTCTCATGTCGCTTTAGGACATGGTGTCGGTCATCCTTACCAAATTGTGTGCTGATATGTCAAATAGTTTAAAAGATATTGCAATTTATGACAAAATTCAAAATGGCGGACACGTGGTACATCCCATCATGGCAAAATCGATATCCACGGATTCGGCATGACGCAAGGAATCCATAGATACCACAATTATGAATTTCTGACAAACTGTTGAAAAGTTATTGGCCAAAATAGCAATTTGTCATATCTCATGACCCGTAGGTGGCGCTATTCCCAACTTTGGCATGGGACCTCAGAACATGCTTCCGATGAAGTGTACCAATTTTCGTTTTGATTGATCAAACTTTGGCCGAGATACAGCCTCTTAGCCAATTTTGGGTGGACCTTGTTAAGTTTGCGACATTATAACTTTTTTTTTCCAGTATAACAAAAAAATCGGGAACAGTACTTTTATGCGGCTCAGTCTGAAGATCATTTGAGTGCATGTTTGGAGAAAATTGGACAAAATTTGAAGGAGGAGTAGCGAAATAACTGAATACTGTACATTTCAAAATGGCCACTACTGTAATGGGCGGGGTCTTAATGTAAGGTATTGGTTGTGATCAACATGATGAGAGGAATCAGGTGTACCAAGTTTCATGTCTCTAGATCAAAGGGTTCAAAAGTTATAACCATTTCAATGTTACAATTTTGAACTGGTGGTGGCGCTATAGAGTTGGTCCTAGAGGGTCAAAAATTGGTCCAATTACTATTCATTAGCATCACTACAAGTGTGCCAAATTTCATCATTTTCCTATGTACGGTTCATAGGGCTGCCATAGACTTCCATTTGCGGAAGAAGAAGAAGAAGAATAATAATAAGAAAACTAACAGATACAATAGGTGCCTCTGCACCTTCGGTGCTTGGCCCCTAATTAAAGCTGCAAGCAGCCTTACGGGGCCAAGCCTTCAATGGTTCCATGGGTTCAAAAAGTACTTAAAAATACTTTGCTTTCAAAACTTTAAAAGAAACTTTAATAACCAAAGTATTCTTACTCATTAACTTCTTACCTCACAAAAGAAATGAGATCATCCAGCTGCCGAGGTTCAGTAGTAAAAAAGAGAATGAACTCAAAATAAAGACTTTGCATATAAATGAAACACACGTTGTATTTAATAGGAAGAAAGAATAGTACAATGCGTTTCAGGATGATAAAGAAATTGAAATGACACAACTTTATAAAGTTGTAAGACAAAGGACTTGAACCCACAATCTCTGGGTCATATGCCTGTCACTCATTGAGCCCCTGGAAAGTCATGTGTTTCCATAGATGTAGAAGTTCCATAGTTCAAATGAGAATCAACTCAAAATGAAGATTTAGTATTTAAATGGACAGCATGTTACGTTTAATGAGTTTAGTTGATATTATTGTGATTCACTGTTAGGTGGTTGTCCTGCACCTTTAACAAATAAAGTTAGTCCAAGATGCAGTATATAGATCGATAAAATATTATTTTACAACATTAAGATTAACAGGTTCTTGTAAGAATCTTACAATTCTGGACTTTTGGTACTACTAAGAATATTGAACTGCACTAAAGGAGAGAATGTTTTGTTTTTGCATGTGGGTCCTAAAGTCTGGAGCAGGTTTCCTGATAATATTCACTATTCTGTCAAACATTCCTAGTTTAATTGTAGATTAAACACTTCTCTTTAAACAAGAATTCACGCAATGCATTTTATAATCTTGTAATTTTGTTATATTAGATCTAATACATATTTTTATGTTCTATTTTCAGTTTCTAAATTGTCATGGGCATATTAGATATTAGGTCATTAAGTTAATATTCAGAAAAAATACAAGTACTCCACAGCGACTCTAGGGGTCACTGTTTGACAAATGGAAATTTTGCATGGTGTGTCTTTGATGTAATACAACACTATTAACTAAAGCTTAAAACAATTATTGAACCTGGTCTTTAAACTGTAGAAGTTTGTCAGTTTATAAATCCATTAACACCATATACCTAGCCTCCCTTTGTTCTACTAATGGTCACAATTGTGACCTGACGAATAATCAAGTTTTTTGTATGGATTTTGATATATATTTTTGACGTAATTGTTAAAGATTGTTTAATATCCTTATGTATTCATACATGTTATCTCAGGGAAAAGAAATTGGAATTACATGGGTTAACTGCCATATGCAACTGTAACCTATATTTTTGCTACAAGTACATTACTTTGACAGTCATCTTTGATAATGTCTTGTACAATTAAGTTTTTTTTTTTATGCTGCCTAGAAACAATATTGTGAGAGGTGATAAAAATGTGAATTAAAAATAACGATTATTTTTAGTTTAAATACCATTTAGCACATTGGATAAAGTAAGCAAATTAGAGGGGGCCTTTGAAGTGATTTTAAAGCACCATTGTTGCATATTTAAATCTTTACAGAACAGAATACCAACCGTTTCTTTAGTTATTCACAATGACACTTATGGTTACACTACTTGCTTTTCCCAGTATGGTTTGTGAAACTAAACTTAGTGCCTAGTTAAGAATGGCTAGAAGAATGCACGCAACTTTCCAAATGCAAGATAAGCCCATGCAATAAAGGTCACATATTCCAAGAATTGACACACATTTGTTTTAATAAAAAAAAAAAACACATTAAACAACATTTAACAAAGCTTTGCCATAAAAATGAAATAAAAATCAATCAGTAGCATTTCAGAACATAATGGACAAAATTAACCTAATTTCAATAGAAAACATGACTTAAATCAATATTTGCCATTCATTAAAAAAAAAACAAAAAAAAAAAACACCAATACCATCATTTCAATATATATACACACACACACACAACCATCTTAGTTGTGCATTTCAATACAAAGTCATTTTTGTATTATTTTTACAGCACTCTTCTTAGTCAAAGGTTTTTTAGCTGGTGTAATAGGAGGCGTTGTTGGCTCAGATGGTCTTTTAACTGGAGACTTGGGTTCTGGAGTGCTTTGTGTCTCTGTGACACAGAGGACAGGGTTGATTTCATCGATATTCACTTCAAATAAATCCTCATCACTGGGATGAGCGGATGAAGCGTTTTCAATATTGGTGACTTCCAAACAGTTATTATATGTTAAAGTCAGTTCATCGGAGGATAGAAAGAGTTCTTCTATATCTTGTGAATCACAAGTTGACAGTTCAAGTTCTGGTGCTATGAATTTTGACAAAGTTGAGTTCGAAACCGTAAGAGAAGTTATTTGACTGTCTTGATTTATCTCAATTATTCCATTGCATTTTGTTATATAGCTTTTTGTGTTCCGTAGAATTTTGCAAGTCGGGCAACGGTGAAATTGCTGTTTGATGTTGAATTGTTCTTGTGATTTGTGGCATTTTGGACATTGTTTTTTAATGTTTATTTGCACCCCTATTGGCTTTTGTTTCACCACTGTATTAGGTAGAGAGGGTTCTTTACTGATTTTAGGGCCTTGACCAGGTGGGAAAACTTGGTCCTGTGCAATAGGTTCCATGGTTGTTTTCAGGGTTGTTGTGAGGCTCTTAAGGCTGTTGTACAGTCTAGTTTTAAGATTGGTAAAGGTGTAGGAGTTACCTAGTTGCAGTTTTGAAACTTGGTTTTCCCAAAGAGTAAGTTGAATTTCTCCAGATGGATCTTGCAAGGAACATTCTTGGATCTCACAGTCTGTACCCCAGGCCTTTACAGTAGTTGCGTTGTTTAGCTTGCATACTGTTGCAGATATTTTAGTGATCTGAAAATTTAAAGAAAATCGTACATGTACAATCAAAAATATACATCAATAAACATGATTACAAGGGAAATGTATACAACTGCTGTTGTGGTCATAAGAAGAGGAAATAGCCAAACTTTTCCACACATTAACCAATTTGAAACGCATTAATCATGTTTGTAAAGCATCTAGCAAAGATAACTGAGAAGCAGAGTAATCTTTGCCTGTGCATCTGAAAAATCTTTCACATTTTAGCATTTTTTTGAACGTCAGGCTACTTTAAAATGTTTTTCTCCCCATAAAAACGATTTTGCACAATCTACAGAGGGCTAATATATGTGATTGTACTACTCTCCAGAGCATTACTACAACAAGTAAACAACCCTGTAGGCTATTTACACAGTGAGAAGGTTGAAAAAAAAACAGCTTACCAATTGTCGTGATCCCAGAGTTTTTGCTTCTTCTACAGTGAGTTTTTCTATCTCTTTTGGTGGTTTGTGGGGAAATGTAGATGTTGCGACTTCCACAGCAGTACTCCGATCACACTGAATGAAATATTCAGAATTATTGAGGCCTAAAGAATGAAAAAAGTGAGAATTGATATGGGCTTGTTTGTACAATGAATTTGAAAGGAATACGATTACTGAAAGTTTATCAGATAGAAAACAGGATTAAATAGCTAGACTACCACTTACTTGGCTTTTTTGTTATGTTTGACAGTTTAACCGCTGTCCGATTTAATGCTAATGTTGTCCAAGTTTGATGTTTTTCGTGCGCAAAGATGACAGCTTGTGGATATTCACTGCGACCTGTTTGCAAAGTTGCATTAAAAAACTTTGAGTTTGTTCTAGACAGTTGCACTCTGGAAACTGCATGAATGTAAACATAAATGCAGTTGTCAGATTCACTGGTCTCTGGTCTATTTAAATATTTGTTCATTTTTGCTGTTGCATGAAAAAAGAGGTTTGCAAGTGGTGTGATTTATAGTAGATTAGGCCTACTAGAACAGAAATTGACAATGCTTGGTATGCAATTAACAAACGATTCAATTAGGGTGATTGCAGGAATTAGTAATACATTCATCAAATTGCTGAGTTAATCATTTTAGAATTGGGAAGCTTGGTTTAGTGGAGGCAAGAAATGGATCTGAAAGTCTGCTGGAAATAATTGAAAGGTAAATTTACTTGTATAATGCCTTTTAGGGATGGAGAAATGAAGCCTCTTGAACTTAATTAAGCTTTACTCTGATTGTTTTGGGAAAATATTCAAAGCATCAGGAGCAGCAATAAACCTGGAGTGCAGCTCTGTGTATAATGATAGTGTATTGTTTGATGTGTAATGATATTTTGTTGCTTATTTGAGAATAAATAATTGTATACATTATGTAAATTCTTTAGGTTAGCTTTTACTAGTCTTTTTGGCAATATACCTCAACTAATTGATGTTGATCCAAATAATGTACTGTTAGAATAGTAACTATTTGTAATTTAACATTCATGTAGTAACTAATTAACTTCTATTTACAATTACAATTTATTTTTTAAAACAATTCTTAATGTTAGATAATACAAAAATGTTCATGTATTTTAATGTGATTTTATGGTTTACTATTATGATAAAATTACTTTTATTTATTGTCCACATGACGAGAAGGAAAAACTGATATTCAAGTCACTAAGTAAGTCTAATGTTTATGGGACTTAAAATAATTAAAAGATATGCATATGTACACATTCAAATGTTTAATGTCAGATCAGTTAATATTGTGGAGTTGGTCAAACCATTTCTTGTATGGAATTGAAAGTATTCTTTACTATATACTTTGCAATAAAATGTTGCCAGTGGTTGATCAATTGAATAGGCATTTGTGTTCTGTTTGAAGCTTTATGTATTTAACTTGAAATGTAAAAAAGGCAGCACAATTTAAAAAAATAGAGGTTTACCTAGACCACCACAAACATCTTATCATACCCTTCTGCTCTCCAGTTCACTACTTTACACACAATGCACAAACACATATATGAAGTTGAGAATTAACACATGGAGGCAAAAAAAAAAAGAGGATACGACTATACATAGGAAGAAAACAACCAATTTATGTAACTGCTTACAATGCAATTAGAATAGTTGAAAGTCAATGACTGCTCATTTGTTCACAAACCTTTCTGGATATTTAAGACTTCAGGTAAGAATCAACATAGAATGAACAAAAACACATTTCTAATCCCAAAAGAAAGATTACAACAATGCTTATCTGGATAATAAAGGAATTGAAATGACAACTTAACACATTTTTTTTTTAAATTAAAGTTGTCCCACATGGGGCTTGAACCCACTATCTCTGGGTCAGATATCTGTCACTCATCTCATTGCACCACTTGGAAGTTGTGTTTTGGCCAAGATGCAGAAGATCCATAGTTCAAGTGAGAAGCAACTCAAAATGAAGAATTTTTAAATAAATTATCTGTGTGTTCTATTCTACTAGCTCCTTCACCTGGAACAGAAGCAACTTGTCCACCACTTAAAGCCTTATGGTTTAGCCTGATAACTGAAGAGCCACATTAGAAAGAATGGCATCTGGCTAGCATGCTAACCAATTAGTATGCTAAGCTAACTAAGATAAGGCAACAAACACAGGCTAGGTCAACTGCAGAGAGGAAGATCTTTGGTATGGGGGCTACTATCAAAAACCTGTTCATCATTTCTGTGCAGCTCGGTCCAAAGATCATCTGATCACACGTTGGACTACTCACTACAAGTGTTTCATAATCAATTAATTTCATAATACACAATTTTAAAGTTGTCCCACACGGGACTCGAACCCACTATCTATGGGTTAGATGCCTGTCACTCATCTCGTTGAGCCACTTGCCAGACATGCATCTACACAGCTGCCGAAATTCAATATTTTCAAGAGAGAATCAAGTCAAAATTAAGAATTTTGAAGTAAATGGAGAACATTTTGTATTTAAAAAGTTTAGATTAAATCATCCAAAATTGGTCAGATTACTACTCATTACCATCACTACAAGTGTGCCAATTTTCTAACTTGTGGTTCATAGGGCTGCCATTGACTACCCTTCTGGAAGAAGAACAACAATGAATTGGACGTAAAAGCACTGCATGTTGTGTGTGGCAGCTTCAGATGAGATCATTCTTATGCACAATGCCTGGAACAGATGCAACTTCTGCATCTTTTCCTGCCACAGTACCTCATGCGGTCTGGGCACATGTCACACTGAGTGGCGAACCCACGACGCTGAACATCGGGATCCGTGGTGTAACACGTTGAGCTAATCACTCATGCACGTTCACCAGCCTGCTGAGTAGAGGTTTCAGTGTGAGAATGAGTTCACAAAAAGTTCCATGACATGTTAACCAGATAAGCATGCTAAGCTAGCTTAATGCTAATTTAGCTTATAACGTGGTACATCCAATCCTGGCAAAATAGATATCGTCGGATTCGACATGATGCAAGGAATCGATAGACACCAATTTTATGATTTTGTGACAAACTGTTCACAAGTTACAGCCTCTTAGCCAATTTTGGGTTGACCTTGTTAAATTTGTGACATCATAACTTTTTTATTACAGTATAGCAAAAAAATCGGGAACAGTACTTTTATGCGGCTCGGTCCGAAGATCATTTGAGCAAATTTTGGACAATTTTGGACAAATTTTGAAGGAGGAGTAGCGAAAAAACTGTTTTACATTCGCTCCAATATGGCGGCCAGTCACATTGTTGGAAAATGACAAATGAGATATCGTCTAAATCGGCATAAACCAAGGAACATAATGTCATAAAGAACTCAAAATTTGAACAATATTTTCAAATGTTATAAGCGTTTTTTCAAAAAACAATGATATATCTGGAACACTAGGTGGCGCTGTGATCAAACTTCTCATGTCGCTTTAGGACATGGTGTCGGTCATCCCTACCAAATTGTGTGCTGATATGTCAAATAGTTTAAAAGATATTGCAATTTATGACAAAATTCAAAATGGCGGACACGTGGTACATCCCATCATGGCAAAATCGATATCCACGGATTCGGCATGACGCAAGGAATCCATAGATACCACAATTATGAATTTCTGACAAACTGTTCAAAAGTTATTGGCCAAAATAGCAATTTGTCATATCTCATGACCCGTAGGTGGCGCTATTCCCAACTTTGGCATGGGACCTCAGAACATGCTTCCGATGAAGTGTACCAATTTTCGTTTCGATTGATCAAACTTTGGCCGAGATACAGCCTCTTAGCCAATTTTGGGTGGACCTCGTTAAGTTTGCGACATTATAACTTTTTTTTTCCAGTATAACAAAAAAATCGGGAACAGTACTTTTATGCGGCTCAGTCTGAAGATCATTTGAGTGCATGTTTGGAGAAAATTGGACAAAATTTGAAGGAGGAGTAGCGAAATAACTGAATACTGTACATTTCAAAATGGCCACTACTGTAATGGGCGGGGTCTTAATGTAAGGTATTGGTTGTGATCAGCATGATGAGTGGAATCAGGTGTACTAAGTTTCATGTCTCTAGATCAAAGGGTTCAAAAGTTATAACCATTTCAATGTTGAATTTTTGAACTGGTGGTGGCGCTATAGAGTTGGTCCTAGAGGGTCAAAAATTGGTCCAATTACTATTCATTAGCATCACTACAAGTATGCCAAATTTCATCATTTTCCTATGTACGGTTCATAGGGCTGCCATAGACTTCCATTTGCGGAAGAAGAAGAAGAAGAATAATAATAATAATAATAATAATAATAAGACTAGAATGTACATTTCCAGAAGAAAATGTGAAGTGGTGCTTGCAGTGGCAAAAGTCGCCGCTCGGTTGCTAGAGTGTGGTACATTATTGCATACAAGCCAACAACCATGTCTGTACGATGTTCTGGTGCTGAGATATGGCTTATTCATGTGTTCAGGTGGTTACTAGGGTACTCTATATGGTTGCTATGGTGTACTTATACAGTTTATGAGATGATATTTAAAGACTAGTTGACAGTCTGAGTCAAAAAAGGCAAACTCCATGTTTCTTCTATTTTCTGGAGCTGAGATAATGGCTTGAATATGTTGTTTTATGGTTGCTAGGCTGCCCTAAGTGGTTGTTAGGGCGCGAATATGAATTTATTATGTCACTATTTATTGGCTGCTTGATAGGCCGAGTCAAAAGAGCCCAACCCCAAGTCTCTATGACCTTCTGGTCAAAAGATATGATCTCACAAATTTTGTGCCAATGTTAAGTCTATGGGACTTTTATCGGCTAATTTATCGCCCGCCGGACGAACATCGTAAAACCGATCGCTTAGAAAAGTCATAGCACACCTCCCCTCAATGAACCGGTCGATTAGACACCTCATTCATGGGTGTACGACAAAAGGTGCTGGAGGAGTAGCGTGCCGAAGTTTTGTCTAGGTGAATAGTAATCACAATACTAGAATGTACATTTCCAGAAGAAAATGTGAAGTGGTGCTTGCATTGGCAAAACTCGCCGCTCGGTTGCTAGCATGCGGTACATTATTGCATACGAGCCAACAACCATGTCTGTACGATGTTCTGGTGCTGAGATATGGCTTATTCATGTGTTTGTATGGTTACTAGGGTACCCTATATGGTTGCTATGGTGTGCTTATACAGTTTATGAGATGATATTTAAAGACTAGTTGACAGTCTGAGTCAAAAAAGGCAAACTCCATGTTTCTACTATTTTCTGGAGCTGAGATAATGGCTTGAATATGTTGTTTTATGGTTGCTAGGCTGCCCTAAGTGGTTGCTAGGGCGCGAATATGAAGTTATTATGTCACTACTTATTGGCTTCTTGATAGGCCGAGTCAAAAGAGCCCAACCCCAAGTCTATATGACCTTCTGGTGAAAAGATATGATATAACAAATTTTGAGCCAATGTTAAGTCTATGGGACTTTTTTCGGCCGATTTATCGCCCGCCGGACGAACATCGTACAACCGATCACTTAGAAAAGACATAGCACACCTCTCCTCAATGAACCGGTCGATTTGACACCTCACTCATGGGTCTACGACAAAAGGTGCGGGAGGAGTAGCGTGCCGAAGTTTTGTCTAGGTGAATAGTAATCACAACACCAGAAGAAAATGTGAAGTGGTGCTTGCAGTGGCAAAACTCGCCGCTCGGTTGCTAGCGTGCGGTTAGCTAGTTTTTACCAAGATGCTAGCATGATTAGCATGTTGCTAACATCATGCTAGCATGATTAGCATGTTGTTAGCATTATGCTAGCATTATTAGCATGTTGCTAGCATGATTAGCATGTTGCTAGCATGATGTTAGCATGATTAGCATTTTGCTAGCATGTTGCTAGCATGATGCTAGCATGATTAGCATGTTGCTATCATGATGCTAGCATGATTAGCATTTTGCTAGCATGTTGCTAGCATGATTAGCATGTTGCTAGCATCATGCTAGCATGATTAGCATGTTGTTAGCATCATGCTAGCATCATGCTAGCATGACTAGCATGTTGTTAGCATCATGCTACAAACATGCTAGCATGATTAGCATTTGTTGCTAGCATGATGCTAGCAAAAATAAGCATGTTGCAAACATGTTTTAGGTAGATGCTAGCATGATTAGCATATTGCTAGCATCATGCTAGCATGTTTAGCATGTTGCTAGCATGATGCTAGCATGGTTGCTATGGTGTTGCTATGCGGTTGCTAGGGTATTCTGGGTGGTTGCTAAGGTGTTTTGGGTGGTTGCTAGGCGGTTGCTAGGGTGTTTTGGGTGGTTGCTAGGGTGTTGCTAGGGGGTTGCTAGGGTGTTCTGGTTGGTTGCTAGGGTGTTGCTAGGCGGTTGCTAGGGTGTTCTGGGTGGTTGCTAGGGTGTTGCTAGGCGGTTGCTAGGGTGTTCTGGGTGGTTGCTATGCGGTTGCTAGGGTATTCTGGGTGGTTGCTAAGGTGTTTTGGGTGGTTGCTAGGCGGTTGCTAGGGTGTTCTGGGTGGTTGCTAGGGTGTTGCTAGGCGGTTGCTAGGGTGGTCTGAGTGGTTGCTAGGGTGTTGCTAGGTGGTTGCTAGGGTATTCTGGGTGGTTGCTAGGTGGTTGCTAGGGTATTCTGAGTGGTTGCTAGGGTGTTGCTAGGCGGTTGCTAGGGTGTTCTGGGTGGTTGCTAGGGTGTTGCTAGGCGGTTGATAAGGTATTCTGGGTGGTTGCTATGGTGTTGCTAGGCGGTTGCTAGGGTGTTTTGGGTGGTTGCTAGGGTGTTTTAGGTGGTTGCTATGGTATTCTGGATGGTTGCTATGGTGTTACTAGGTGGTTGGTAGTGTTCACATTTGGTTACTATAGAGTTTTTATAATGTTCATGGCATGATTTAGCACTTAGCTAATCAATATTAGCATGTAGCTATTCACAGCTAGCATGTTTAGCATGTTGAAAGTCCTGTGTGCTAGCATGAGTCAAAAGACCCAAACCCCATCTCTATACGATGTTCTGATGCAGAGATGTAGGTCTTGCAAAATGGTTGCTAGGGTACTCTGTTTGGTTGCTAGGGAGTGGCTTGGCAGCTGCCAATAATGAAACTCCAAAGGCTGCTTGTCAGTATGAATTATATAAACCAACCCCCATCTCTATACGATGTTCTGATATAGAGATGTAGGTCTTGCAAAATGGTTGCTAGGGTACTCTGTTTGGTTGCTAGGGAGTGGCTTGGCAGCTGCCAATAATGAAACTCTAAAGGCTGCTTGTCAGTATAAATGATATAAACCAACTCCCATGCCTCTGTGACATTCAGAATGGAAGATATGCCTGTTTGGATTTTGGTTGCTAAGGTGCTCGACAATGGTTGCTAGGGCGTGGCCAGTAAGTGTTGAGGTGATTCAGGATTGGCTGTTTGCTGCCCCGAGTCAAACGAGCCCACCCTCATGTTTCTATGACTCTTATATTCTGAGATATCCCTTTGATCTGTTTCAATGGAAGTCTATGGAACTTGTTGCTAAGGAGCTCTAAATGGTTGCTAGGGCGTGGCTAGATAGCTTCACAATGATCCTGAGAGACTGATTGGCCGTCTGAGTAAAATGAGCCCGCCCCTTTGTCTCTACGACACTGTGATCCAGAGTTATGTTCAATATAAAAGCGGTTTCTATGGTGTAGGACGGCCCATTTCATGGGCCGTCCTACACCATAGTAAGTCAATGGGGCAACTTTGGGCCCCTCCTGCCCCCCACGGGTGCAACTTTTACCCCATTGTGTGGTATGTTCTTACAGAGCCTGTCAGCCTCTTCAAATGTGGTAAATTACACGTTTCTGCGACATCCTCGTTCCGAGCTACGACGCGTCAAAGTTTGACGCAATGTTAAGTCTATGGGATTTTTCGGCCGGTTTTTCGCCCCTGGGGCGAACATCGTACCCCCGATCCCTTATAAAAGTCATAGCACACCATTCCCGAACAGGCCGCACGTTTTGACACCTCATTCATGGGTCTGTGACAAAAACTGCGGGAGGAGTAGCGCGTCAAAAAGTGGCCAGAAGAATAAGAAGAATAAGAACTAGAATGTACATTTCCAGAAGAAAATGTGAAGTGGTGCTTGCAGTGGCAAAACTCGCCGCTCGGTTGCTAGAGTGTGGTACATTACTGCATACGAGCCAACAACCATGTCTGTACGATGTTCTGTTGCTGAGATATGGCTTATTCATGTGTTTGTATGGTTACTAGGGTATCATATATGGTTGCTATGGTGTGCTTATACAGTTTATAAGATGATATTTAAAGACTAGTTGACAGTCTGAGTCAAAAAAGCCAAACTCCATGATTCTACTATTTTCTGGAGCTGAAATATGGCTTGGAAATGTAGTTTTATGGTTGCTAGGGTGTCCTAAGTGGTTGTTAGGGTGCGAATATGAAGTTATTATGTCACTACTTATTGGCTGCTTGATAGGCTGAGTCAAAAAAGCCCAACCCCAAGTCTCTATGACCTTCTGGTCAAAAGATATGATCTCACAATTTTGTGCCAATGTTAAGTCTATGGGACTTTTTTTGGCCGATTTATCGCCCGGCGGACGAACATCGTACAACCGATCGCTTAGAAAAGACATAGCACACCTCTCCTCAATGAACCGGTCGATTTGACACCTCACTCATGGGTCTACGACAAAAGCTGCGGGAGGAGTAGCATGCCGAAGTTTTGTCAAGGTGAATAGTAATCACAATACTAGAATGTACATTTCCAGAAGAAAATGTGAAGTGGTGCTTGCAGTGGCAAAACTCGCCGCTCGGTTGCTAGGGTGCGGTTAGCTAGTTTTTACCAAGATGCTAGCATGATTAGCATGTTGCTAGTATCATGCTAGCATGATTAACATGTTGTTAGCATTATGCTAGCATTATTAGCATTTTGCTAGCATGATTAGCATGTTGCTAGCATGATGCTAGCATGATGCTAGCATGATTAGCATGATGCTAGCATGATTAGCATGTTGCTAGCATGATGCTAGCATGATAAGCATGTTGCTAGCATAATGCTAGCATGATTAGCATGTTGTTAGCATCATGCTAGCATCATGCTAGCATGATTAGCATGTTGTTAGCATCATGCTACCAACATGCTAGCATGATTAGCATGTTGCTAGCATGATGCTAGCATGATTAGCATGTTGCTAGCATGATGCTAGCAAAAATAAGCACGTTGCAAACATGTTTTAGCTAGATGCTAGCATGATTAGCATATTGCTAGCATTATGCTAGCATGTTTAGCATGTTGCTAGCATGGTTGCTAAGGTGTTACTAGGTGGTTGCTAGGGTATTATGGGTGGTTGCTAGGGCGTTGCTAGGCGGTTGCTAGGGTGTTCTGGGTGGTTGCTATGGTGTTGCTATGCGGTTGCTAGGGTATTCTGGGTGGTTGCTAGGCGGTTGCTAGGGTGTTCTGGGTGGTTGCTAGGGTGTTGCTAGGCGGTTGCTAGGGTGTTCTGGGTGGTTGCTAGGGTGTTGCTAGGCGGTTGCTAGGCGGTTCTGGGTGGTTGCTATGTTGTTGCTATGCGGTTGCTAGGGTATTCTGGGTGGTTGCTAAGGTGTTTTGGGTGGTTGCTAGGCGGTTGCTAGGGTGTTCTGGGTGGTTGCTAGGGTGTTCTGAGTGGTTGCTAGGGTGTTGCTAGGTGGTTGCTAGGGTATTCTGGGTGGTTGCTAGGGTGTTGCTAGGTGGTTGCTAGGGTATTCTGGGTGGTTGCCAGGGTGTTGCTAGGCGGTTGCTAGGGTGTTCTGGGTGGTTGCTAGGGTGTTGCTAGGCGGTTGCTAGGGTATTCTGGGTGGTTGCTATGGTGTTGCTAGGCGGTTGCTAGGGTGTTTTGGGTGGTTGCTAGGGTGTTTTAGGTGGTTGCTATGGTATTCTGGATGGTTGCTATGGAGTTACTAGGTGGTTGGTAGTGTTCACATTTGGTTACTATAGAGTTTTTATAATGTTCATGGCATGATTTAGCACTTAGCTAATCAATATTAGCATGTAGCTATTCACAGCTAGCATGTTTAACATGTTGAAAGTCCTGTGTGCCAGCATGAGTCAAAAGACCCAACCCCCATCTCTATACGATGTTCTGATGCAGAGATATTGGTCTTGCAAAATGGTTGCTAGGGTACTCTGTTTGGTTGCTAGGGAGTGGCTTGGCAGCTGCCAATCATGAAGCTCCAAAGTCAATGTGAATGTATAAACCAACCCCCATCTCTATACGATGTTTTGATGCAGAGATATAGGTCTTGCAAAATGGTTGCTAGGGTACTCTGTTTGGTTGCTAGGGAGTGGCTTGGCAGCTGCCTATCATGAAACTCCAAAGGCTGCTTGTCAGTATGAATGATATAAACCAACTCCCACGCCTTTGTGACATTCAGAATGGAAGATATCCCTTTTTGGATTTTGGTTGCTAAGGTGCTCGACAATGGTTGCTAGGGCGTGGCCAGTAAGTGTTGAGGTGATTCAGGATTGGCTGTTTGCTGGCCCGAGTCAAACGAGCCCACCCTCATGTTTCTATGACACTTATATCCTGAGATATCCCTTTGATCTCTTTCAATGGAAGTCTATGGAACTTGTTGCTAAGGAGCTCTAAATGGTTGCTAGGGCGTGGCTTAATAGCTTCACAATTATCCTGAGAGACTGATTGGTTGTCTGAGTAAAATGAGCCCGCCCTCTTGTCTCTATGACACTGTGATCCAGAGTTATGTTCAATACAAAAGCGGTTTCTATGGTGTAGGACGGCCCATTTCATGGGCCGTCCTACACCATAGTAAGTCAATGGGGCAACTTTGGGCCCCTCCTGCCCCTCAGGGGTGCAACTTTTACCCCATTGTGTGGTATGTTCTTACAGAGCCTGTCAGCCTCTTCAAATGTGGCAAATTTCACGTTTCTGCGACATCCTCGTTCCGAGCTACGACTCGTCAAAGTTTTTCGCAATGTTAAGTCTATGGGATTTTTTTGGGCCGTTTTTCGCCCCTGGGGCGACCATCGTACCCCCGATCTCTTAGAAAAGTCATAGCACACCATTCCCGAACAGGCCGCACGTTTTGACACCTCATTCATGGGTCTGTGACAAAAACTGCGGGAGGAGTAGCGCGTCAAAAAGTGGCCAGAAGAATAATAATAAGAAGAATAATAAGTATGTGAGATAACAATAGTGTTGCTTCGCCATAGGCAAGCACCACTAACTAGAATGTACATTTCCAGAAGAAAATGTGAAGTGGTGCTTGCAGTGGCAAAAACACCACTCGGTTGCTAGGGTGTTCTTGTAGTTTGCTATGATGATGTAAGGCAGTTGCTAGGGTGTTCTGGGTGGTTGCTAGGTGGTTGCTAGGGTATTCTGATTGGTTGCTATGGTGTTACTAGGTGGTTGGTAGTTGTCACAGATGGTTACTATGGAGTTTGTAGCATTTTCTTGGCATGATTTAGCACTTAGCTAATCAATATTAGCATGTAGCTATTCACTGCTAGCATGTGTAGCATGTTTTAAGTCCTGTTTGCTAGCATGAGTAAAAAAAAGCCAACCCCCATCTCTATACGATGTTCTGATGCAGAGATATAGGTCTTGCAAAATGGTTGCTAAGGTACTCTGTTCGGTTGCTAGGGAGTGGCTTGGCAGCTGCCAATCATGAAACTCCAAAGGCTGATTGTCACTATGAAAGATATAAACCAACTCCCATGCCTCTGTGACATTCAGAATGGAAGATATCCCTCCTTGGATTTTGGTTGCTAAGGTTCTCGAAAATGGTTGCTAGGGAGGAGCTAGGAAGTGTTGAGGTGATTCATGATTGGCTGTTTGCTGCCCCGAGTCAAACGAGACCATCCTTGTGTTTCTATGACACTTCTATCCGGAGATATCCCTTTGATCTGTTTCAATGGAAGTCTATGGGAGTTGTTGCTAAGGTGCTCTAAATGGTTGCTAGGGCGTGGCTTGATAGCTTCACAATGATCCTGAGAGACTGATTGGTCGTCTGAGTAAAATGAGTCCGCCCCCTTGTCTCTATGACACTGTGACCCAGAGCTATGTTCAATAAAAAATCCCTATGCAATTTACCATAGTAGGAAAAACGCATGCATTTCATGGGCCGTCCTACACCATTGTAAGTCAATGGGGAAACTTTGGGCAGCTCCTGCCCCCAAGGGGTGCAACTTTTACCCCATTGTGAGGTATGCTCTTACAGAGCCTGTCAGCCTCTTCAAATGTGGCAAATCACACGTTTCTGCGACATCCTCGTTCCGAGCTACGACTCGTCAAAGTTTGACGCAATGTTAAGTCTATGGGATTTTTTGGAAGTTTGTTCGCCCCTAGGGCGAACACCGTACCCTCGATCTCTTATTAAAAATCATAGGACTCTTCTCCTCAATAGGCCGCACGATTTGATGCCTCATTCATGGGTCTGTGACAAAAGCTGCGGGCGGAGGAGTGCGCCAAAAATTTTTCCCGGAATAGTAAATGCTATACTAGAAAATTTCAATGGAAAAAAAATTTGGGCAGCTCCTGCCCCCCAGGGGTGCAACTTTTACCCCATTGTGAGGTATTTTCTTACAGAGCCTGTCAGCCTCTTCAAATGTGGTAAATCACAGGTTTCTGAGAAATCCGAGCTCTGAGCTATGACTCGTCAAAGTTTTTCGCAATGTTAAGTCTATGGGATTTTTTTGGGCCGTTTATCGCCCCTGGGGCGACCATCGTACCCCCGATCGCTTAGAAAAGTCATAGCACACCATTCCCGAACAGGCCGCACGTTTTGACACCTCATTCATGGGTCTGTGACAAAAACTGCGGGAGGAGTAGCGCGTCAAAAAGTGGCCAGAAGAATAATAAGAATAAGAATAAGAATAATAAACCAATGGGGGTCAATGGGACAACTTTGGGCAGCTCCTGCCCCGCAGGGGTGCAACTTTTACCCCATTGTGAGGTATTTTCTTACAGAGCCTGTCAGCCTCTTCAAATGTGGTAAATCGCAGGCTTCTGTGAAATCCTCGTTCGGAGCTATGAGTCATCAAAGTTTGTCGCAATGTTAAGTCTATGGGATTTTTTGGAAGTTTGTTCGCCCCTGGGGCGAACACCGTACCCCCGATCGCTTATAAAAGTCATAGCACACCTCTCCTCAATAGGCCGCACGTTTTGATGCCTCATTCGTGGGTCTGTGACAAAAGCTGCGGGAGGAGTAGCGCGTCAAACTTTTTGGCGGACTCCAAAAAAGCAATAGTAATAGTGTTGCCTTGCTTTCAGCAAGCACCACTAACTAGAATGTACATTTCCAGAAGAAAATGTGAAGTGGTGCTTGCAGTGGCAAAACTCGCCGCTCGGTTGCTAGGGTGCGGTTAGCTAGTTTTTACCAAGCTGCTAGCATGATTAGGATGTTGCTAGTATCATGCTAGCATGATTAGCATGTTGTTAGCATTATGCTAGCATTATTAGCATGTTGCTAGCATGATTAGCATGTTGCTAGCATGATGCTAGCATGATGCTAGCATGATTAGCATGATGCTAGCATGATTAGCATGTTGCTAGCATGTTGCTAGCATGATGCTAGCATGATTAGCATGTTGCTAGCATCATGCTAGCATGATTAGCATGTTGTTAGCATCATGCTAGCATGATTAGCATGTTGTTAGCATCATGCTACCAACATGCTAGCATGATTAGCATGTTGCTAGCATGATGCTAGCATGATTAGCATGTTGCTAGCATGATGCTAGCAAAAATAAGCATGTTGCAAACATGTTTTAGCTAGATGCTAGCATGATTAGCATATTGTTTATATGTATATGTACATAACATATATGTTTAGCATGTTGCTAGCATGGTTGCTAAGGTGTTACTAGGTGGTTGCTGGGTATTATGGGTGGTTGCTAGGCGGTTGCTAGGGTGTTCTGGGTGGTTGCTATGGTGTTGCTATGCGGTTGCTAGGGTATTCTGGGTGGTTGCTAGGCGGTTGCTAGGGTGTTCTGGGTGGTTGCTAGGGTGTTGCTAGGGGGTTGTTAGGGTGTTCTGGTTGGTTGCTAGGGTGTTGCTAGGCGGTTGCTAGGGTGTTCTGGGTGGTTGCTAGGGTGTTGCTAGGCGGTTCTGGGTGGTTGCTATGTTGTTGCTATGCGGTTGCTAGGGTATTCTAGGTGGTTGCTAAGGTGTTTTGGGTGGTTGCTAGGCGGTTGCTAGGGTGTTCTGGGTGGTTGCTAGGGTGTTCTGAGTGGTTGCTAGGGTGTTGCTAGGTGGTTGCTAGGGTATTCTGGGTGGTTGCTAGGGTGTTGCTAGGTGGTTGCTAGGGTATTCTGGGTGGTTGCTATGGTGTTGCTAGGCGGTTGCTAGGGTGTTTTGGGTGGTTGCTAGGGTGTTTTAGGTGGTTGCTATGGTATTCTGGATGGTTGCTATGGTGTTACTAGGTGGTTGGTAGTGTTCACATTTGGTTACTATAGAGTTTTTATAATGTTCATGGCATGATTTAGCACTTAGCTAATCAATATTAGCATGTAGCTATTCACAGCTAGCATGTTTAGCATGTTGAAAGTCCTGTGTGCCAGCATGAGTCAAAAGACCCAACCCCCATCTCTATACGATGTTCTGATGCAGAGATATTGGTCTTGCAAAATGGTTGCTAGGGTACTCTGTTTGGTTGCTAGGGAGTGGCTTGGCAGCTGCCAATCATGAAGCTCCAAAGTCAATGTGAATGTATAAACCAACCCCCATCTCTATACGATGTTTTGATGCAGAGATATAGGTCTTGCAAAATGGTTGCTAGGGTACTCTGTTTGGTTGCTAGGGAGTGGCTTGGCAGCTGCCAATGATGAAACTCCAAAGGCTGCTTGTCAGTATAAATGATATAAACCAACTCCCACGCCTTTGTGACATTCAGAATGGAAGATATCCCTTTTTGGATTTTGGTTGCTAAGGTGCTCGACAATGGTTGCTAGGGCGTGGCCAGTAAGTGTTGAGGTGATTCAGGATTGGCTGTTTGCTGGCCCGAGTCAAACAAGCCCACCCTCATGTTTCTATGACACTTATATCCTGAGATATCCCTTTGATCTCTTTCAATGGAAGTCTATGGAACTTGTTGCTAAGGAGCTCTAAATGGTTGCTAGGGCGTGGCTTGATAGCTTCACAATGATCCTGAGAGACTGATTGGCCGTCTGAGTAAAATGAGCCCGCCCCCTTGTCTCTACGACACTGTGATCCAGAGTTATGTTCAATATAAAAGCGGTTTCTATGGTGTAGGACGGCCCATTTCATGGGCCGTCCTACACCATAGTAAGTCAATGGGGCAACTTTGGGCAGCTCCTGCCCCACAGGGGTGCAACTTTTACCCCATTGTGTGGTATATTCTTACAGAGCCTGTCAGCCTCTTCAAATGTGGTAAATTACACGTTTCTGCGACATCCTCGTTCCGAGCTACGACTCGTCAAAGTTTGACGCAATGTTAAGTCTATGGGATTTTTCGGCCGGTTTTTCGCCCCTGGGGCGAACATCGTACCCCCGATCCCTTATAAAAGTCATAGCACACCATTCCCGAACAGGCCGCACGTTTTGACACCTCATTCATGGGTCTGTGACAAAAACTGCGGGAGGAGTAGCGCGTCAAAAAGTGTCCAGAATAATAATAATAATAAGTATGCACAATAACACTAGTGTTGCTTTGCCATAGGCAAGCACCACTAACTAGAATGTACATTTCCAGAAGAAAATGTGAAGTGGTGCTTGCAGTGGCAAAACTCGCCGCTCGGTTGCTAGGGTGTGTATAGCTAGTTTTTAGTAAGATGCTAACAAAATAAGCATAATGATAGCATGATTAGCATGTTGCTAGCATCATGCTACCGTGTCTTTAGCATGATGCTAACATGATTAGCAGGTTGCTAGCATCATGCTACCGTGTCTTTAGCATGATGCTAACATGATTAGCAGGTTGCTAGCATGTTTGTAGCTAGATGCTAGCATGATTAGCATGTTGCTAGCATCATGCTAGCATGATTAGCATGTTGCTAGCATCATGCTAGCATGATTAGCATGTTGCTAGCATTATGCCAGCATGATTAGCATGTTGCTAGCATCATGCTAGCATGATTAGCATGTTTCTAGCATCATGCTAGCATGATTGGCATGTTGCTAGCATAATGCTAGCATGATTAGCATGTTTCTAGCATCATGCTAGCATGATTAGCATGTTTCAAGCATCATGCTAGCATGATTAGCATGTTGCTAGCATCATGCTAGCATGATTAGCATGTTGCTAGCATCATGCTAGCATGATTAGCATGTTTGCTAGCATGTTTGTAGTTAGATGCTAGCATGATTAGCATGTTGCTAGCATCATTTTAGCATGATTAGCATGTTGCTAGCATCATGCTAGCATGATTAGCATGTTGCTAGCATCATGCTAGCATGATTAGCATGTTGCTAGCATCATGCTAGCATGATTAGCATGTTGCTAGCATCATGCTAGCATGATTAGCATGTTTCTAGCATCATGCTAGCATGATTAGCATGTTGCTAGCATCATGCTAGCATGATTAGCATGTTGCTAGCATCATGCTAGCATGATAAGCATGTTTGCTAGCATGTTTGTAGCTAGATGCTAGCATGATTAGCATGTTGCTAGCATCATGCTAGCATGATTAGCATGTTTCTAACATCATGCTAGCATGATTAGCATGTTGCTAGCATCATGCTAGCATGATTAGCATGTTGCTAGCATCATGCTAGCATGATTAGCATGTTTGCTAGCATGTTTGTAGTTAGATGCTAGCATGATTAGCATGTTGCTAGCATCATGTTAGCATGATTAGCATGTTGCTAGCATCATGTTAGCATGATTAGCATGTTGCTAGCATCATGCTAGCATGATTAGCATGTTGCTAGCATCATGCTAGCATGATTAGCATGTTGCTAGCATCATGCTAGCATGATTAGCATGTTGCTAGCATCATGCTAGCATGATTAGCATGTTTGCTAGCATGTTTGTAGCCAGATACTAGCAAGATTAGCATGTTGCTAGCATCATTTAGCAATTAACTAATCGATATTAGCATGTAGCTATTCACAGCTAGCATGTTTAGCATGTTGAAAGTCCTGTGTGTTAACATGAGTCAAAAGACCCAACCCCCATCGCGATACAATGTTCTGATGCTGAGATATAGCTGTTACAAAATGGTTGCTAGGGTACTCTGTTTGGTTGCTAGGGAGTGGCTTGGCAGCTGCCAATCATGAAACTCCAAAGGCTGCTTGTCAGTATGAATGATATAAACCAACCCCCATCGCGATACAATGTTCTGATGCTGAGATATAGCTGTTACAAAATGGTTGCTAGGGTACTATGTTTGGTTGCTAGGGAGTGGCTTGGCAGCTGCCAATCATGAAACTCCAAAGGCTGCTTGTCAGTATGAATGATATAAACCAACTCCCATGCCTCTGTGACATTCAGAATGGAAGATATCCCTCTTTGGATTTTGGTTGCTAAGGTGCTCGACAATGGTTGCTAGGGCGTGGCTAGGAAGTGTTGAGGTGATTCATGATTGGCTGTTTGCTACCCCGAGTCAAACGAGACCACCCTCGTGTTTCTATGACACTTCTATCCGGAGATATCCCTTCCATCTCTTTCAATGGAAGTCTATGGAACTTGTTGCTAAGGTGCTCTAAATGGTTGCTAGGGCGTGGCTTGATAGCTTCACAATGATCCTGAGAGACTGATTGGTTGTCTGAATAAAATGAGCCCGCCCCCTTGTCTCTATGACACTGTGATCCAGAGCTATGTTCAATATAAAAGCGGTTTCTATGGTGTAGGACGGCCCATTTCATGGGCCGTCCTACACCATAGTAAGTCAATGGGGCAACTTTGGGCAGCTCCTGCGCCCCAGGGGTGCAACTTTTACCCCATTGTGTGGTATGTTCTTACAGAGCCTGTCAGCCTCTTCAAATGTGGTAAATTACACGTTTCTGCGACATCCTCGTTCCGAGCTACGACTCGTCAAAGTTTGACGCAATGTTAAGTCTATGGGATTTTTCGGCCGGTTTTTCGCCCCTGGGGCGAACATCGTACCCCCGATCCCTTATAAAAGTCATAGCACACCATTCCCGAACAGGCCGCACGTTTTGACGCCTCATTCGTGGGTCTGTGACAAAAACTGCGGGAGGAGTAGCGCGTCAAAAAGTGGCCAGAAGAATAATAAGAAGAATAAGAATAAGAATAATAAGTATGGACAATAACACTAGTGTTGCTTTGCCATAGGCAAGCACCACTAATAAGAAGAACTAGAATGTACATTTCCAGAAGAAAATGTGAAGTGGTGCTTGCAGTGGCAAAACTCGCCGCTCGGTTGCTAGCGTGCGGTTAGCTAGTTTTCACCAAGATGCTAGCATGATTAGCATGTTGCTAGCATCATGCTAGCATGATTAGCATGTTGTTAGCATTATGCTAGCATTATCAGCATGTTGCTAGCATGATTAGCATGTTGCTAGCATGATGTTAGCATGATTAGCATTTTGCCAGCATGATGCTAGCACGATTAGCATGTTGCTAGCATGATTAGCATGTTGCTAACATGATGCTAGCAAGATTAGCATGTTGCTAGCATGTTGCTAGCATGATGCTAGCATGATTAGCATGTTGCTAGCATGATGCTAGCATGATTAGCATGTTGCTAGCATATTGCTAGCATGTTTAGCATGTTGCTAGCATGATGCTAGCATGATTAGCATGTTGCTAGCATGATGCTAGCATGTTGCTAGCATGTTGCTAGCATGATGCTAGCATGATTAGCATGTTGTTAGCATCATGCTACCAACACGCTAGCATGATTAGCATGTTGCTAGCATTATGCTAGCATGGTTGCTAAGGTGTTACTAGGTGGTTGCTAGGGTATTATGGGTGGTTGCTAGGGCGTTGTTAGGCGGTTGCTAAGGTGTTCTGGGTGGTTGCTATGGTGTTGCTAGGCGGTTGCTAGGGTGTTCTGGGTGGTTGCTAGGGTGTTGCTAGGCGGTTGCTAGGGTGTTCTGGGTGGTTGCTAGGGTGTTCTGAGTGGTTGCTAGGGTGTTGCTAGGGTGTTGCTAGGCGGTTGCTAGGGGGTTCTGGGTGGTTGCTAAGGTGTTTTGGGTGGTTGCTAGGCGGTTGCTAGGGTGTTCTGGGTGGTTGTTAGGGGGTTGCTAGGGGGTTGCTAGGGTGTTGCTAGGTGGTTGCTAGGGTATTCTGGGTGGTTGCTAGGGTGTTGCTAGGCGGTTGCTAGGGTGTTCTTGGTGGTTGCTAGGGTGTTGCTAGGCGGTTGCTAGGGTGTTCTGAGTGGTTGCTAGGGTGTTGCTAGGTGGTTGCTAGGGTGTTCTGGGTGGTTGCTAGGGTGTTGCTAGGCGGTTGCTAGGGTGTTCTGGGCGGTTGCTAGGGGGTTGCTAGGTGGTTGCTAGGGTGTTTTGGGTGGTTGCTAGGGTGTTGCTAGGTGGTTGCTAGGGTGTTCTGGGTGGTTGCTAGGGTGTTGCTAGGCGGTTGCTAGGGTGTTCTGGGTGGTTGCTAGGGGGTTGCTAGGTGGTTGCTAGGGTGTTTTGGGTGGTTGCTAGGGTGTTGCTAGGGTGTTCTGGGTGGTTGCTAGGGTGTTGCTAGGCAGTTGCTAGGGTGTTCTGGGTGGTTGCTAGGGTGTTGCTAGGTGGTTGCTAGGGTGTTCTGAGTGGTTGCTAGGGTGTTGCTAGGCGGTTGCTAGGGTGTTCTGGGTGGTTGCTAGGCGGTTGCTAGGGTATTCTGGGTGGTTGCTATGGTGTTGCTAGGCGGTTGCTAGGGTGTTTTGGGTGGTTGCTAGGGTGTTTTAGGTGGTTGCTATGGTATTCTGGATGGTTGCTATGGTGTTACTAGGTGGTTGGTAGTGTTCACATTTGGTTACTATAGAGTTTTTATAATGTTCATGGCATGATTTAGCACTTAGCTAATCAATATTAGCATGTAGCTATTCACAGCTAGCATGTTTAGCATGTAGCAAGTCCTGTTTGCTAGCATGAGTCAAAAGAGCCAACCCCCATCTCTATACGATGTTCTGATGCAGAGATATTGGTCTTGCAAAACGGTTGCTAGGGTACTCTGTTTGGTTGCTAGGGAGTGGCTTGGCAGCTGCCAATCATGAAGCTCCAAAGTCAATGTGAATGTATAAACCAACCCCCATCTCTATACGATGTTTTGATGCAGAGATATAGGTCTTGCTAAATGGTTGCTAGGGTACCTTGTTTGGTTGCTAGGGAGTGGCTTGGCAGCTGCCAATCATGAAACTCCAAAGGCTGCTTGTCAGTATGAATGATATAAACCAACTCCCGTGCCTCTGTGACATTCAGAATGGACGATATTCCTCTTTGGATTTTGGTTGCTAAGGTGCTCGACAATGGTTGCTAGGGCGTGGCCAGTAAGTGTTGAGGTGATTCAGGATTGGCTGTTTGCTGCCCCGAGTCAAACGAGCCCACCCTCATGTTTCTATGACTCTTATATTCTGAGATATCCCTTTGATCTGTTTCAATGGAAGTCTATGGAACTTGTTGCTAAGGAGCTCTAAATGGTTGCTAGGGCGTGGCTAGATAGCTTCACAATGATCCTGAGAGACTGATTGGCCGTCTGAGTAAAATGAGCCCGCCCCTTTGTCTCTACGACACTGTGATCCAGAGTTATGTTCAATATAAAAGCGGTTTCTATGGTGTAGGACGGCCCATTTCATGGGCCGTCCTACACCATAGTAAGTCAATGGGGCAACTTTGGGCAGCTCCTGCCCCACAGGGGTGCAACTTTTACCCCATTGTGTGGTATATTCTTACAGAGCCTGTCAGCCTCTTTAAATGTGGTAAATTTCACGTTTCTGCGACATCCTCGTTCCGAGCTACGACTCGTCAAAGTTTGACGCAATGTTAAGTCTATGGGATTTTTCGGCCGGTTTTTCGCCCCTGGGGCGAACATCGTACCCCCGATCCCTTAGAAAAGTCATAGCACACCATTCCCGAACAGGCCGCACGTTTTGACACCTCATTCATGGGTCTGTGACAAAAACTGCGGGAGGAGTAGCGCGTCAAAAAGTGGCCAGAAGAATAAGAAGAAGAATAAGAAGAATAAGAAGAATAAGAATAATAAGTATGCACAATAACACTAGTGTTGCTTTGCCATAGGCAAGCACCACTAATAAGAATAACTAGAATGTACATTTCCAGAAGAAAATGTGAAGTGGTGCTTGCAGTGGCAAAACTCGCCGCTCGGTTGCTAGAGTGTGGTACATTATTGCATACGAGCCAACAACCATGTCTGTACGATGTTCTGGTGCTGAGATATGGCTTATTCATGTGTTTGTATGGTTACTAGGGTACCCTATATGGTTGCTATGGTGTGCTTATACAGTTTATGAGATGATATTTAAAGACTAGTTGACAGTCTGAGTCAAAAAAGGCAAACTCCATGTTTCTACTATTTTCTGGAGCTGAGATATGGCTTGTAAATGTTGTTTTATGGTTGCTAGGCTACCCTAAGTGGTTGTTAGGGCGCGAATATGAAGTTATTATGTCACTACTTATTGGCTTCTTGATAGGCCGAGTCAAAAGAGCCCAACCCCAAGTCTCTATGACCTTCTGGTGAAAAGATATGATATAACAAATTTTGTGCCAATGTTAAGTCTATGGGACTTTTTTCGGCCGATTTATCGCCCGCCGGACGAACATCCTACAACCGATCGCTTAGAAAAGACATAGCACACATCTCCTCAATGAACCGGTCGATTTGACACCTCATTCATGGGTCTACGACAAAAGGTGCGGGAGGAGTAGCGTGCCGAAGTTTTGTGTAGGTGAATAGTAATCACAATACTAGAATGTACATTTCCAGAAGAAAATGTGAAGTGGTGCTTGCAGTGGCAAAACTCGCCGCTCGGTTGCTAGCGTGCGGTTAGCTAGTTTTTACCAAGATGCTAGCATGATTAGCATATTACTAGCATTTTTTTTAGCTAGATGCTAGCATGATTAGCATATTACTAGCATTTTTTTAGCTAGATGCTAACATGATTAGCATATTACTAGCATTTTTTTAGCTAGATGCTAGCATGATTAGCATGTTGCTAACATGTTTTTAGCTAGATGCTAGCATGATTAGCATGTTGCTAGCATCAACGTAGCATGATTAGCATGTTGCTAGCATGATTAGCATGTTGCTAGCATGATGATAGCATGATTAGCATGTTACTAGCATCATGCTAGCATAATTAGCATGTTGCTAACATCATGTTAGCATGATTAGCATTGTTGCTAGCATCATGCTAGCATGATTAGCATGTTGCTAGCATGTTGCTAGCATGATTAGCATGTTGCTAGCATCATGCTAGCATGATTAGCATGTTGCTAGCATCATGCTAGCATGATTAGCATGTTGCTAACATCATGCTAGCATGATTAGCATGTTGCTAGCATCATGCTAGCATGATTAGCATGTTGCTAGCATCATGCTAGCATGATTAGCATGTTGCTAGCATGTTTTTAGCTAGATGCTAGCATGATTAGCTTTAGGCAGTTGCTAGGGTAATCTGGGTGGTTGCTATGGTGTTACTAGGTGGTTGGTAGTTGTCAAAGATGGTTGCTATTGAGTTTGTATTATTTTATTGGCATGATTTAGCACTTAGCTAATCAATATTAGCATGTAGCTATTCACTGCTAGCATGTGTAGCATGTAGCAAGTCCTGTTTGCTAGCATGAGTCAAAAGAGCCAACCCCCATCTCTATACGGTGTTCTGATGCAGAGATATTGGTCTTGCAAAATGGTTGCTAGGGTACTATGTTTGGTTGCTAGGGAGTGGCTTGGCAGCTGCCAATCATGAAGCTCCAAAGTCAATGTGAATGTATAAACCAACCCCCATCTCTATACGATGTTTTGATGCAGAGATATAGGTCTTGCAAAATGGTTGCTAGGGTACTCTGTTTGGTTGCTAGGGAGCGGCTTGGCAGATGCCAATGATGAAACTCCAAATGCTTCTTGTCACTATGAAAGATATAAACCAACTCCCATGCCTCTGTGACATTCAGAATGGACGATATTCCTCTTTGGATTTTGGTTGCTAAGGTGCTCGACAATGGTTGCTAGGGCGTGGCCAGTAAGTGTTGAGGTGATTCAGGATTGGCTGTTTGCTGCCCCGAGTCAAACGAGACCACCCTCATGTTTCTATGACAATTCAGTCCAGAGATATCCCTTCGATCTCTTTCAATGGAAGTCTATGGGAGTTGTTGCTAAGGTGCTCTAAATGGTTGCTAGGGCGTGGCTTAATAGCTTCACAATGATCCTGAGAGACTGATTGGTCGTCTGAGTAAAATGAGCCCGCCCCCTTGTCTCTATGACACTGTGATCCAGAGTTATGTTGAATAGAAAATCGCTTACTATGGTGTAGGACGGCCCATTTCATGGGCCGTCCTACACCATAGTAAGTCAATGGGGCAACTTTGGGCCCCTCCTGCCCCTCAGGGGTGCAACTTTTACCCCATTGTGTGGTATGTTCTTACAGAGCCTGTCAGCCTCTTCAAATGTGGCAAATTTCACGTTTCTGCGACATCCTCGTTCCGAGCTGCGACTCGTCAAAGTTTTTCGCAATGTTAAGTCTATGGGATTTTTTTGGGCCGTTTTTCGCCCCTGGGGCGACCATCGTACCCCCGATCTCTTAGAAAAGTCATAGCACACCATTCCCGAACAGGCCGCACGTTTTGACACCTCATTCATGGGTCTGTGACAAAAACTGCGGGAGGAGTAGCGCGTCAAAAAGTGGCCAGAAGAATAATAATAAGAAGAATAATAATAAGTATGTGAGATAACAATAGTGTTGCTTCGCCATAGGCAAGCACCACTAACTAGAATGTACATTTCCAGAAGAAAATGTGAAGTGGTGCTTGCAGTGGCAAAACTCGCCGCTCGGTTGCTAGGGTGCGGTTAGCTAGTTTTTACCAAGCTGCTAGCATGATTAGCATGTTGCTAGTATCATGCTAGCATGATTAGCATGTTGTTAGCATTATGCTAGCATTATTAGCATGTTGCTAGCATGATTAGCATGTTGCTAGCATGATGCTAGCATGATTAGCATGATGCTAGCATGATTAGCATGTTGCTAGCATGTTGCTAGCATGATGCTAGCATGATTAGCATGTTGCTAGCATGATGCTAGCATGATTAGCATGTTGCTAGCATCATGCTAGCATGATTAGCATGTTGTTAGCATCATGCTAGCATCATGCTAGCATGATTAGCATGTTGTTAGCATCATGCTACCAACATGCTAGCATGATTAGCATGTTGCTAGCATGATGCTAGCATGATTAGCATGTTGCTAGCATGATGCTAGCAAAAATAAGCATGTTGCAAACATGTTTTAGCTAGATGCTAGCATGATTAGCATTTTGCTAGCATCATGCTAGCATGTTAAGCATGTTGCTAGCCTGGTTGCTAAGGTGTTACTAGGTGGTTGCTAGGGTATTATGGGTGGTTGCTAGGCGGTTGCTAGGGTGTTCTGGGTGGTTGCTATGGTGTTGCTATGCGGTTGCTAGGGTATTCTGGGTGGTTGCTAGGCGGTTGCTAGGGTGTTCTGGGTGGTTGCTAGGGTGTTGCTAGGGGGTTGTTAGGGTGTTCTGGTTGGTTGCTAGGGTGTTGCTAGGCGGTTGCTAGGGTGTTCTGGGTGGTTGCTAGGGTGTTGCTAGGCGGTTCTGGGTGGTTGCTATGTTGTTGCTATGCGGTTGCTAGGGTATTCTGGGTGGTTGCTAAGGTGTTTTGGGTGGTTGCTAGGCGGTTGCTAGGGTGTTCTGGGTGGTTGCTAGGGTGTTCTGAGTGGTTGCTAGGGTGTTGCTAGGTGGTTGCTAGGGTATTCTGGGTGGTTGCTAGGGTGTTGCTAGGTGGTTGCTAGGGTATTCTGGGTGGTTGCCAGGGTGTTGCTAGGCGGTTGCTAGGGTGTTCTGGGTGGTTGCTAGGGTGTTGCTAGGCGGTTGCTAGGGTATTCTGGGTGGTTGCTATGGTGTTGCTAGGCGGTTGCTAGGCTGTTTTGGGTGGTTGCTAGGGTGTTTTAGGTGGTTGCTATGGTATTCTGGATGGTTGCTATGGTGTTACTAGGTGGTTGGTAGTGTTCACATTTGGTTACTATAGAGTTTTTATAATGTTCATGGCATGATTTAGCACTTAGCTAATCAATATTAGCATGTAGCTATTCACAGCTAGCATGTTTAGCATGTTGAAAGTCCTGTGTGCCAGCATGAGTCAAAAGACCCAACCCCCATCTCTATACGATGTTCTGATGCAGAGATATTGGTCTTGCAAAATGGTTGCTAGGGTACTCTGTTTGGTTGCTAGGGAGTGGCTTGGCAGCTGCCAATCATGAAGCTCCAAAGTCAATGTGAATGTATAAACCAACCCCCATCTCTATACGATGTTTTGATGCAGAGATATAGGTCTTGCAAAATGGTTGCTAGGGTACTCTGTTTGGTTGCTAGGGAGTGGCTTGGCAGCTGCCAATCATGAAACTCCAAAGGTTGCTTGTCAGTATAAATGATATAAACCAACTCCCACGCCTTTGTGACATTCAGAATGGAAGATATCCCTTTTTGGATTTTGGTTGCTAAGGTGCTCGACAATGGTTGCTAGGGCGTGGCCAGTAAGTGTTGAGGTGATTCAGGATTGGCTATTTGCTGGCCCGAGTCAAACAAGCCCACCCTCATGTTTCTATGACACTTATATCCTGAGATATCCCTTTGATCTCTTTCAATGGAAGTCTATGGAACTTGTTGCTAAGGAGCTCTAAATGGTTGCTAGGGCGTGGCTTGATAGCTTCACAATGATCCTGAGAGACTGATTGGCCGTCTGAGTAAAATGAGCCCGCCCCCTTGTCTCTACGACACTGTGATCCAGAGTTATGTTCAATATAAAAGCGGTTTCTATGGTGTAGGACGGCCCATTTCATGGGCCGTCCTACACCATAGTAAGTCAATGGGGCAACTTTGGGCAGCTCCTGCCCCACAGGGGTGCAACTTTTACCCCATTGTGTGGTATATTCTTACAGAGCCTGTCAGCCTCTTCAAATGTGGTAAATTACACGTTTCTGCGACATCCTCGTTCCGAGCTACGACTCGTCAAAGTTTGACGCAATGTTAAGTCTATGGGATTTTTCGGCCGGTTTTTCGCCCCTGGGGCGAACATCGTACCCCCGATCCCTTATAAAAGTCATAGCACACCATTCCCGAACAGGCCGCACGTTTTGACACCTCATTCATGGGTCTGTGACAAAAACTGCGGGAGGAGTAGCGCGTCAAAAAGTGGCCAGAAGAATAATAAGAATAAGAATAATAAGTATGCACAATAACACTAGTGTTGCTTTGCCATAGGCAAGCACCACTAACTAGAATGTACATTTCCAGAAGAAAATGTGAAGTGGTGCTTGCAGTGGCAAAACTCGCCGCTCGGTTGCTAGGTTGTGTTACATTATTGCATACGAGCCAACAACCATGTCTGTACGATGTTCTAGTGCTGAGATATGGCTTATTCATGTGTTTGTATGGTTACTAGGGTACCCTATATGGTTGCTATGGTGTGATTATACAGTTTATGAGATGATATTTAAAAACTAGTTGACAGTCTGAGTCAAAAAAGCTGAACTCCACGTCTCTACAATTTTCTGGAGCTGAGATATGGCTTGAATATGTTATTTTATGGTTGCTAGGCTGCCCTAAGTGGTTGCTAGGGGCGCGAATATGAAGTTATTATGTCACTACTTATTGGCTGCTTGATAGGCCGAGTCAAAAAAGCCAAACTCCATGTTTCTACTATTTTCTGGAGCTGAGATATTGCTTGAAAATGTTGTTTTATGGTTGCTAGGCTGCCCTAAGTGGTTGCTAGGGCGCGAATATGAAGTTATTATGTCACTACTTATTGGCTGCTTAATAGGCCGAGTCAAAAGAGCCCAACCCCAAGTCTCCATGACCTTCTAGTCAAAAGATATGATCTCACAAATTTTGTGCCAATGTTAAGTCTATGGGACTTTTTTTGGCCAATTATTTGCCCCTGGGGCAAACACCGTACCCCCGATCGGTAAGAAAAGTCACAGCACACCTCTCCTCAATAATCCGCACAGTTTGACGCCTCACTCAGGGGTCTGTGATGTCGGCATGTATTTATTTACAGATAATTACTAAGGAGTTTTAAATGGAGTTTTTATAGAGTTTTTATAGAGTTATTTAGTATGGCACTCGGCCTGCGGCCTCGTGCCTATTGCCTACGGTTGCTAGGGTGCTGTAACTGGTTGCTAGGGTGTGGCTATGAAGATTTTAGGCCATTACTTATTGGCTGCTTGATAAAATAAATCCTCTGAGGGAGAGAGAGGGGCCTGACAGCAGGGCTGTCAGGCCCTTTTTCTGTGGGTGTGTGTGAAAGTGACAGTTGAGATTTAAATTTCTGAAAATTCCGCAATGTTAAGTCAATGGGACTTTTTTGGCCGCTTTTTCGCCCGCCGGACGAACATCGTACAACCGATCGCTTAGAAAAGTCATAGCACACCTCTCCTCAATGAACCGGTCGATTTGACACCTCATTTATGGGTCTACGACAAAAGGTGCGGGAGGAGTAGCGTGCCGAAGTTTTATCTGGGTGAATAGTAATCACAATACTAGAATGTACATTTCCAGAAGAAAATGTGAAGTGGTGCTTGCAGTGGCAAAACTCGCCGCTCGGTTGCTAGAGTGTGGTACATTACTGCATACGAGCCAACAACCATGTCTGTACGATGTTCTGTTGCTGAGATATGGCTTATTCATGTGTTTGTATGGTTACTAGGGTATCATATATGGTTGCTATGGTGTGCTTATACAGTTTATAAGATGATATTTAAAGACTAGTTGACAGTCTGAGTCAAAAAAGCCAAACTCCATGATTCTACTATTTTCTGGAGCTGAAATATGGCTTGGAAATGTAGTTTTATGGTTGCTAGGGTGTCCTAAGTGGTTGTTAGGGTGCGAATATGAAGTTATTATGTCACTACTTATTGGCTGCTTGATAGGCTGAGTCAAAAAAGCCCAACCCCAAGTCTCTATGACCTTCTGGTCAAAAGATATGATCTCACAATTTTGTGCCAATGTTAAGTCTATGGGACTTTTTTTGGCCGATTTATCGCCCGGCGGACGAACATCGTACAACCGATCGCTTAGAAAAGACATAGCACACCTCTCCTCAATGAACCGGTCGATTTGACACCTCACTCATGGGTCTACGACAAAAGCTGCGGGAGGAGTAGCATGCCGAAGTTTTGTCAAGGTGAATAGTAATCACAATACTAGAATGTACATTTCCAGAAGAAAATGTGAAGTGGTGCTTGCAGTGGCAAAAACACCACTCGGTTGCTAGGGTGTTCTTGTAGTTTGCTATGATGATGTAAGGCAGTTGCTAGGGTGTTCTGGGTGGTTGCTAGGTGGTTGCTAGGGTATTCTGATTGGTTGCTATGGTGTTACTAGGTGGTTGGTAGTTGTCACAGATGGTTACTATGGAGTTTGTAGCATTTTCTTGGCATGATTTAGCACTTAGCTAATCAATATTAGCATGTAGCTATTCACTGCTAGCATGTGTAGCATGTTTTAAGTCCTGTTTGCTAGCATGAGTAAAAAAAAGCCAACCCCCATCTCTATACGATGTTCTGATGCAGAGATATAGGTCTTGCAAAATGGTTGCTAAGGTACTCTGTTCGGTTGCTAGGGAGTGGCTTGGCAGCTGCCAATCATGAAACTCCAAAGGCTGATTGTCACTATGAAAGATATAAACCAACTCCCATGCCTCTGTGACATTCAGAATGGAAGATATCCCTCCTTGGATTTTGGTTGCTAAGGTTCTCGAAAATGGTTGCTAGGGAGGAGCTAGGAAGTGTTGAGGTGATTCATGATTGGCTGTTTGCTGCCCCGAGTCAAACGAGACCATCCTTGTGTTTCTATGACACTTCTATCCGGAGATATCCCTTTGATCTGTTTCAATGGAAGTCTATGGGAGTTGTTGCTAAGGTGCTCTAAATGGTTGCTAGGGCGTGGCTTGATAGCTTCACAATGATCCTGAGAGACTGATTGGTCGTCTGAGTAAAATGAGTCCGCCCCCTTGTCTCTATGACACTGTGACCCAGAGCTATGTTCAATAAAAAATCCCTATGCAATTTACCATAGTAGGAAAAACGCATGCATTTCATGGGCCGTCCTACACCATTGTAAGTCAATGGGGAAACTTTGGGCAGCTCCTGCCCCCAAGGGGTGCAACTTTTACCCCATTGTGAGGTATGCTCTTACAGAGCCTGTCAGCCTCTTCAAATGTGGCAAATCACACGTTTCTGCGACATCCTCGTTCCGAGCTACGACTCGTCAAAGTTTGACGCAATGTTAAGTCTATGGGATTTTTTGGAAGTTTGTTCGCCCCTAGGGCGAACACCGTACCCTCGATCTCTTATTAAAAATCATAGGACTCTTCTCCTCAATAGGCCGCACGATTTGATGCCTCATTCATGGGTCTGTGACAAAAGCTGCGGGCGGAGGAGTGCGCCAAAAATTTTTCCCGGAATAGTAAATGCTATACTAGAAAATTTCAATGGAAAAAAAATTTGGGCAGCTCCTGCCCCCCAGGGGTGCAACTTTTACCCCATTGTGAGGTATTTTCTTACAGAGCCTGTCAGCCTCTTCAAATGTGGTAAATCACAGGTTTCTGAGAAATCCGAGCTCTGAGCTATGACTCGTCAAAGTTTTTCGCAATGTTAAGTCTATGGGATTTTTTTGGGCCGTTTATCGCCCCTGGGGCGACCATCGTACCCCCGATCGCTTAGAAAAGTCATAGCACACCATTCCCGAACAGGCCGCACGTTTTGACACCTCATTCATGGGTCTGTGACAAAAACTGCGGGAGGAGTAGCGCGTCAAAAAGTGGCCAGAAGAATAATAAGAATAAGAATAAGAATAATAAACCAATGGGGGTCAATGGGACAACTTTGGGCAGCTCCTGCCCCGCAGGGGTGCAACTTTTACCCCATTGTGAGGTATTTTCTTACAGAGCCTGTCAGCCTCTTCAAATGTGGTAAATCGCAGGCTTCTGTGAAATCCTCGTTCGGAGCTATGAGTCATCAAAGTTTGTCGCAATGTTAAGTCTATGGGATTTTTTGGAAGTTTGTTCGCCCCTGGGGCGAACACCGTACCCCCGATCGCTTATAAAAGTCATAGCACACCTCTCCTCAATAGGCCGCACGTTTTGATGCCTCATTCGTGGGTCTGTGACAAAAGCTGCGGGAGGAGTAGCGCGTCAAACTTTTTGGCGGACTCCAAAAAAGCAATAGTAATAGTGTTGCCTTGCTTTCAGCAAGCACCACTAACTAGAATGTACATTTCCAGAAGAAAATGTGAAGTGGTGCTTGCAGTGGCAAAACTCGCCGCTCGGTTGCTAGGTTGTTGTACATGATTGCATACGAGCCAACAACCATGTCTGTACGATATTGTGGAGCTGAGATATGGCTTATACATGTGTTTGTATGGTTACTAGGGTACCCTATATGGTTGCTATGGTGTGCTAATACAGTTTATGAGATGAAATTTAAAGACTAGTTGACAGTCTGAGTCAAAAAAGCCAAACTCCATGTTTCTACTATATTTTGGAGCTAAAATATGGCTTGTAAATGTAGTTTTATGGTTGCTAGGGTGCCCTAAGTGGTTGCTAGGGCGTGGCCATGAAGTTGTTATGTCACTACTTATTGACTTCTTGATAGGCCGAGTCAAAAGAGCCCAATCCCAAGTCTCTATGACCTTCTGGTCAAAAGATATGATCTCACAAATTTTGTGCCAATGTTAAGTCTATGGGACTTTTTTCGTCCAATTTATCGCCCGCCGGACGATCATCGTACAACCGATTGCTTAGAAAAGACATAGCACACCTCTCCTCAATGAACCTGTCGATTTGATATCTCATTCATGGGTCTACGAGAAAACGTGCGGGAGGAGTAGCGTGCCGAAGTTTTGTCTAGGTGAATAGTAATCACAATACTAGAATGTACATTTCCAGAAGAAAATGTGAAGTGGTGCTTGCAGTGGCAAAACTCGCCGCTCGGTTGCTACGGTGTGGTAAATGATTGCATACGAGCAAAGAACCATGTCTGTACGATATTCTGGTGCTGAGATATGGCTTATTCATGTGTTTGTATGGTTACTAGGGTACCCTATATGGTTGCTAGGGTGTGCTTATACAGTTTATGAGATGATATTTAAAGACTAGTTGACAGTCTGAGTCAAAAAAGGCAAACTCCATGTTTCTACTATTTTCTGGAGCTGAAATATGGCTTGGAAATAAAGTTTTATGGTTGCTAGGGTGGCATAAGTGGTTGCTAGGGCACGGCTATGAAGTTATTATATCACTACTTATTGGCTTCTTGATAGGCCGAGTCAAAAGAGCCCAACCCCAAGTCTATATGACCTTCTGGTCAAAAGATATGATCTCACAAATTTTGTGCCAATGTTAAGTCTATGGGACTTTTTTCAGCCAATTATTTGCCCCTGGGGCAAACACCGTACCCCCGATCGGTAAGAAAAGTCACAGCACACCTCTCCTCAATAATCCGCACAATTTGACGCCTCACTCAGGGGTCTGTGATGTCGGCATGTATTTATTTACAGATAATTACTATGGAGTTTTATATGGAGTTTTTATAGAGTTTTTATAGAGATATTTAGTATGGCACTCGGCCTGCGGCCTCGTGCCTATGGCCTACGGTTGCTAGGGTGCTGTAACTGGTTGCTAGAGTGTGGCTATGAAGATTTTAGGCCATTACTTATTGGCTGCTTGATAAAATAAATCCTCTGAGGGAGAGAGAGAGGGCCTGACAGCAGGGCTGTCAGGCCCTTTTCTGTGGGTGTGTGTGAAAGTGGCAGTTTGGATTTGAATTTTTGAAAATTCCGCAATGTTAAGTCAATGGGACTTTTTTGGCCGCTTTTTCGTCCGCTGTGCGAACATCGTACAGCCGATCGCTTAGAAAAGTCATACCACACCTCTCCTCAATGAGCCGGTCGATTTGACACCTCACTCAGGGGTCTGTGACAAAAGTTGTGGGAGGAGTAGCGCGCCAAACTTTTGTCCAGAAGAAGAAGAATAATAAGTATGCAAGAGAACACTAGTGTTGCTTTGCTTTCAGCAAGCACCACTAACTAGAATGTACATTTCCAGAAGAAAATGTGAAGTGGTGCTTGCAGTGGCAAAACTCGCCGCTCGGTTGCTAGGGTGTGGTACATGATTGCATACGAGCCAACAACCATGTCTGTACGATGTTCTAGTGCTGAGATATGGCTTATTCATGTGTTTGTATGGTTACTAGGGTACCCTATATGGTTGCTATAGTGTGCTTATACAGTTTATAAGATGATATTTAAAGACCAGTTGACAGTCTGAGTCAAAAAAGCCGAGCTCCATGTCTCTACAATTTTCTGGAGCTGAAATATGGCTTGTAGAGGTTGTTTTATGGTTGCTAGGGTGCCCTAAGTGGTTGCTAGGGCGCAGCTATGAAGTTATTATGTCACTACTTATTGGCTGCTTGATAGGACGAGTCAAAAGAGCCCAACCCCAAGTCTCTGTGACCTTCTGGTGAAAAGATATGATATAACAAATTTTGTGCCAATGTTAAGTCTATGGGACTTTTTTCGTCCGATTTATCGCCCGCCGGACGAACATCGTACAACCGATCGCTTAGAAAAGACATAGCACACCTCTCCTCAATGAACCGGTCGATTTGACGCCTCATTCATGGGTCTACGACAAAAGGTGCAGGAGGAGTAGCGTGCCAAAGTTTTGTCTAGGTGAATAGTAATCACAACACTAGAATGTACATTTCCAGAAGAAAATGTGAAGTGGTGCTTGCAGTGGCAAAACTCGCCGCTCGGTTGCTAGGGTGTGGTACATGATTGCATACGAGACAACAACCATGTCTGTACGATGTTCTGGTGCTGAGATATGGCTTATTCATGTGTTCAGGTGGTTACTAGGATACTCTATATGGTTGCTATGGTGTGCTTATACAGTTTATAAGATGATATTTAAAGACTACTTGACAGTCTGAGTCAAAAAAGGCAAACTCCATGTTTCTTCTATTTTCTGGTGCTGAGATATGGCTTGAATATGTTGTTTTATGGTTGCTAGGCTGCCCTAAGTGGTTGTTAGGGCGCGAATATGAAGTTATTGTGTCACTACTTATTGGCTGCTTGATAGGCTGAGTCATAAGAGGCCAACCCCAAGTCTCTATGACCTTCTGGTGAAAAGATATGATATAACAAATTTTGTGGCAATGTTAAGTCTATGGGACTTTTTTCGGCCGATTTATCGCCCGCCGGACGATCATCGTACAACCGATCGCTTAGAAAAGTCATAGCACACCTCTCCTCAATGAGCCGGTCGATTTGACACCTCATTCATGGGTCTACGACAAAAAATGCGGGAGGAGTAGCGTGCCGAAGTTTTGTCTAGGTGAATAGTAATCACAATACTAGAATGTACATTTCCAGAAGAAAATGTGAAGTGGTGCTTGCAGTGGCAAAACTCGCCACTCGGTTGCTAGGGTGCGGTTAGCTAGTTTTTTCCAAGATGCTAGCATGATTAGCATGATGCTAGTATCATGCTAGCATGATTAGCATGTTGTTAGCATTATGCTAGCATTATTAGCATGTTGCTAACATCATGCTAGCATGATTAGCATGATGCTAGCTTGATTAGCATGTTGCTAGCATGATGCTAGCATGATTAGCATGTTTCTAGCATGTTGCTAGCATGATGCTAGCATGATTAGCATGTTGCTAGCATGATGATTAGCATGTTGCTAACATGATGCTAGCATGATTAGCATATTGCTAGCATGATGCTAGCATGTTTAGCATGTTGCTAGCATGATGCTAGCATGGTTGCTAAGGTGTTACTAGGTGGTTGCTAGGGTATTATGGGTGGTTGCTAGGGCGTTGCTAGGCGGTTGCTAGGGTTTTTGGCTGGTTGCTATGGTGTTGCTAGGCGGTTGCTAGGGTGTTCTGGGTGGTTGCTAGGCAGTTGCTAGGGTGTTCTGGGTGGTTGCTAGGGTGTTGCTAGGCGGTTGCTAGGGTGTTCTGAGTGGTTGCCATGGTGTTGCTAGGGTATTCTGGGTGGTTGCTAGGGTGTTGTTAGGTGGTTGCTAGGGTATTCTGGGTGGTTGCTATGGTGTTGCTAGGCGGTTGCTAGGGTGTTTTTGGTGGTTGCTAGGGTGTTTTAGGTGGTTGCTATGGTGTTCTGGGTGGTTGCTAGGGTGTTGCTAGGTGGTTGCTAGGGTGTTCAGGGTGGTTGCTAGGGGGTTGCTAGGTGGTTGCTAGGGTGTTTTGAATTGTTGCTAGGGTGTTGCTAGGTGGTTGCTAGGGTGTTCTGAGTGGTTGCTAGGGTGTTGCTAGGCGGTTGCTAGGGTGTTGTGGGTGGTTGCTAGGCGGTTGCTAGGGTATTCTGGGTGGTTGCTATGGTGTTGCTAGGCGGTTGCTAGGGTGTTGCTAGGCTGTTGCTAGGGTGTTTTAGGTGGTTGCTATGGTATTCTGGATGGTTGCTATGGTGTTACTATGTGGTTGGTAGTGTTCACATTTGGTCACTATAGAGTTTTTATAATGTTCATGGCATGATTTACCACTTAGCTAATTAATATTAGCATGTAGCTATTCACTGCTAGCATGTGTAGCATGTAGCAAGTCCTGTTTGCTAGCATGAGTCAAAAGAGCCAACCTCCATCTCTATACGATGTTCTGATGCAGAGATACTGGTCTTGCAAAACGGTTGCTAGGGTACTCTGTTTGGTTGCTAGGGAGTGGCTTGGCAGCTGCCAATCATGAAGCTCCAAAGTCAATGTGAATGTATAAACCAACCCCCATCTCTATACGATGTTTTGATGCAGAGATATAGGTCTTGCAAAATGGTTGCTAGGGTACTCTGTTTGGTTGCTAGGGAGTGGCTTGGCATCTGCCAATCATGAAACTCCAAAGGCTGCTTGTCAGTATAAATGATATAAACCAACTCCCATGCCTCTGTGACATTCAGAATGGAAGATATCCCTGTTTGGATTTTGGTTGCTAAGGTGCTCGACAATGGTTGCTAGGGCGTGGCCAGTAAGTGTTGAGGTGATTCAGGATTGGCTGTTTGCTGCCCCGAGTCAAACGAGCCCACCCTCATGTTTCTATGACTCTTATATTCTGAGATATCCCTTTGATCTGTTTCAATGGAAGTCTATGGAACTTGTTGCTAAGGAGCTCTAAATGGTTGCTAGGGCGTGGCTAGATAGCTTCACAATGATCCTGAGAGACTGATTGGCCGTCTGAGTAAAATGAGCCCGCCCCTTTGTCTCTACGACACTGTGATCCAGAGTTATGTTCAATATAAAAGCGGTTTCTATGGTGTAGGACGGCCCATTTCATGGGCCGTCCTACACCATAGTAAGTCAATGGGGCAACTTTGGGCAGCTCCTGCCCCACAGGGGTGCAACTTTTACCCCATTGTGTGGTATATTCTTACAGAGCCTGTCAGCCTCTTCAAATGTGGTAAATTACACGTTTCTGCGACATCCTCGTTCCGAGCTACGACTCGTCAAAGTTTGACGCAATGTTAAGTCTATGGGATTTTTCGGCCGGTTTTTCGCCCCTGGGGCGAACATCGTACCCCCGATCCCTTATAAAAGTCATAGCACACCATTCCCGAACAGGCCGCACGTTTTGACGCCTCATTCGTGGGTCTGTGACAAAAACTGCGGGAGGAGTAGCGCGTCAAAAAGTGGCCAGAAGAATAATAAGAATAAGAATAAGAATAATAAGTATGCACAATAACACTAGTGTTGCTTTGCCATAGGCAAGCACCACTAACTAGAATGTACATTTCCAGAAGAAAATGTGAAGTGGTGCTTGCAGTGGCAAAACTCGCCGCTCGGTTGCTAGGGTGTTGTTGGAGTTTGCTATGATGATGCAAGGCAGTTGCTAGGGTGTTCTGGGTGGTTGCTAGGTGGTTGCTAGGGTGTTCTGAGTGGTTGCTAGGGTGTTGCTAGGTGGTTGCTAGGGTATTCTGGGTGGTTGCTAGGGTGTTGCTAGGCGGTTGCTAGGGTGTTCTGGGTGGTTGCTAGGGTGTTGCTAGGTGGTTGCTAGGGTGTTCTGAGTGGTTGCTAGGGTGTTCTGGGTGGTTGCTAGGGTATTCTGGGTGGTTGCTAGGGTATTCTGGGTGGTTGCTAGGGTGTTGCTAGGCGGTTGCTAGGGTGTTCTGGGTGGTTGCTAGGGTGTTGCTAGGCGGTTGCTAGGGTGTTCTGAGTGGTTGCTAGGGTGTTGCTAGGTGGTTGCTAGGGTATTCTGGGTGGTTGCTAGGGTGTTGCTAGGTGGTTGCTAGGGTGTTCTGTGCGGTTGCTAGGCGGTTGCTAGGGTATTCTGGGTGGTTGCTATGGTGTTGCTAGGCGGTTGCTAGGGTGTTTTGAGTGGTTGCTAGGCGGTTGCTAGGGTGTTCTGGGTGGTTGCTAGGGTGTTGCTAGGCGGTTGCTAGGGTGTTCTGGGTGGTTGCTAGGGCGTTGCTAGGGTGTTCTGGGTGGTTGCTAGGGTGTTCTGGGTGGTTGCTAGGGTGTTGCTAGGTGGTTGCTAGGGTGTTTTGAGTGGTTGCTAGGCGGTTGCTAGGGTGTTCTGGGTGGTTGCTAGGGTGTTGCTAGGCGGTTGCTAGGGTGTTCTGGGTGGTTGCTAGGGCGTTGCTAGGCAGTTGCTAGGGTGTTCTGGGTGGTTGCTAGGGTGTTGCTAGGGTAATTTGGGTGGTTGCTATGGTGTTACTAGGTGGTTGGTAGTTGTCAAAGATGGTTACTGTTGAGTTTGTAGCATTTTATTGGCATGATTTAGCACTTAGCTAATCAATATTAGCATGTAGCTATTCACTGCTAGTATGTGTAGCATGTAGCAAGTCCTGTTTGCTAGCATGAGTCAAAAGACCCAACCCCCATCTCTATACGATGTTCTGATGCAGAGATATTGGTCTTGCAAAACGGTTGCTAGGGTACTCTGTTTGGTTGCTAGGGAGTGGCTTGGCAGCTGCCAATCATGAAGCTCCAAAGTCAATGTGAATGTATAAACCAACCCCCATCTCTATACGATGTTCTGATGCAGAGATATTGGTCTTGCAAAATGGTTGCTAGGGTACTCTGTTTGGTTGCTAGGGAGTGGCTTGGCAGTTGCCAATCATGAAACTCCAAAGGCTTCTTGTCACTATGAATGATATAAACCAACTCCCACGCCTTTGTGACATTCAGAATGGAAGATATCCCTCATTGGATTTTGGTTGCTAAGGTGCTCGACAATGGTTGCTAGGGCGTGGCTAGGAAGTGTTGAGGTGATTCATGATTGGCTGTTTGCTGCCCCGAGTCAAACGAGACCACCCTCATGTTTCTATGACAATTCAGTCCAGAGATATCCCTTCGATCTCTTTCAATGGAAGTCTATGGGAGTTGTTGCTAAGGTGCTCTAAATGGTTGCTAGGGCGTGGCTTGATAGCTTCACAATGATCCTGAGAGACTGATTGGTTGTCTGAGTAAAATGAGCCCGCCCCCTTGTCTCTATGACACTGTGATCCAGAGTTATGTTCAATATAAAAGCGGTTTCTATGGTGTAGGACGGCCCATTTCATGGGCCGTCCTACACCATAGTAAGTCAATGGGGAAACTTTGGGCAGCTCCTGCCCCCCAGGGGTGCAACTTTTACCCCATTGTGTGGTATGTTCTTACAGAGTCTGTCAGCCTCTTCAAATGTGGCAAATTTCACGTTTCTGCGAAATTCACACTCTGAGCTATGACTCGTCAAAGTTTTTCGCAATGTTAAGTCTATGGGATTTTTTTGGGCCGTTTTTCGCCCCTGGGGCGACCATCGTACCCCCGATCTCTTAGAAAAGTCATAGCACACCATTCCCGAACAGGCCGCACGTTTTGACACCTCATTCATGGGTCTGTGACAAAAACTGCGGGAGGAGTAGCGCGTCAAAAAGTGGCCAGAAGAATAATAATAAGAAGAATAATAATAAGTATGTGAGATAACAATAGTGTTGCTTCGCCATAGGCAAGCACCACTAATAAGTATGTGAGATAACAATAGTGTTGCTTCGCCATAGGCAAGCACCACTAACTAGAATGTACATTTCCAGAAGAAAATGTGAAGTGGTGCTTGCAGTGGCAAAACTCGCCGCTCGGTTGCTAGAATGTGGTACATGATTGCATACGAGCCAACAACCATGTCTGTACGATGTTCTAGTGCTGAGATATGGCTTATTCATGTGTTTGTATGGTTACTAGGGTACCCTATATGGTTGCTATGGTGTGCTTATACAGTTTATGAGATGATATTTAAAGACTAGTTGACAGTCTGAGTCAAAAAAGTCGAACTCCATGTTTCTACTATTTTCTGGAGCTGAAATATGGCTTGCAAATGTTGTTTTATGGTTGGTAGGGTGCAGTAAGTGGTTGCTAGGGCACGGCTATGAAGTTATTATGTCACTAGTTATTGGCTTCTCTATGGGCTGAGTCAAATGAGCCCAACCCCAAGTCTCTATGACCTTCTGGTCAAAAGATATGATCTCACAAATTTTTTGCCAATGTTAAGTCTATGGGACTTTTTTTGGCAAATGTTTCGCCCGCCGGACGAACATCGTACAACCGATCGCTTAGAAAAGTCATAGCACACCTCTCCTCAATGAACCGGTCGATTTGACACCTCATTCATGGGTCTACGACAAAAGGTGCGGGAGGAGTAGCGTGCCGAAGTTTTATCTGGGTGAATAGTAATCACAATACTAGAATGTACATTTCCAGAAGAAAATGTGAAGTGGTGCTTGCAGTGGCAAAACTCGCCGCTCGGTTGCTAGCGTGCGGTTAGCTAGTTTTTACCAAGATGCTAGCATGATTAGCATATTACTAGCATTTTTTTTAGCTAGATGCTAGCATGATTAGCATATTACTAGCATTTTTTTAGCTAGATGCTAGCATGATTAGCATATTACTAGCATTTTTTTAGCTAGATGCTAGCATGATTAGCATGTTGCTAACATGTTTTTAGCTAGATGCTAGCATGATTAGCATGTTGCTAGCATGATTAGCATGTTGCTAGCATGATGATAGCATGATTAGCATGTTACTAGCATCATGCTAGCATAATTAGCATGTTGCTAACATCATGTTAGCATGATTAGCATGTTGCTAGCATCATGTTAGCATGATTAGCATGTTGCTAGCATGTTGCTAGCATGATTAGCATGTTGCTAGCATCATGCTAGCATGATTAGCATGTTGCTAGCATCATACTAGCATGATTAGCATGTTGCTAACATCATGCTAGCATGATTAGCATGTTGCTAGCATCATACTAGCATGATTAGCATGTTGCTAGCATCATGCTAGCATGATTAGCATGTTGCTAGCATGTTTTTAGCTAGATGCTAGCATGATTAGCTTTTTTAGGCAGTTGCTAGGGTAATCTGGGTGGTTGCTATGGTGTTACTAGGTGGTTGGTAGTTGTCAAAGATGGTTGCTATTGAGTTTGTAGCATTTTATTGGCATGATTTAGCACTTAGCTAATCAATATTAGCATGTAGCTATTCACTGCTAGCATGTGTAGCATGTAGCAAGTCCTGTTTGCTAGCATGAGTCAAAAGAGCCAACCCCCATCTCTATACGGTGTTCTGATGCAGAGATATTGGTCTTGCAAAATGGTTGCTAGGGTACTATGTTTGGTTGCTAGGGAGTGGCTTGGCAGCTGCCAATCATGAAGCTCCAAAGTCAATGTGAATGTATAAACCAACCCCCATCTCTATACGATGTTTTGATGCAGAGATATAGGTCTTGCAAAATGGTTGCTAGGGTACTCTGTTTGGTTGCTAGGGAGCGGCTTGGCAGATGCCAATGATGAAACTCCAAATGCTTCTTGTCACTATGAAAGATATAAACCAACTCCCATGCCTCTGTGACATTCAGAATGGACGATATTCCTCTTTGGATTTTGGTTGCTAAGGTGCTCGACAATGGTTACTAGGGCGTGGCTAGGAAGTGTTGAGGTGATTCAGGATTGGCTGTTTGCTGCCCCGAGTCAAACGAGACCACCCACATGTTTCTATGACAATTCAGTCCAGAGATATCCCTTCGATCTCTTTCAATGGGAGTCTATGGGAGTTGTTGCTAAGGTGCTCTAAATGGTTGCTAGGGCGTGGCTTAATAGCTTCACAATGATCCTGAGAGACTGATTGGTCGTCTGAGTAAAATGAGCCCGCCCCCTTGTCTCTATGACACTGTGATCCAGAGTTATGTTGAATAGAAAATCGCTTACTATGGTGTAGGACGGCCCATTTCATGGGCCGTCCTACACCATAGTAAGTCAATGGGGCAACTTTGGGCCCCTTCTGCACCCCAGGAGTGCAACTTTTACCCCATTGTGTGGTATGTTCTTACAGAGCCTGTCAGCCTCTTCAAATGTGGTAAATTACACGTTTCTGCGACATCCTCGTTCCGAGCTACGACTCGTCAAAGTTTGACGCAATGTTAAGTCTATGGGATTTTTCGGCCGGTTTTTCGCCCCTGGGGCGAACATCGTACCCCCGATCCGTTATAAAAGTCATAGCACACCATTCCCGAACAGGCCGCACGTTTTGACGCCTCATTCATGGGTCTGTGACAAAAACTGCGGGAGGAGTAGCGCGTCAAAAAGTGGCCAGAAGAATAAGAATAAGAATAACTAGAATGTACATTTCCAGAAGAAAATGTGAAGTGGTGCTTGCAGTGGCAAAACTCGCCGCTCGGTTGCTAGGATGTTCTGGGTAGTTGCTATGGTGTTGCTAGGCGGTTGCTAGGGTATTCTGGGTGGTTGCTAGGGCGTTGCTAGGCGTTGCTAGGGTGTTCTGGGTGGTTGCTAGGGTGTTGCTAGGCAGTTGCTAGGGTGTTCTAGTTAGTTGCTATGGTGTTGCTAGGCAGTTGCTAGGGTATTCTGGGTGGTTGCTATGGTGTTGCTAGGCGGTTGCTAGGGTGTTCTGGGTGGTTGCTAGGGTGTTGCTAGGGTATTCTGGGTGGTTGCTATGGTGTTGCTAGGCGGTTGCTAGGGTGTTCTGGGTAGTTGCTAGGCGGTTGCTAGGGTATTCTGGATGGTTGCTACGGTGTTGCTAGGGTATTCAGGGTGGTTGCTAGGCGGTTGCTAGGGTGTTGCTGGGCGGTTGCTAGGGTATTCTGGGTGGTTGCTATGGTGTTGCTAGGCGGTTGCTAGGGTATTCTGGGTGGTTGCTAGGGTGTTGCTAGGCGGTTGCTAGGGTATTCTGGGTGGTTGCTATGGTGTTGCTAGGGTATTGTGGGTGGTTGCTAGGCTGTTGCTAGGGTGTTCTGGGTGGTTGCTAGGGTGTTGCTAGGCAGTTGCTAGGGTGTTCTGGGTGGTTGCTAGGGTGTTGCTAGGCGGTTGCTAGGGTGTTCTGGGTGGTTGCTAAGGTGTTTTAGGTGGTTGCTAGGGTGTTCTGGGTGGTTGCTAGGGTGTTGCTAGGGGGTTGCTAGGGTGTTGCTAGGTGGTTGCTAGGGTGTTTTGGGTGGTTGCTAGGGTGTTGCTAGGGTCTTCTAGGTGGTTGCTAGGGTGTTGCTAGGCGGTTGCTAGGGTCTTCTGGGTGGTTGCTAGGGTGTTGCTAGGCGGTTGCTAGGGCGTTCTGGGTGGTTGCTAGGGTGTTGCTAGGCGGTTGCTAGGGCGTTCTGAGTGGTTGCTAGGGTGTTGCTAGGCGGTTGCTAGGGGGTTCTGAGTGGTTGCTAGGGTGTTGCTAGGTGGTTACTAGGGTATTCTGGGTGGTTGCTAGGGTGTTGCTAGGCGGTTGCTAGGGTATTCTGGGTGGTTGCTATGGTGTTGCTAGGCGGTTGCTAGGGTGTTTTAGGTGGTTGCTATGGTATTCTGGATGGTTGCTATGGTGTTACTAGGTGGTTGGTAGTGTTCACATTTGGTTACTATAGAGTTTTTATAATGTTCATGGCATGATTTAGCACTTAGCTAATCAATATTAGCATGTAGCTATTCACAGCTAGCATGTTTAGCATGTTGAAAGTCCTGTGTGCTAGCATGAGTCAAAAGACCCAACCCCCATCTCTATACGATGTTCTGATGCAGAGATGTAGGTCTTGCAAAATGGTTGCTAGGGTACTCTGTTTGGTTGCTAGGGAGTGGCTTGGCAGCTGCCAATGATGAAACTCCAAAGGCTGCTTGTCAGTATGAAGGATATAAACCAACCCCCATCTCTATACGATGTTCTGATATAGAGATGTAGGTCTTGCAAAATGGTTGCTAGGGTACTCTGTTTGGTTGCTAGGGAGTGGCTTGGCAGCTGCCAATCATGAAACTCCAAAGGCTGCTTGTCAGTATGAATGATATAAACCAACTCCCATGCCTCTGTGACATTCAGAATGGACGATATTCCTCTTTGGATTTTGGTTGCTAAGGTGCTCGACAATGGTTGCTAGGGCGTGGCTAGGAAGTGTTGAGGTGATTCATGATTGGCTGTTTGCTGCCCCGAGTCAAACGAGACCACCCTCATGTTTCTATGACAATTCAGTCCAGAGATATCCCTTCGATCTCTTTCAATGGAAGTCTATGGGAGTTGTTGCTAAGGTGCTCTAAATGGTTGCTAGGGCGTGGCTTGATAGCTTCACAATGATCCTGAGAGACTGATTGGTTGTCTGAGTAAAATGAGCCCGCCCCCTTGTCTCTATGACACTGTGATCCAGAGCTATGTTCAATATAAAAGCGGTTTCTATGGTGTAGGACGGCCCATTTCATGGGCCGTCCTACACCATAGTAAGTCAATGGGGCAACTTTGGGCCCCTCCTGCCCCTCAGGGGTGCAACTTTTACCCCATTGTGTGGTATGTTCTTACAGAGCCTGTCAGCCTCTTCAAATGTGGCAAATTTCACGTTTCTGCGACATCCTCGTTCCGAGCTACGGCTCGTCAAAGTTTTTCGCAATGTTAAGTCTATGGGATTTTTTTGGGCCGTTTTTCGCCCCTGGGGCGACCATCGTACCCCCGATCTCTTAGAAAAGTCATAGCACACCATTCCCGAACAGGCCGCACGTTTTGACACCTCATTCATGGGTCTGTGACAAAAACTGCGGGAGGAGTAGCGCGTCAAAAAGTGGCCAGAAGAATAATAATAATAAGAAGAAGAAGAATAATAAGTATGTGAGATAACAATAGTGTTGCTTCGCCATAGGCAAGCACCACTAATAAGTATGCACAATAACACTAGTGTTGCTTTGCCATAGGCAAGCACCACTAACTAGAATGTACATTTCCAGAAGAAAATGTGAAGTGGTGCTTGCAGTGGCAAAACTCGCCGCTCGGTTGCTAGAGTGTGGTACATTATTGCATACGAGCCAACAACCATGTCTGTACGATGTTTTAGTGCTGAGATATGGCTTATTCATGTGTTTGTATGGTTACTAGGGTACCCTATATGGTTGCTATGGTGTGATTATACAGTTTATGAGATGATATTTAAAGACTAGTTGACAGTCTGAGTCAAAAAAGCTGAACTCCACGTCTCTACAATTTTCTGGAGCTGAGATATGGCTTGAATATGTTGTTTTATGGTTGCTAGGCTGCCCTAAGTGGTTGCTAGGGCGCGAATATGAAGTTATTATGTCACTACTTATTGCCTGCTTGATAGGCCGAGTCAAAAAAGCCAAACTCCATGTTTTTTACTATTTTCTGGAGCTGAGATATTGCTTGAAAATGTTGTTTTATGGTTGCTAGGCTGCCCTAAGTGGTTGCTAGGGCGCGAATATGAAGTTATTATGTCACTACTTATTGGCTGCTTGATAGGGCGAGTCAAAAGAGCCCAACCCCAAGTCTCTATGACCTTCTGGTCAAAACATATTATCTCACAAATTTTGTGCCAATGTTAAGTCTATGGGACTTTTTTCGGATAATTTTTCGCCCGCCGGACGATCATCGTACAACCGATCGCTTAGAAAAGACATAGCACACCTCTCCTCAATGAACCGGTCGATTTGACACCTCATTCATGGGTCTACGAGAAAACGTGCGGGAGGAGTAGCGTGCCGAAGTTTTGTCTAGGTGAATAGTAATCACAATACTAGAATGTACATTTCCAGAAGAAAATGTGAAGTGGTGCTTGCAGTGGCAAAACTCGCCGCTCGGTTGCTAGCGTGCGGTTAGCTAGTTTTTACCAAGATGCTAGCATGATTAGCATGATTAGCATGTTGCTAGCATCATGCTAGCATGATTAGCATGTTGCTAGCATCATGCTAGCATTATAAGCATGTTACTAGCATGTTTTAGTTAGATTCTCCCATTATGCTAGCATGTTGCTAGCATGATGCTAGCAAAAATAAGAATGTTGCAAACATGTTTTAGTTAGATGCTAGCATTATTTGCATCATGCTAGCATGATTAGCATATTGCTAGCATCATGCTAGCATGATTAGCATATTGCTAGCATCATGCTAGCATGTTTAGCATGTTGCTAGCATGATGCTAGCATGTTTAGCATGTTGCTAGCATGTTGCTAGCATCTTGCTAGCATGATGCTAGCATGTTTAGCATGTTGCTAGCATGTTGCTAGCATGATGCTAGCATGATTAGCATGTTGCTAGCATGATGCTAGCATGTTTAGCATGTTGCTAGCATGTTGCTAGCATGATGCTAGCATGATTAGCATGTTGCTAGCATGATGCTAGCATGATTAGCATGTTGCTAGCATATTGCTAGCATGTTGCTAGCATGATTAGCATGATGCTAGCATGATGCTAGCATGATTAGCATGTTGCTAGCATGATGCTAGCATGATTAGCATGTTGCTAGCATGATGCTAGCATGATGCTAGCATGATTAGCATGTTTCTAGCATATTTGTAGCATGATTAGCATGTTGCTACCATGTTACTAGCATGATTAGCATGTTGCTAGCATGATGCTAGCATGATTAGCCTGTTGCTAGCATGTTTGTAGCTAGTTGCTAGCATGATTAGCATGTTTCTAGCATCATGCTAGCATGAATAGCATGTTGCTAGCATTATGCTAGCATGATGCTAGCATGTTTAGCATGTTGCTAGCATGGTTGCTAAGGTATTACTAGGTGGTTGCTAGGGTGTTGCTAGGTGGTTGCTAGGGTGTTCTGGGTGGTTGCTAGGGCGTTGCTAGGCAGTTGCTAGGGTATCCTGGGTGGTTGCTAAGCGGTTGCTAGGGTAATTTGTGTGGTTGCTAGGGCATTCCTAGGGTGTTCAGGGTGGTTGCTAGGGTGTTGCTAGGTTGTTGCTAAGGTATTCTGGATGGTTGCTAGGGTGTTCTGGGTGGTTGCTAGGCGGTTGCTAGGGTGTTCTGGGTGGTTGCTAGGCAGTTGCTAGGGTATCCTGGGTGGTTGCTAGGCGGTTGCTAGGGTAATTTGGGTGGTTGCTAGGGCGTTGCTAGGCAGTTGCTAGGGTGTTCTGGGTGGTTGCTAGGGTGTTGCTAGGCAGTTGCTAGGGTATCCTGGGTGGTTGCTAGGCGGTTGCTAGGGTGTTCTGGGTGGTTGCTAGGGCGTTGCTAGGCAGTTGCTAGGGTGTTCTGGGTGGTTGCTAGGCGGTTGCTAGGGTGTTCTGGGTGGTTGCTAGGGCGTTGCTAGGCAGTTGCTAGGGTAATCTGTGTGGTTGCTATGGTGTTACTAGGTGGTTGGTAGTTGTCAAAGATGGTTACTGTTGAGTTTGTAGCATTTTATTGGCATGATTTAGCACTTAGCTAATCAATATTAGCATGTAGCTATTCACTGCTAGCATGTGTAGCATGTAGCAAGTCCTGTTTGCTAGCATGAGTCAAAAGACCCAACCCCCATCTCTATACGATGTTCTGATGCAGAGATATCGGTCTTGCAAAACGGTTGCTAGGGTACACTGTTTGGTTGCTAGGGAGTGGCTTGGCAGCTGCCAATCATGAAGCTCCAAAGTCAATGTGAATGTATAAACCAACCCCCATCTCTATACGATGTTCTGATGCAGAGATGTAGGTCTTGCAAAATGGTTGCTAGGGTACTCTGTTTGGTTGCTAGGGAGTGGCTTGGCAGCTGCCAATCATGAAACTCCAAAGGCTGCTTGTCAGTATGAATGATATAAACCAACTCCCATGCCTCTGTGACATTCAGAATGGACGATATTCCTCTTTGGATTTTGGTTGCTAAGGTGCTCGACAATGGTTGCTAGGGCGTGGCTAGGAAGTGTTGAGGTGACTCATGATTGGCTGTTTGCTGCCCCGAGTCAAACGAGACCACCCTCATGTTTCTATGACAATTGAGTCCAGAGATATCCCTTCGATCTCTTTCAATGGAAGTCTATGGGAGTTGTTGCTAAGGTGCTCTAAATGGTTGCTAGGGCGTGGCTTAATAGCTTCACAATGATCCTGAGAGACTGATTGGTTGTCTGAGTAAAATGAGCCCGCCCTCTTGTCTCTATGACACTGTGATCCAGAGTTATGTTCAATACAAAAGCGGTTTCTATGGTGTAGGACGGCCCATTTCATGGGCCGTCCTACACCATAGTAAGTCAATGGGGCAACTTTGGGCCCCTCCTGCCCCTCAGGGGTGCAACTTTTACCCCATTGTGTGGTATGTTCTTACAGAGCCTGTCAGCCTCTTCAAATGTGGCAAATTTCACGTTTCTGCGACATCCTCGTTCCGAGCTACGGCTCGTCAAAGTTTTTTGCAATGTTAAGTCTATGGGATTTTTTTGGGGCGTTTTTCGCCCCTGGGGCGACCATCGTACCCCCGATCTCTTAGAAAAGTCATAGCACACCATTCCCGAACAGGCCGCACGTTTTGACACCTCATTCATGGGTCTGTGACAAAAACTGCGGGAGGAGTAGCGCGTCAAAAAGTGGCCAGAAGAATAATAATAAGAAGAAGAAGAAGAAGAAGAATAATAAGTATGTGAGATAACAATAGTGTTGCTTCGCCATAGGCAAGCACCACTAACTAGAATGTACATTTCCAGAAGAAAATGTGAAGTGGTGCTTGCAGTGGCAAAACTCGCCGCTCGGTTGCTAGAATGTGGTACATGATTGCATACGAGCCAACAACCATGTCTGTACGATGTTCTAGTGCTGAGATATGGCTTATTCATGTGTTTGTATGGTTACTAGGGTACCCTATATGGTTGCTATGGTGTGCTTATACAGTTTATGAGATGATATTTAAAGACTAGTTGACAGTCTGAGTCAAAAAAGTCGAACTCCATGTTTCTACTATTTTCTGGAGCTGAAATATGGCTTGCAAATGTTGTTTTATGGTTGGTAGGGTGCAGTAAGTGGTTGCTAGGGCACGGCTATGAAGTTATTATGTCACTAGTTATTGGCTTCTCTATGGGCTGAGTCAAATGAGCCCAACCCCAAGTCTCTATGACCTTCTGGTCAAAAGATATGATCTCACAAATTTTTTGCCAATGTTAAGTCTATGGGACTTTTTTTGGCAAATGTTTCGCCCGCCGGACGAACATCGTACAACCGATCGCTTAGAAAAGTCATAGCACACCTCTCCTCAATGAACCGGTCGATTTGACACCTCATTCATGGGTCTACGACAAAAGGTGCGGGAGGAGTAGCGTGCCGAAGTTTTATCTGGGTGAATAGTAATCACAATACTAGAATGTACATTTCCAGAAGAAAATGTGAAGTGGTGCTTGCAGTGGCAAAACTCGCCGCTCGGTTGCTAGAGTGTGGTACATTATTGCATACGAGCCAACAACCATGTCTGTACGATGTTTTAGTGCTGAGATATGGCTTATTCATGTGTTTGTATGGTTACTAGGGTACCCTATATGGTTGCTATGGTGTGATTATACAGTTTATGAGATGATATTTAAAGACTAGTTGACAGTCTGAGTCAAAAAAGCTGAACTCCACGTCTCTACAATTTTCTGGAGCTGAGATATGGCTTGAATATGTTGTTTTATGGTTGCTAGGCTGCCCTAAGTGGTTGCTAGGGCGCGAATATGAAGTTATTATGTCACTACTTATTGCCTGCTTGATAGGCCGAGTCAAAAAAGCCAAACTCCATGTTTTTTACTATTTTCTGGAGCTGAGATATTGCTTGAAAATGTTGTTTTATGGTTGCTAGGCTGCCCTAAGTGGTTGCTAGGGCGCGAATATGAAGTTATTATGTCACTACTTATTGGCTGCTTGATAGGGCGAGTCAAAAGAGCCCAACCCCAAGTCTCTATGACCTTCTGGTCAAAACATATTATCTCACAAATTTTGTGCCAATGTTAAGTCTATGGGACTTTTTTCGGATAATTTTTCGCCCGCCGGACGATCATCGTACAACCGATCGCTTAGAAAAGACATAGCACACCTCTCCTCAATGAACCGGTCGATTTGACACCTCATTCATGGGTCTACGAGAAAACGTGCGGGAGGAGTAGCGTGCCGAAGTTTTGTCTAGGTGAATAGTAATCACAATACTAGAATGTACATTTCCAGAAGAAAATGTGAAGTGGTGCTTGCAGTGGCAAAACTCGCCGCTCGGTTGCTAGAGTGTGGTACATTACTGCATACGAGCCAACAACCATGTCTGTACGATGTTCTGTTGCTGAGATATGGCTTATTCATGTGTTTGTATGGTTACTAGGGTATCATATATGGTTGCTATGGTGTGCTTATACAGTTTATAAGATGATATTTAAAGACTAGTTGACAGTCTGAGTCAAAAAAGCCAAACTCCATGATTCTACTATTTTCTGGAGCTGAAATATGGCTTGGAAATGTAGTTTTATGGTTGCTAGGGTGTCCTAAGTGGTTGTTAGGGTGCGAATATGAAGTTATTATGTCACTACTTATTGGCTGCTTGATAGGCTGAGTCAAAAAAGCCCAACCCCAAGTCTCTATGACCTTCTGGTCAAAAGATATGATCTCACAATTTTGTGCCAATGTTAAGTCTATGGGACTTTTTTTGGCCGATTTATCGCCCGGCGGACGAACATCGTACAACCGATCGCTTAGAAAAGACATAGCACACCTCTCCTCAATGAACCGGTCGATTTGACACCTCACTCATGGGTCTACGACAAAAGCTGCGGGAGGAGTAGCATGCCGAAGTTTTGTCAAGGTGAATAGTAATCACAATACTAGAATGTACATTTCCAGAAGAAAATGTGAAGTGGTGCTTGCAGTGGCAAAACTCGCCGCTCGGTTGCTAGGGTGCGGTTAGCTAGTTTTTACCAAGATGCTAGCATGATTAGCATGTTGCTAGTATCATGCTAGCATGATTAACATGTTGTTAGCATTATGCTAGCATTATTAGCATTTTGCTAGCATGATTAGCATGTTGCTAGCATGATGCTAGCATGATGCTAGCATGATTAGCATGATGCTAGCATGATTAGCATGTTGCTAGCATGATGCTAGCATGATAAGCATGTTGCTAGCATAATGCTAGCATGATTAGCATGTTGTTAGCATCATGCTAGCATCATGCTAGCATGATTAGCATGTTGTTAGCATCATGCTACCAACATGCTAGCATGATTAGCATGTTGCTAGCATGATGCTAGCATGATTAGCATGTTGCTAGCATGATGCTAGCAAAAATAAGCACGTTGCAAACATGTTTTAGCTAGATGCTAGCATGATTAGCATATTGCTAGCATTATGCTAGCATGTTTAGCATGTTGCTAGCATGGTTGCTAAGGTGTTACTAGGTGGTTGCTAGGGTATTATGGGTGGTTGCTAGGGCGTTGCTAGGCGGTTGCTAGGGTGTTCTGGGTGGTTGCTATGGTGTTGCTATGCGGTTGCTAGGGTATTCTGGGTGGTTGCTAGGCGGTTGCTAGGGTGTTCTGGGTGGTTGCTAGGGTGTTGCTAGGCGGTTGCTAGGGTGTTCTGGGTGGTTGCTAGGGTGTTGCTAGGCGGTTGCTAGGCGGTTCTGGGTGGTTGCTATGTTGTTGCTATGCGGTTGCTAGGGTATTCTGGGTGGTTGCTAAGGTGTTTTGGGTGGTTGCTAGGCGGTTGCTAGGGTGTTCTGGGTGGTTGCTAGGGTGTTCTGAGTGGTTGCTAGGGTGTTGCTAGGTGGTTGCTAGGGTATTCTGGGTGGTTGCTAGGGTGTTGCTAGGTGGTTGCTAGGGTATTCTGGGTGGTTGCCAGGGTGTTGCTAGGCGGTTGCTAGGGTGTTCTGGGTGGTTGCTAGGGTGTTGCTAGGCGGTTGCTAGGGTATTCTGGGTGGTTGCTATGGTGTTGCTAGGCGGTTGCTAGGGTGTTTTGGGTGGTTGCTAGGGTGTTTTAGGTGGTTGCTATGGTATTCTGGATGGTTGCTATGGAGTTACTAGGTGGTTGGTAGTGTTCACATTTGGTTACTATAGAGTTTTTATAATGTTCATGGCATGATTTAGCACTTAGCTAATCAATATTAGCATGTAGCTATTCACAGCTAGCATGTTTAACATGTTGAAAGTCCTGTGTGCCAGCATGAGTCAAAAGACCCAACCCCCATCTCTATACGATGTTCTGATGCAGAGATATTGGTCTTGCAAAATGGTTGCTAGGGTACTCTGTTTGGTTGCTAGGGAGTGGCTTGGCAGCTGCCAATCATGAAGCTCCAAAGTCAATGTGAATGTATAAACCAACCCCCATCTCTATACGATGTTTTGATGCAGAGATATAGGTCTTGCAAAATGGTTGCTAGGGTACTCTGTTTGGTTGCTAGGGAGTGGCTTGGCAGCTGCCTATCATGAAACTCCAAAGGCTGCTTGTCAGTATGAATGATATAAACCAACTCCCACGCCTTTGTGACATTCAGAATGGAAGATATCCCTTTTTGGATTTTGGTTGCTAAGGTGCTCGACAATGGTTGCTAGGGCGTGGCCAGTAAGTGTTGAGGTGATTCAGGATTGGCTGTTTGCTGGCCCGAGTCAAACGAGCCCACCCTCATGTTTCTATGACACTTATATCCTGAGATATCCCTTTGATCTCTTTCAATGGAAGTCTATGGAACTTGTTGCTAAGGAGCTCTAAATGGTTGCTAGGGCGTGGCTTAATAGCTTCACAATTATCCTGAGAGACTGATTGGTTGTCTGAGTAAAATGAGCCCGCCCTCTTGTCTCTATGACACTGTGATCCAGAGTTATGTTCAATACAAAAGCGGTTTCTATGGTGTAGGACGGCCCATTTCATGGGCCGTCCTACACCATAGTAAGTCAATGGGGCAACTTTGGGCCCCTCCTGCCCCTCAGGGGTGCAACTTTTACCCCATTGTGTGGTATGTTCTTACAGAGCCTGTCAGCCTCTTCAAATGTGGCAAATTTCACGTTTCTGCGACATCCTCGTTCCGAGCTACGACTCGTCAAAGTTTTTCGCAATGTTAAGTCTATGGGATTTTTTTGGGCCGTTTTTCGCCCCTGGGGCGACCATCGTACCCCCGATCTCTTAGAAAAGTCATAGCACACCATTCCCGAACAGGCCGCACGTTTTGACACCTCATTCATGGGTCTGTGACAAAAACTGCGGGAGGAGTAGCGCGTCAAAAAGTGGCCAGAAGAATAATAATAAGAAGAATAATAAGTATGTGAGATAACAATAGTGTTGCTTCGCCATAGGCAAGCACCACTAACTAGAATGTACATTTCCAGAAGAAAATGTGAAGTGGTGCTTGCAGTGGCAAAACTCGCCGCTCGGTTGCTAGCGTGCGGTTAGCTAGTTTTTACCAAGATGCTAGCATGATTAGCATGATTAGCATGTTGCTAGCATCATGCTAGCATGATTAGCATGTTGCTAGCATCATGCTAGCATTATAAGCATGTTACTAGCATGTTTTAGTTAGATTCTCCCATTATGCTAGCATGTTGCTAGCATGATGCTAGCAAAAATAAGAATGTTGCAAACATGTTTTAGTTAGATGCTAGCATTATTTGCATCATGCTAGCATGATTAGCATATTGCTAGCATCATGCTAGCATGATTAGCATATTGCTAGCATCATGCTAGCATGTTTAGCATGTTGCTAGCATGATGCTAGCATGTTTAGCATGTTGCTAGCATGTTGCTAGCATCTTGCTAGCATGATGCTAGCATGTTGCTAGCATGATGCTAGCATGATTAGCATGTTGCTAGCATGATGCTAGCATGTTTAGCATGTTGCTAGCATGTTGCTAGCATGATGCTAGCATGATTAGCATGTTGCTAGCATGATGCTAGCATGATTAGCATGTTGCTAGCATATTGCTAGCATGTTGCTAGCATGATTAGCATGATGCTAGCATGATGCTAGCATGATTAGCATGTTGCTAGCATGATGCTAGCATGATTAGCATGTTGCTAGCATGATGCTAGCATGATGCTAGCATGATTAGCATGTTTCTAGCATATTTGTAGCATGATTAGCATGTTGCTACCATGTTACTAGCATGATTAGCATGTTGCTAGCATGATGCTAGCATGATTAGCCTGTTGCTAGCATGTTTGTAGCTAGTTGCTAGCATGATTAGCATGTTTCTAGCATCATGCTAGCATGAATAGCATGTTGCTAGCATTATGCTAGCATGATGCTAGCATGTTTAGCATGTTGCTAGCATGGTTGCTAAGGTATTACTAGGTGGTTGCTAGGGTGTTGCTAGGTGGTTGCTAGGGTGTTCTGGGTGGTTGCTAGGGCGTTGCTAGGCAGTTGCTAGGGTATCCTGGGTGGTTGCTAAGCGGTTGCTAGGGTAATTTGTGTGGTTGCTAGGGCATTCCTAGGGTGTTCAGGGTGGTTGCTAGGGTGTTGCTAGGTTGTTGCTAAGGTATTCTGGATGGTTGCTAGGGTGTTCTGGGTGGTTGCTAGGCGGTTGCTAGGGTGTTCTGGGTGGTTGCTAGGCAGTTGCTAGGGTATCCTGGGTGGTTGCTAGGCGGTTGCTAGGGTAATTTGGGTGGTTGCTAGGGCGTTGCTAGGCAGTTGCTAGGGTGTTCTGGGTGGTTGCTAGGGTGTTGCTAGGCAGTTGCTAGGGTATCCTGGGTGGTTGCTAGGCGGTTGCTAGGGTGTTCTGGGTGGTTGCTAGGGCGTTGCTAGGCAGTTGCTAGGGTGTTCTGGGTGGTTGCTAGGCGGTTGCTAGGGTGTTCTGGGTGGTTGCTAGGGCGTTGCTAGGCAGTTGCTAGGGTAATCTGTGTGGTTGCTATGGTGTTACTAGGTGGTTGGTAGTTGTCAAAGATGGTTACTGTTGAGTTTGTAGCATTTTATTGGCATGATTTAGCACTTAGCTAATCAATATTAGCATGTAGCTATTCACTGCTAGCATGTGTAGCATGTAGCAAGTCCTGTTTGCTAGCATGAGTCAAAAGACCCAACCCCCATCTCTATACGATGTTCTGATGCAGAGATATCGGTCTTGCAAAACGGTTGCTAGGGTACACTGTTTGGTTGCTAGGGAGTGGCTTGGCAGCTGCCAATCATGAAGCTCCAAAGTCAATGTGAATGTATAAACCAACCCCCATCTCTATACGATGTTCTGATGCAGAGATGTAGGTCTTGCAAAATGGTTGCTAGGGTACTCTGTTTGGTTGCTAGGGAGTGGCTTGGCAGCTGCCAATCATGAAACTCCAAAGGCTGCTTGTCAGTATGAATGATATAAACCAACTCCCATGCCTCTGTGACATTCAGAATGGACGATATTCCTCTTTGGATTTTGGTTGCTAAGGTGCTCGACAATGGTTGCTAGGGCGTGGCTAGGAAGTGTTGAGGTGACTCATGATTGGCTGTTTGCTGCCCCGAGTCAAACGAGACCACCCTCATGTTTCTATGACAATTGAGTCCAGAGATATCCCTTCGATCTCTTTCAATGGAAGTCTATGGGAGTTGTTGCTAAGGTGCTCTAAATGGTTGCTAGGGCGTGGCTTAATAGCTTCACAATGATCCTGAGAGACTGATTGGTTGTCTGAGTAAAATGAGCCCGCCCTCTTGTCTCTATGACACTGTGATCCAGAGTTATGTTCAATACAAAAGCGGTTTCTATGGTGTAGGACGGCCCATTTCATGGGCCGTCCTACACCATAGTAAGTCAATGGGGCAACTTTGGGCCCCTCCTGCCCCTCAGGGGTGCAACTTTTACCCCATTGTGTGGTATGTTCTTACAGAGCCTGTCAGCCTCTTCAAATGTGGCAAATTTCACGTTTCTGCGACATCCTCGTTCCGAGCTACGGCTCGTCAAAGTTTTTTGCAATGTTAAGTCTATGGGATTTTTTTGGGGCGTTTTTCGCCCCTGGGGCGACCATCGTACCCCCGATCTCTTAGAAAAGTCATAGCACACCATTCCCGAACAGGCCGCACGTTTTGACACCTCATTCATGGGTCTGTGACAAAAACTGCGGGAGGAGTAGCGCGTCAAAAAGTGGCCAGAAGAATAATAATAAGAAGAAGAAGAAGAAGAAGAATAATAAGTATGTGAGATAACAATAGTGTTGCTTCGCCATAGGCAAGCACCACTAACTAGAATGTACATTTCCAGAAGAAAATGTGAAGTGGTGCTTGCAGTGGCAAAACTCGCCGCCCGGTTGCTAGGGTGTGGTACATTATTGCATACGAGCCAACAACCATGTCTGTACGATATTGTGGAGCTGAGATATGGCTTATTCATGTGTTTGTATGGTTACTAGGGTACCTTATATGGTTGCTATGGTGTGCTTATACAGTTTATTAGATGATATTAGAAGAGTAGTTGACAGTCTGAGTCAAAAGAGCCGAATTCCACGTCTCTACGATTTTCTGGAGCTGAAATATAGCTTGTAAATGTTGTTTTATGGTTGCTAGGGTGGCATAAGTGGTTGCTAGGGCTTGGCCATGAAGTTGTTATGCCCCTACTTATTGGCTGCTTGATAGGCCGAGTCAAAAGAGCCCAACCCCAAGTCTCTGTGACCTTCTAGTCAAAAGATATGATCTCACAAATGTTGTGCCAATGTTAAGTCTATGGGAATTTTTTCGTCCGATTTATCGGCTGCTGAACGAACATCGTACAACCGATCACTTAGAAAAGTCATAGCACACCTCTCCTCAATGAGCCGGTCGATTTGACACCTCATTCATGGGTCTAACACAAAAAATGCGGGAGGAGTAGCGTGCCGAAGTTTTGTCTTGGTGAATAGTAATCACAATACTAGAATGTACATTTCCAGAAGAAAATGTGAAGTGGTGCTTGCAGTGGCAAAACTCGCAGCTCGGTTGCTAGAGTGTGGCACATGATTGCATACGAGACAACAAACACGTCTGTACGATGTTCTGGTGCTGAGATATGGCTTATTCATGTGTTTGTATGGTTACTAGGGTACCCTATATGGTTGCTATGGTGTGCTTATACAGTTTATTAGATGATATTAGAAGACTAGTTGACAGTCTGAGTCAAAAAAGCCGAAATCCACATCTCTACGATTTTCTGGAGCTGAAATATAGCTTGTAAATGTTGTTTTATGGTTGCTAGGGTGGCATAAGTGGTTTCTAGGGCGCGAATATAAAGTTATTATGTCACTACTTATTGGCTGCTTGATTGGCCGAGTCAAAATAGCCCAACCCCAAGTCTCTATGACCCTTTAGTCAAAAGATGTGATCTCACAAATGTTGTGCCAATGTTAAGTCTATGGGAATTTTTTCGTCCGATTTATCGCCCGCTGAACAAACATCGTACAACCGATCACTTAGAAAAGTCATAGCACACCTGTCCTTAATGAGCCGGTCGATTTGACACCTCATTCATGGGTCTACGACAAAAAATGCGGGAGGAGTAGCTTGCCGAAGTTTTGTCTAGGTGAATAGTAATCACAATACTAGAATGTACATTTCCAGAAGAAAATGTGAAGTGGTGCTTGCAGTGGCAAAACTCGCCGCTCGGTTGCTAGGGTGCGATTAGCTAGTTTTTACCAAGATGCTAGCATGATTAGCATGTTGCTAGTATCATGCTAGCATGATTAGCATGTTGTTAGCATTATGCTAGCATTATTAGCATTTTGCTAGCATGATTAGCATGTTGCTAGCATGATGCTAGCATGATGCTAGCATGATTAGCATGATGCTAGCATGATTAGCATGTTGCTAGCATGTTGCTAGCATGATTAGCATGTTGCTAGCATAATGCTAGCATGATTAGCATGTTGTTAGCATCATGCTAGAATCATGCTAGCATGATTAGCATGTTGTTAGCATCATGCTACCAACATGCTAGCATGATTAGCATGTTGCTAGCATGATGCTAGCATGATTAGCATGTTGCTAGCATGATGCTAGCAAAAATAAGCATGTTGCAAACATGTTTTAGCTAGATGCTAGCATGATTAGCATATTGCTAGCATCATGCTAGCATGTTTAGCATGTTGCTAGCATGTTGCTAGCATGGTTGCTAAGGTGTTACTAGGTGGTTGCTAGGGTATTATGGGTGGTTGCTAGGGCGTTGCTAGGCGGTTGCTAGGGTGTTCTGGGTGGTTGCTATGGTGTTGCTATGCGGTTGCTAGGGTATTCTGGGTGGTTGCTAGGCGGTTGCTAGGGTGTTCTGGGTGGTTGCTAGGGTGTTGCTAGGGGGTTGCTAGGGTGTTCTGGTTGGTTGCTAGGGTGTTGCTAGGCGGTTGCTAGGCGGTTGCTAGGGTGTTCTGGGTGGTTGCTAGGGTGTTGCTAGGCGGTTGCTAGGCGGTTCTGGGTGGTTGCTATGTTGTTGCTATGCGGTTGCTAGGGTATTCTGGGTGGTTGCTAAGGTGTTTTGGGTGGTTGCTAGGCGGTTGCTAGGGTGTTCTGGGTGGTTGCTAGGGTGTTCTGAGTGGTTGCTAGGGTGTTGCTAGGTGGTTGCTAGGGTATTCTGGGTGGTTGCTAGGGTGTTGCTAGGTGGTTGCTAGGGTATTCTGGGTTGTTGCCAGGGTGTTGCTAGGCGGTTGCTAGGGTGTTCTGGGTGGTTGCTAGGGTGTTGCTAGGCGGTTGCTAGGGTATTCTGGGTGGTTGCTATGGTGTTGCTAGGCGGTTGCTAGGGTGTTTTGGGTGGTTGCTAGGGTGTTTTAGGTGGTTGCTATGGTATTCTGGATGGTTGCTATGGAGTTACTAGGTGGTTGGTAGTGTTCACATTTGGTTACTATAGAGTTTTTATAATGTTCATGGCATGATTTAGCACTTAGCTAATCAATATTAGCATGTAGCTATTCACAGCTAGCATGTTTAGCATGTTGAAAGTCCTGTGTGCCAGCATGAGTCAAAAGACCCAACCCCCATCTCTATACGATGTTCTGATGCAGAGATATTGGTCTTGCAAAATGGTTGCTAGGGTACTCTGTTTGGTTGCTAGGGAGTGGCTTGGCAGCTGCCAATCATGAAGCTCCAAAGTCAATGTGAATGTATAAACCAACCCCCATCTCTATACGATGTTTTGATGCAGAGATATAGGTCTTGCAAAATGGTTGCTAGGGTACTCTGTTTGGTTGCTAGGGAGTGGCTTGGCAGCTGCCTATCATGAAACTCCAAAGGCTGCTTGTCAGTATGAATGATATAAACCAACTCCCACGCCTTTGTGACATTCAGAATGGAAGATATCCCTTTTTGGATTTTGGTTGCTAAGGTGCTCGACAATGGTTGCTAGGGCGTGGCCAGTAAGTGTTGAGGTGATTCAGGATTGGCTGTTTGCTGCCCCGAGTCAAACGAGACCACCCTCATGTTTCTATGACAATTCAGTCCAGAGATATCCCTTCGATCTCTTTCAATGGAAGTCTATGGGAGTTGTTGCTAAGGTGCTCTAAATGGTTGCTAGGGCGTGGCTTGATAGCTTCACAATGATCCTGAGAGACTGATTGGTTGTCTGAGTAAAATGAGCCCGCCCTCTTGTCTCTATGACACTGTGATCCAGAGTTATGTTCAATACAAAAGCGGTTTCTATGGTGTAGGACGGCCCATTTCATGGGCCGTCCTACACCATAGTAAGTCAATGGGGAAACTTTGGGCCCCTCTTGCCCCCCAGGGGTGCAACTTTTACCCCATTGTGTGGTGTGTTCTTACAGAGCCTGTCAGCCTCTCCAAATGTGGTAAATTACACGTTTCTGCGACATCCTCGTTCCGAGCTACGACTCGTCAAAGTTTGACGCAATGTTAAGTCTATGGGATTTTTCGGCCGGTTTTTCGCCCCTGGGGCGAACATCGTACCCCCGATCCCTTAGAAAAGTCATAGCACACCATTCCCGAACAGGCCGCACGTTTTGACACCTCATTCATGGGTCTGTGACAAAAACTGCGGGAGGAGTAGCGCGTCAAAAAGTGGCCAGAAGAATAAGAAGAATAAGAATAAGAATAATAAGTATGCACAATAACACTAGTGTTGCTTTGCCATAGGCAAGCACCACTAACTAGAATGTACATTTCCAGAAGAAAATGTGAAGTGGTGCTTGCAGTGGCAAAACTCGCCGCCCGGTTGCTAGGGTGTGGTACATTATTGCATACGAGCCAACAACCATGTCTGTACGATATTGTGGAGCTGAGATATGGCTTATTTATGTGTTTGTATGGTTACTAGGGTACCTTATATGGTTGCTATGGTGTGCTTATACAGTTTATTAGATGATATTAGAAGACTAGTTGACAGTCTGAGTCAAAAGAGCCGAATTCCACGTCTCTACGATTTTCTGGAGCTGAAATATAGCTTGTAAATGTTGTTTTATGGTTGCTAGGGTGGCATAAGTGGTTGCTAGGGCTTGGCCATGAAGTTGTTATGCCCCTACTTATTGGCTGCTTGATAGGCCGAGTCAAAAGAGCCCAACCCCAAGTCTCTGTGACCTTCTAGTCAAAAGATATGATCTCACAAATGTTGTGCCAATGTTAAGTCTATGGGAATTTTTTCGTCCGATTTATCGGCTGCTGAACGAACATCGTACAACCGATCACTTAGAAAAGTCATAGCACACCTCTCCTCAATGAGCCGGTCGATTTGACACCTCATTCATGGGTCTACGACAAAAAATGCGGGAGGAGTAGCGTGCCGAAGTTTTGTCTTGGTGAATAGTAATCACAATACTAGAATGTACATTTCCAGAAGAAAATGTGAAGTGGTGCTTGCAGTGACAAAACTCGCCGCTCGGTTGCTAGGGTGCGGTTAGCTAGTTTTTACCAAGATGCTAGCATGATTAGCATGTTGCTAGTATCATGCTAGCATGATTAGCATGTTGTTAGCATTATGCTAGCATTATTAGCATGTTGCTAGCATGATTAGCATGTTGCTAGCATGATGCTAGCATGATGCTAGCATGATTAGCATGTTGCTAGCATGTTGCTAGCATGATGCTAGCATGATTAGCATGTTGCTAGCATCATGCTAGCATGATTAGCATGTTGTTAGCATCATGCTAGCATGATTAGCATGTTGTTAGCATCATGCTACTAACATGCTAGCATGATTAGCATGTTGCTAGCATGATGCTAGCATGATTAGCATGTTGCTAGCATGATGCTAGCAAAAATAAGCATGTTGCAAACATGTTTTAGCTAGATGCTAGCATGATTAGCATATTGCTAGCATCATGCTAGCATGTTTAGCATGTTGCTAGCATGGTTGCTAAGGTGTTACTAGGTGGTTGCTAGGGTATTATGGGTGGTTGCTAGGCGGTTGCTAGGGTGTTCTGGGTGGTTGCTATGGTGTTGCTATGCGGTTGCTAGGGTATTCTGGGTGGTTGCTAGGCGGTTGCTAGGGTGTTCTGGGTGGTTGCTAGGGTGTTGCTAGGGGGTTGCTAGGGTGTTCTGGTTGGTTGCTAGGGTGTTGCTAGGCGGTTGCTAGGGTGTTCTGGGTGGTTGCTAGGGTGTTGCTAGGCGGTTCTGGGTGGTTGCTATGTTGTTGCTATGCGGTTGCTAGGGTATTCTGGGTGGTTGCTAAGGTGTTTTGGGTGGTTGCTAGGCGGTTGCTAGGGTGTTCTGGGTGGTTGCTAGGGTGTTCTGAGTGGTTGCTAGAGTGTTGCTAGGTGGTTGCTAGGGTATTCTGGGTGGTTGCTAGGCTGTTGCTAGGTGGTTGCTAGGGTATTCTGGGTGGTTGCCAGGGTGTTGCTAGGCGGTTGCTAGGGTGTTCTGGGTGGTTGCTAGGGTGTTGCTAGGCGGTTGCTAGGGTATTCTGGGTGGTTGCTATGGTGTTGCTAGGCGGTTGCTAGGGTGTTTTGGGTGGTTGCTAGGGTGTTTTAGGTGGTTGCTATGGTATTCTGGATGGTTGCTATGGTGTTACTAGGTGGTTGGTAGTGTTCACATTTGGTTAGTATAGAGTTTTTATAATGTTCATGGCATGATTTAGCACTTAGCTAATCAATATTAGCATGTAGCTATTCACAGCTAGCATGTTTAGCATGTTGAAAGTCCTGTGTGCCAGCATGAGTCAAAAGACCCAACCCCCATCTCTATACGATGTTCTGATGCAGAGATATTGGTCTTGCAAAATGGTTGCTAGGGTACTCTGTTTGGTTGCTAGGGAGTGGCTTGGCAGCTGCCAATCATGAAGCTCCAAAGTCAATGTGAATGTATAAACCAACCCCCATCTCTATACGATGTTTTGATGCAGAGATATAGGTCTTGCAAAATGGTTGCTAGGGTACTCTGTTTGGTTGCTAGGGAGTGGCTTGGCAGCTGCCTATCATGAAACTCCAAAGGCTGCTTGTCAGTATGAATGATATAAACCAACTCCCACGCCTTTGTGACATTCAGAATGGAAGATATCCCTTTTTGGATTTTGGTTGCTAAGGTGCTCGACAATGGTTGCTAGGGCGTGGGCAGTAAGTGTTGAGGTGATTCAGGATTGGCTGTTTGCTGGCCCGAGTCAAACGAGCCCACCCTCATGTTTCTATGACACTTATATCCTGAGATATCCCTTTGATCTCTTTCAATGGAAGTCTATGGAACTTGTTGCTAAGGAGCTCTAAATGGTTGCTAGGGCGTGGCTTGATAGCTTCACAATGATCCTGAGAGACTGATTGGCCGTCTGAGTAAAATGAGCCCGCCCCCTTGTCTCTACGACACTGTGATCCAGAGTTATGTTCAATATAAAAGCGGTTTCTATGGTGTAGGACGGCCCATGGGGCAACTTTGGGCAGCTCCTGCCCCACAGGGGTGCAACTTTTACCCCATTGTGTGGTATATTCTTACAGAGCCTGTCAGCCTCTTCAAATGTGGTAAATTACACGTTTCTGCGACATCCTCGTTCCGAGCTACGACTCGTCAAAGTTTGACGCAATGTTAAGTCTATGGGATTTTTCGGCCGGTTTTTCGCCCCTGGGGCGAACATCGTACCCCCGATCCCTTATAAAAGTCATAGCACACCATTCCCGAACAGGCCGCACGTTTTGACACCTCATTCATGGGTCTGTGACAAAAACTGCGGGAGGAGTAGCGCGTCAAAAAGTGGCCAGAAGAATAATAAGAATAAGAATAATAAGTATGCACAATAACACTAGTGTTGCTTTGCCATAGGCAAGCACCACTAACTAGAATGTACATTTCCAGAAGAAAATGTGAAGTGGTGCTTGCAGTGGCAAAACTCGCCGCTCGGTTGCTAGGATGTTCTGGGTAGTTGCTATGGTGTTGCTAGGTGGTTGCTAGGGTATTCTGGGTGGTTGCTAGGGTGTTGCTAGGCGTTGCTAGGGTGTTATGGGTGGTTGCTAGGGTGTTGCTAGGCAGTTGCTAGGGTGTTCTGGTTAGTTGCTATGGTGTTGCTAGGCAGTTGCTAGGGTATTCTGGTTGGTTGCTATGGTGTTGCTAGGCGGTTGCTAGGGTGTTCTGGGTGATTGCTAGGGTGTTGCTATGCAGTTGCTAGGGTATTCTGGGTGGTTGCTATGGTGTTGCTAGGCGGTTGCTAGGGTGTTCTGGGTGGTTGCTAGGGTGTTGCTATGCAGTTGCTAGGGTATTCTGGGTAGTTGCTATGGTGTTGCTAGGTGGTTGCTAGGGTATTCTGGGTGGTTGCTAGGGTGTTGCTAGGCGGTTGCTAGGGTATTCTGGGTGGTTGCTAGGGTGTTGCTAGGCGGTTGCTAGGGTATTCTGGGTGGTTGCTATGGTGTTGCTAGGCGGTTGCTAGGGTGTTTTGGGTGGTTGCTAAGGTGTTTTGGGTGGTTGCTAGGCGGTTGCTAGGGTGTTCTGGGTGGTTGCTAAGGTGTTTTGGGTGGTTGCTAGGCGGTTGCTAGGGTGTTCTGGGTGGTTGCTAGGGTGTTGCTAGGGGGTTGCTAGGGTGTTCTGGATGGTTGCTAGGGTGTTGCTAGGCGGTTGCTAGGGTGTTCTGGGTGGTTGCTAGGGTGTTGCTAGGTGGTTGCTAGGGTGTTCTGGGTGGTTGCTAGGGTGTTGCTAGGCGGTTGCTAGGGTGTTCTGGGTGGTTGCTAGGGGGTTGCTAGGTGGTTGCTAGGGTGTTTTGGGTGGTTGCTAGGGTGTTGCTAGGTGGTTGCTAGGGTGTTCTGGGTGGTTGCTAGGGTGTTGCTAGGCGGTTGCTAGGGTGTTCTGGGTGGTTGCTAGGGTGTTGCTAGGTGGTTGCTAGGGTGTTCTGAGTGGTTGCTAGGGTGTTGCTAGGCGGTTGCTAGGGTGTTCTGGGTGGTTGCTAGGTGGTTGCTAGGGTATTCTGGGTGGTTGCTATGGTGTTGCTAGGCGGTTGCTAGGGTGTTTTGGGTGGTTGCTAGGGTGTTTTAGGTGGTTGCTATGGTATTCTGGATGGTTGCTATGGTGTTACTAGGTGGTTGGTAGTGTTCACATTTGGTTACTATAGAGTTTTTATAATGTTCATGGCATGATTTAGCACTTAGCTAATCAATATTAGCATGTAGCTATTCACAGCTAGCATGTTTAGCATGTAGCAAGTCCTGTTTGCTAGCATGAGTCAAAAGAGCCAACCCCCATCTCTATACGATGTTCTGATGCAGAGATATTGGTCTTGCAAAACGGTTGCTAGGGTACTCTGTTTGGTTGCTAGGGAGTGGCTTGGCAGCTGCCAATCATGAAGCTCCAAAGTCAATGTGAATGTATAAACCAACCCCCATCTCTATACGATGTTTTGATGCAGAGATATAGGTCTTGCAAAATGGTTGCTAGGGTACCTTGTTTGGTTGCTAGGGAGTGGCTTGGCAGCTGCCAATCATGAAACTCCAAAGGCTGCTTGTCAGTATGAATGATATAAACCAACTCCCGTGCCTCTGTGACATTCAGAATGGACGATATTCCTCTTTGGATTTTGGTTGCTAAGGTGCTCGACAATGGTTGCTAGGGCGTGGCCAGTAAGTGTTGAGGTGATTCAGGATTGGCTGTTTGCTGCCCCGAGTCAAACGAGCCCACCCTCATGTTTCTATGACTCTTATATTCTGAGATATCCCTTTGATCTGTTTCAATGGAAGTCTATGGAACTTGTTGCTAAGGAGCTCTAAATGGTTGCTAGGGCGTGGCTAGATAGCTTCACAATGATCCTGAGAGACTGATTGGCCGTCTGAGTAAAATGAGCCCGCCCCTTTGTCTCTACGACACTGTGATCCAGAGTTATGTTCAATATAAAAGCGGTTTCTATGGTGTAGGACGGCCCATTTCATGGGCCGTCCTACACCATAGTAAGTCAATGGGGCAACTTTGGGCAGCTCCTGCCCCACAGGGGTGCAACTTTTACCCCATTGTGTGGTATATTCTTACAGAGCCTGTCAGCCTCTTTAAATGTGGTAAATTTCACGTTTCTGCGACATCCTCGTTCCGAGCTACGACTCGTCAAAGTTTGACGCAATGTTAAGTCTATGGGATTTTTCGGCCGGTTTTTCGCCCCTGGGGCGAACATCGTACCCCCGATCCCTTAGAAAAGTCATAGCACACCATTCCCGAACAGGCCGCACGTTTTGACACCTCATTCATGGGTCTGTGACAAAAACTGCGGGAGGAGTAGCGCGTCAAAAAGTGGCCAGAAGAATAAGAAGAATAAGAAGAAGAAGAATAATAAGTATGCACAATAACACTAGTGTTGCTTTGCCATAGGCAAGCACCACTAACTAGAATGTACATTTCCAGAAGAAAATGTGAAGTGGTGCTTGCAGTGGCAAAACTCGCCGCTCGGTTGCTAGGGTGTGGTACATGATTGCATACGAGCCAACAACCATGTCTGTACGATACTGTGGAGCTGAGATATGGCTTATTCATGTGTTTGTATGGTTACTAGGGTACCCTATATGGTTGCTATGGTGTGCTTATACAGTTTATGAGTTGATATTCAAAGACAAGTTGACAGTCTGAGTCAAAAAAGGCAAACTCCATGTTTCTTCTATTTTCTAGAGCGGAGTTATGGCTTGAATATGTTGTTTTATGGTTGCTAGGCTGCCCTAAGTGGTTGTTAGGGCGCGAATATGAAGTTATTATGTCACTACTTAGTGGCTGCTTGATAGGCCGAGTCAAAAGAGCCCAACCCCAAGTCTCTATGACCTTCTTGTGAAAAGATATGATATAACAAATTTTGTGCCAATGTTAAGTCTATTGGACTTTTTTTGGCCGATTTATCGCCCGCCGGACGAACATCGTACAACCGATCGCTTAGAAAAGACATAGCACACCTCTCCTCAATGAACCGGTCGATTTGACACCTCACTCATGGGTCTACGACAAAAGGTGCGGGAGGAGTAGCGTGCCGAAGTTTTGTCTAGGTGAATAGTAATCACAACACTAGAATGTACATTTCCAGAAGAAAATGTGAAGTGGTGCTTGCAGTGGCAAAACTCGCCGATCGGATGCTAGAGTGTGGTACATTATTGCATACGAGCCAACAACCATGTCTTTACGATGTTCTGGTGCTGAGATATGGCTTATTCATGTGTTCAGGTGGTTACTAGGGTACTCTATATGGTTGCTATGGTGTGCTTATACAATTTATGAGATAATATTTAAAGACTAATTGACAGTCTAAGTCAAAAAAGCTAAACTCCATGTTTCTACTATTTTCTGGAGCTGAAATATGGCTTGGAAATATAGTTTTATGGTTGCTAGGGTGCCCTAAGTGGTTGCTAGGGAAAGGCTATGAAGTTGTTATATCACTACTTATTGGCTTCTTGATAGGCCGAGTCAAAAGAGCCCAACCCCAAGTCTCTATGACCTTCTGGTCAAAAGATATGATCTCACAAATGTTGTGCCAATGTTATGTCTATGGGACTTTTTTGGGCCAATCTATCGCCCGCCGGACGATCATCGTACAACCGATCGCTTAGAAAAGACATAGCACACCTCTCCTCAATGAACCGGTCGATTTGACACCTCATTCATGGGTCTACGAGAAAACGTGCGGGAGGAGTAGCGTGCCGAAGTTTTGTCTAGGTGAATAGTAATCACAACACTAGAATGTACATTTCCAGAAGAAAATGTGAAGTGGTGCTTGCAGTGGCAAAACTCGCCGCTCGGTTGCTAGAGTGTGGTACATTATTGCATACGAGCCAACAACCATGTCTGTACGATGTTCTGCTGCTGAGATATGGCTAATTCATGTGTTTGTATGGTTACTAGGGTTCCCTATATGGTTGCTATGGTGTGCTTATACAGTTTATGAGATGATATTTAAAGACTAGTTGACAGTCTGAGTCAAAAAAGGCAAACTCCATGTTTCTTCTATTTTCTGGAGCTGAGATAATGGCTTGAATATGTTGTTTTATGGTTGCTAGGCTGCCCTAAGTGGTTGCTAGGGCGCGAATATGAAGTTATTATGTCACTACTTATTGGCTGCTTGATAGGCCGAGTCAAAAGAGCCCATTCCCAAGTCTCTATGACCTTCTGGTCAAAAGAAATGATCTCACAAATTTTGTGCCAATGTTAAGTCTATGGGACTTTTTTCGTCCAATTTATCGCCCGCCGGACGATCATCGTACAACTGATCGCTTAGAAAAGACATAGCACACCTCTCCTCAATGAACCGGTCGATTTGATACCTCATTCATGGGTCTACGAGAAAACGTGCGGGAGGAGTAGCGTGCCGAAGTTTTGTCTTGGTGAATAGTAATCACAACACTAGAATGTACATTTCCAGAAGAAAATGTGAAGTGGTGCTTGCAGTGGCAAAACTCGCCGCTCGGTTGCTAGGGTGCGGTGACCTAGTTTTTACCAAGATGCTAGCATGATTAGCATGTTGCTAGTATCATGCTAGCATGATTAGCATGTTGTTAGCATTATGCTAGCATTATTAGCATGTTGCTAGCATGATTAGCATGTTGCTAGCATCATGCTAGCATGATTAGCATGATGCTAGCATGATTAGCATATTGCTAGCATGTTGCTAGCATGTTGCTAGCATGTTGCTAGCATGATGCTAGCATGATTAGCATGTTGTTAGCATGTTGCTAGTATGATGCTGGCATGATTAGCATGTTGCTACCAACATGCTAGCATGATTAGCATGTTGCTAGCATGATGCTAGCAAAAATAAGCATGTTGCAAACATGTTTTAGCTAGATGCTAGCATGATTAGCATATTGCTAGCATCATGCTAGCATGTTTAGCATGTTGCTAGCATGGTTGCTAAGGTGTTACTAGGTGGTTGCTAGGGTATTATGGGTGGTTGCTAGGGCGTTGCTAGGCGGTTGCTAGGGTGTTCTGGGTGGTTGCTATGGTGTTGCTAGGCGGTTGCTAGGGTATTCTGGGTGGTTGCTAGGGTGTTGCTAGGCGGTTGCTAGGGTGTTCTGAGTGGTTGCTAGGGTGTTGCTAGGTGGTTGCTAGGGTATTCTGGGTGGTTGCTTGGGTGTTGCTAGGCGGTTGCTATGGTGTTGCTAGGTGGTTGCTAGGGTGTTCTGAGTGGTTGCTAGGGTGTTGCTAGGCCGTTGCTATGGTGTTATGGGTGGTTGCTAGGGCGTTGCTAGGCAGTTGCTAGGGTATCCTGGGCGGTTGCTAGGCGGTTGCTAGGGTGTTCTGGGTGGTTGCTAGGCAGTTGCTAGGGTGTTCTGGGTGGTTGCTAGGCGGTTGCTAGGGCGTTGCTAGGCGGTTGCTAGGGTAATCTGGGTGGTTGCTAGGGCGTTGCTAGGTGGTTGCTAGGGTATCCTGGTTGGTTGCTAGGCAGTTGCTAGGGTGTTCTGGGTGGTTGCTAGGGCGTTGCTAGGCAGTTGCTAGAGTGTTCTGGGTGGTTGCTAGGGTAATTTGGGTGGTTGCTATGGTGTTACAAGGTGGTTGGTAGTTGTCAAAGATGGTTACTATTGAGTTTGTAGCATTTTATTGGCATGATTTAGCACTTAGCTAATCAATATTAGCATGTAGCTATTCACTGCTAGCATGTGTAGCATGTAGCAAGTCCTGTTTGCTAGCATGAGTCAAAAGAGCCAACCCCCATCTCTATACGATGTTCTGATGCAGAGATATTGGTCTTGCAAAACGGTTGCTAGGGTACTCTGTTTGGTTGCTAGGGAGTGGCTTGGCAGCTGCCAATCATGAAGCTCCAAAGTCAATGTGAATGTATAAACCAACCCCCATGTCTATACGATGTTTTGATGCAGAGATATAGGCCTTGCTAAATGGTTGCTAGGGTACTCTGTTTGGTTGCTAGGGAGTGGCTTGGCAGCTGCCAATCATGAAACTCCAAAGGCTTCTTGTCAGTATGAATGATATAAACCAACTCCCACGCCTTTGTGACATTCAGAATGGAAGATATCATTATTTGGATTTTGGTTGCTAAGGTGCTCGATAATGGTTGCTAGGGCGTGGCTAGGAAGTGTTGAGGTGATTCATGATTGGCTGTTTGCTGCCCCGAGTCAAACGAGACCACCCTCATGTTTCTATGACAATTCAGTCCAGAGATATCCCTTCGATCTCTTTCAATGGAAGTCTATGGGAGTTGTTGCTAAGGTGCTCTAAATGGTTGCTAGGGCGTGGCTTGATAGCTTCACAATGATCCTGAGAGACTGATTGGTTGTCTGAGTAAAATGAGCCCGCCCCCTTGTCTCTATGACACTGTGATCCAGAGTTATGTTCAATATAAAAGCGGTTTCTATGGTGTAGGACGGCCCATTTCATGGGCCGTCCTACACCATAGTAAGTCAATGGGGAAACTTTGGGCAGCTCCTGCCCCCCAGGGGTGCAACTTTTACCCCATTGTGTGGTATGTTCTTACAGAGTCTGTCAGCCTCTTCAAATGTGGCAAATTTCACGTTTCTGCGAAATTCACACTCTGAGCTATGACTCGTCAAAATTTTTCGCAATGTTAAGTCTATGGGATTTTTTTGGGCCGTTTTTCGCCCCTGGGGCGACCATCGTACCCCCGATCTCTTAGAAAAGTCATAGCACACCATTCCCGAACAGGCCGCACGTTTTGACACCTCATTCATGGGTCTGTGACAAAAACTGCGGGAGGAGTAGCGCGTCAAAAAGTGGCCAGAAGAATAATAAGAATAAGAATAAGAACTAGAATGTACATTTCCAGAAGAAAATGTGAAGTGGTGCTTGCAGTGGCAAAACTCGCCGCTCGGTTGCTAGGGTGTGTATAGCTAGTTTTTAGTAAGATGCTAACAAAATAAGCATAATGATAGCATGATTAGCATGTTGCTAGCATCATGCTACCGTGTCTTTAGCATGATGCTAACATGATTAGCAGGTTGCTAGCATGTTTGTAGCTAGATGCTAGCATGATTAGCATGTTGCTAGCATCATGCTAGCATGATTAGCATGTTGCTAGCATCATGCTAGCATGATTAGCATGTTGCTAGCATTATGCTAGCATGATTAGCATGTTGCTAGCATCATGCTAGCATGATTAGTATGTTTCTAGCATCATGCTAGCATGATTAGCATGTTGCTAGCATCATGCTAGCATGATTGGCATGTTGCTAGCATAATGCTAGCATGATTAGCATGTTTCTAGCATCATGCTAGCATGATTAGCATGTTTCTAACATCATGCTAGCATGATTAGCATGTTGCTAGCATCATGCTAGCATGATTAGCATGTTGCTAGCATCATGCTAGCATGATTAGCATGTTGCTAGCATCATGCTAGCATGATTAGCATGTTGCTAGCATCATGCTAGCATGATTAGCATGTTGCTAGCATAATGCTAGCATGATTAGCATGTTGCTAGCATCATGCTAGCATGATTAGCATGTTTCTAGCATCATGCTAGCATGATTAGCATGTTTCTAGCATCATGCTAGCATGATTAGCATGTTGCTAGCATCATGCTAGCATTATTAGCATGTTGCTAGCATCATGCTAGCATGATAAGCATGTTTGCTAGCATGTTTGTAGCTAGATGCTAGCATGATTAGCATGTTGCTAGCATCATGCTAGCATGATTAGCATGTTGCTAGCATCATGCTAGCATGATTAGCATGTTTCTAACATCATGCTAGCATGATTAGCATGTTGCTAGCATCATGCTAGCATGATTAGCATGTTGCTATTATCATGCTAGCATGATTAGCATGTTGCTAGCATCATGCTAGCATGATTAGCATGTTGCTAGCATCATGCTAGCATGATTAGCATGTTTGCTAGCATGTTTGTAGTTAGATGCTAGCATGATTAGCATGTTGCTAGCATCATGTTAGCATGATTAGCATGTTGCTAGCATCATGCTAGCATGATTAGCATGTTGCTAGCATCATGCTAGCATGATTAGCATGTTGCTAGCATCATGCTAGCATGATTAGCATGTTGCTAGCATCATGCTAGCATGATTAGCATGTTTGCTAGCATGTTTGTAGCCAGATACTAGCAAGATTAGCATGTTGCTAGCATCATTTAACACTTAACTAATCGATATTAGCATGTAGCTATTCACAGCTAGCATGTTTAGCATGTTGAAAGTCCTGTGTGTTAACATGAGTCAAAAGACCCAACCCCCATCGCGATACAATGTTCTGATGCTGAGATATAGCTGTTACAAAATGGTTGCTAGGGTACTCTGTTTGGTTGCTAGGGAGTGGCTTGGCAGCTGCCAATCATGAAACTCCAAAGGCTGCTTGTCAGTATGAATGATATAAACCAACCCCCATCGCGATACAATGTTCTGATGCTGAGATATAGCTGTTACAAAATGGTTGCTAGGGTACTATGTTTGGTTGCTAGGGAGTGGCTTGGCAGCTGCCAATCATGAAACTCCAAAGGCTGCTTGTCAGTATGAATGATATAAACCAACTCCCATGCCTCTGTGACATTCAGAATGGAAGATATCCCTCTTTGGATTTTGGTTGCTAAGGTGCTCGACAATGGTTGCTAGGGCGTGGCTAGGAAGTGTTGAGGTGATTCATGATTGGCTGTTTGCTACCCCGAGTCAAACGAGACCACCCTCGTGTTTCTATGACACTTCTATCCTGAGATATCCCTTCCATCTCTTTCAATGGAAGTCTATGGAACTTGTTGCTAAGGTGCTCTAAATGGTTGCTAGGGCGTGGCTTGATAGCTTCACAATGATCCTGAGAGACTGATTGGTTGTCTGAATAAAATGAGCCCGCCCCCTTGTCTCTATGACACTGTGATCCAGAGCTATGTTCAATATAAAAGCGGTTTCTATGGTGTAGGACGGCCCATTTCATGGGCCGTCCTACACCATAGTAAGTCAATGGGGCAACTTTGGGCAGCTCCTGCGCCCCAGGGGTGCAACTTTTACCCCATTGTGTGGTATGTTCTTACAGAGCCTGTCAGCCTCTTCAAATGTGGTAAATTACACGTTTCTGCGACATCCTCGTTCCGAGCTACGACTCGTCAAAGTTTGACGCAATGTTAAGTCTATGGGATTTTTCGGCCGGTTTTTCGCCCCTGGGGCGAACATCGTACCCCCGATCCCTTATAAAAGTCATAGCACACCATTCCCGAACAGGCCGCACGTTTTGACGCCTCATTCGTGGGTCTGTGACAAAAACTGCGGGAGGAGTAGCGCGTCAAAAAGTGGCCAGAAGAATAATAAGAAGAATAAGAATAAGAATAATAAGTATGGACAATAACACTAGTGTTGCTTTGCCATAGGCAAGCACCACTAATAAGAATAATAAGTATGTGAGATAACAATAGTGTTGCTCTGCCATAGGCAAGCACCACTAACTAGAATGTACATTTCCAGAAGAAAATGTGAAGTGGTGCTTGCAGTGGCAAAACTCGCCGCTCGGTTGCTAGCGTGCGGTTAGCTAGTTTTTACCAAGATGCTAGCATGATTAGCATGATTAGCATGTTGCTAGCATCATGCTAGCATGATTAGCATGTTGCTAGCATCATGCTAGCATTATAAGCATGTTACTAGCATGTTTTAGTTAGATTCTCCCATTATGCTAGCATGTTGCTAGCATGATGCTAGCAAAAATAAGAATGTTGCAAACATGTTTTAGTTAGATGCTAGCATTATTTGCATCATGCTAGCATGATTAGCATATTGCTAGCATCATGCTAGCATGATTAGCATATTGCTAGCATCATGCTAGCATGTTTAGCATGTTGCTAGCATGATGCTAGCATGTTTAGCATGTTGCTAGCATGTTGCTAGCATCTTGCTAGCATGATGCTAGCATGTTTAGCATGTTGCTAGCATGTTGCTAGCATGATGCTAGCATGATTAGCATGTTGCTAGCATGATGCTAGCATGTTTAGCATGTTGCTAGCATGTTGCTAGCATGATGCTAGCATGATTAGCATGTTGCTAGCATGATGCTAGCATGATTAGCATGTTGCTAGCATATTGCTAGCATGTTGCTAGCATGATTAGCATGTTGCTAGCATGATGCTAGCATGATGCTAGCATGATGCTAGCATGATTACCATGTTGCTAGCATGATGCTAGCATGATTAGCATGTTGCTAGCATGATGCTAGCATGATTAGCATGTTTCTAGCATATTTGTAGCATGATTAGCATGTTGCTACCATGTTACTAGCATGATTAGCATGTTGCTAGCATGATGCTAGCATGATTAGCCTGTTGCTAGCATGTTTGTAGCTAGTTGCTAGCATGATTAGCATGTTTCTAGCATCATGCTAGCATGATTAGCATGTTGCTAGCATTATGCTAGCATGATTAGCATGTTGCTAGCATGATGCTAGCATGTTTAGCATGTTGCTAGCATGGTTGCTAAGGTATTACTAGGTGGTTGCTAGGGTGTTGCTAGGCGGTTGCTAGGGTGTTCTGGGTGGTTGCTAGGGCGTTGCTAGGCAGTTGCTAGGGTATCCTGGGTGGTTGCTAAGCGGTTGCTAGGGTAATTTGTGTGGTTGCTAGGGCATTCCTAGGGTGTTCAGGGTGGTTGCTAGGGTGTTGCTAGGTTGTTGCTAAGGTATTCTGGTTGGTTGCTAGGGTGTTCTGGGTGGTTGCTAGGCGGTTGCTAGGGTGTTCTGGGTGGTTGCTAGGGCGTTGCTAGGCAGTTGCTAGGGTATCCTGGGTGGTTGCTAGGCAGTTGCTAGGGTAATTTGGGTGGTTGCTAGGGCGTTGCTAGGGTGTTCTGGGTGGTTGCTAGGGTGTTGCTAGGCAGTTGCTAGGGTATCCTGGGTGGTTGCTAGGCGGTTGATAGGGTGTTCTGGGTGGTTGCTAGGGCGTTGCTAGGCAGTTGCTAGGGTGTTCTGGGTGGTTGCTAGGGTAATCTGTGTGGTTGCTATGGTGTTACTAGGTGGTTGGTAGTTGTCAAAGATGGTTACTGTTGAGTTTGTAGCATTTTATTGGCATGATTTAGCACTTAGCTAATCAATATTAGCATGTAGCTATTCACAGCTAGCATGTTTAGCATGTAGCAAGTCCTGTTTGCTAGCATGAGTCAAAAGAGCCAACCCCCATCTCTATACGATGTTCTGATGCAGAGATATTGGTCTTGCAAAACGGTTGCTAGGGTACTCTGTTTGGTTGCTAGGGAGTGGCTTGGCAGCTGCCAATCATGAAGCTCCAAAGTCAATGTGAATGTATAAACCAACCCCCATCTCTATACGATGTTCTGATGCAGAGATATAGGTCTTGCAAAATGGTTGCTAGGGTACTCTGTTTGGTTGCTAGGGAGTGGCTTGGCAGCTGCCAATCATGAAACTCCAAAGGCTGCTTGTCAGTATGAATGATATAAACCAACTCCCATGCCTCTGTGACATTCAGAATGGACGATATTCCTTTTTGGATTTTGGTTGCTAAGGTGCTCGACAATGGTTGCTAGGGCGTGGCTAGCAAGTGTTGAGGTGATTCATGATTGGCTGTTTGCTGGCCCGAGTCAAACGAGACCACCCTCATGTTTCTATGACAATTCAGTCCAGAGATATCCCTTCGATCTCTTTCAATGGAAGTCTATGGGAGTTGTTGCTAAGGTGCTCTAAATGGTTGCTAGGGCGTGGCTTGATAGCTTCACAATGATCCTGAGAGACTGATTGGTTGTCTGAGTAAAATGAGCCCGCCCCCTTGTCTCTATGACACTGTGACCCACAGCTATGTTCAATACAAAATCCCTATGTAATTTACCATAGTAGGAGAAACGCATGCATTTCATGGGCCGTCCTACACCATAGTAAGTCAATGGGGCAACTTTGGGCAGCTCCTGCCCCACAGGGGTGCAACTTTTACCCCATTGTGTGGTATGTTCTTACAGAGTCTGTCAGCCTCTTCAAATGTGGCAAATTTCACGTTTCTGCGACATCCTCGTTCCGAGCTACGACTCGTCAAAGTTTTTCGCAATGTTAAGTCTATGGGATTTTTTTGGGCCGTTTTTCGCCCCTGGGGCGACCATCGTACCCCCGATCTCTTAGAAAAGTCATAGCACACCATTCCCGAACAGGCCGCACGTTTTGACACCTCATTCATGGGTCTGTGACAAAAACTGCGGGAGGAGTAGCGCGTCAAAAAGTGGCCAGAAGAATAATAAGAAGAAGAAGAATAATAAGTATGTGAGATAACAATAGTGTTGCTTCGCCATAGGCAAGCACCACTAATAAGAAGAATAAGAATAATAAGTATGTGAGATAACAATAGTGTTGCTTCGCCATAGGCAAGCACCACTAACTAGAATGTACATTTCCAGAAGAAAATGTGAAGTGGTGCTTGCAGTGGCAAAACTCGCCGCTCGGTTGCTAGCGTGCGGTTAGCTAGTTTTTACCAAGATGCTAGCATGATTAGCATGTTGCTATTATCATGCTAGCATGATTAACATGTTGTTAGCATTATGCTAGCATTATTAGCATGTTGCTAGCATGATTAGCATGTTGCTAGCATGATGTTAGCATGATTAGCATTTTGCTAGCATGTTGCTAGCATGATGCTAGCATGATTAGCATGATGCTAGCATGTTGTTAGCATGTTTCTAGCATGTTGCTAGCATGATGCTAGCATGATTAGCATGTTGCTAGCATGATGATTAGCATGTTGCTAGCATGATTAGCATTTTGCTAGCATGTTGCTAGCATGATTAGCATGTTGCTAGCATGATGATTAGCATGTTGCTAGCATGATGCTAGCATGATTAGCATGTTTCTAGCATGTTGCTAGCATGATTAACATGTTGCTAGCATGATGCTAGCATGATTAGCATGTTTATAGCATGTTGCTAGCATGATTAGCATGTTGCTAGCATGATGCTAGCGTGATTAGCATGTTGCTAGCATGTTGCTAGCATGATTAGCATGTTGCTAGCATGATGCTAGCATGATTAGCATGTTGTTAGCATCATGCTAGCATGATTAACATGTTGTTAGCATCATGCTACCAACATGCTAGCATGATTAGCATGTTGCTAGCATGATGCTAGCAAAAATAAGCATGTTGCAAACATGTTTTAGGTAGATGCTAGCATGATTAGCATATTGCTAGCATGATGCTAGCATGTTTAGCATGTTGCTAGCATGATGCTAGCATGGTTGCTAAGGTGTTACTAGGTGGTTGCTAGGGTATTATGGGTGGTTGCTAGGGCGTTGCTAGGCGGTTGCTAGGGTTTTTGGCTGGTTGCTATGGTGTTGCTAGGCGGTTGCTAGGGTGTTCTGGGTGGTTGCTAGGTGTTGCTAGGCGGTTGCTAGGGTGTTCTGAGTGGTTGCTAGGGTATTCTGGGTGGTTGCTAGGGTGTTGCTAGGCAGTTGCTAGGGTGTTCTGGGTGGTTGCTAGGGTGTTGCTAGGCGGTTGCTAGGGTGTTCTGAGTGGTTGCTATGGTGTTGCTAGGGTATTCTGGGTGGTTGCTAGGGTGTTGTTAGGTGGTTGCTAGGGTATTCTGGGTGGTTGCTAGGCGGTTGCTAGGGTGTTCTGGGGGGTTGCTAGGGGGTTGCTAGGTGGTTGCTAGGGTGTTTTGGGTGGTTGCTAGGGTGTTGCTAGGTGGTTGCTAGGGTGTTCTGGGTGGTTGCTAGGGTGTTGCTAGGCGGTTGCTAGGGTGTTCTGGGTGGTTGCTAGGGTGTTGCTAGGCGGTTGCTAGGGTGTTCTGAGTGGTTGCTAGGGTGTTGCTAGGCGGTTGCTAGGGTGTTCTGGGTGGTTGCTAGGCGGTTGCTAGGGTATTCTGGGTGGTTGCTATGGTGTTGCTAGGCGGTTGCTAGGGTGTTTTGGGTGGTTGCTAGGGTGTTTTAGGTGGTTGCTATGGTATTCTGGATGGTTGCTATGGTGTTACTAGGTGGTTGGTAGTGTTCACATTTGGTTACTATAGAGTTTTTATAATGTTCATGGCATGATTTAGCACTTAGCTAATCAATATTAGCATGTAGCTATTCACAGCTAGCATGTTTAGCATGTTGAAAGTCCTGTGTGCTAGCATGAGTCAAAAGACCCAAACCCCATCTCTATACGATGTTCTGATGCAGAGATGTAGGTCTTGCAAAATGGTTGCTAGGGTACTCTGTTTGGTTGCTAGGGAGTGGCTTGGCAGCTGCCAATGATGGAACTCCTAAGGCTGCTTGTCAGTATGAATGATATAAACCAACCCCCATCTCTATACGATGTTCTGATATAGAGATGTAGGTCTTGCAAAATGGTTGCTAGGGTACTCTGTTTGGTTGCTAGGGAGTGGCTTGGCAGCTGCCAATCATGAAACTCCAAAGGCTGCTTGTCAGTATGAATGATATAAACCAACTCCCATGCCTCTGTGACATTCAGAATGGACGATATTCCTCTTTGGATTTTGGTTGCTAAGGTGCTCAACAATGGTTGCTAGGGCGTGGCCAGTAAGTGTTGAGGTGATTCAGGATTGGCTGTTTGCTGCCCCGAGTCAAACGAGCCCACCCTCATGTTTCTATGACAATTCAGTCCAGAGATATCCCTTCGATCTCTTTCAATGGAAGTCTATGGGAGTTGTTGCTAAGGTGCTCTAAATGGTTGCTAGGGCGTGGCTTGATAGCTTCACAATGATCCTGAGAGAGTGATTGGTTGTCTGAGTAAAATGAGCCCGCCCTCTTGTCTCTATGACACTGTGATCCAGAGTTATGTTCAATACAAAAGCGGTTTCTATGGTGTAGGACGGCCCATTTCATGGGCCGTCCTACACCATAGTAAGTCAATGGGGCAACTTTGGGCCCCTCCTGCCCCACAGGGGTGCAACTTTTACCCCATTGTGTGGTATGTTCTTACAGAGCCTGTCAGCCTCTTCAAATGTGGCAAATTTCACGTTTCTGCGACATCCTCGTTCCGAGCTACGACTCGTCAAAGTTTTTCGCAATGTTAAGTCTATGGGATTTTTTTGGGCCGTTTTTCGCCCCTGGGGCGACCATCGTACCCCCGATCTCTTAGAAAAGTCATAGCACACCATTCCCGAACAGGCCGCACGTTTTGACACCTCATTCATGGGTCTGTGACAAAAACTGCGGGAGGAGTAGCGCGTCAAAAAGTGGCCAGAAGAATAAGAATAAGAAGAATAAGAATAATAAGTATGTGAGATAACAATAGTGTTGCTTCGCCATAGGCAAGCACCACTAACTAGAATGTACATTTCCAGAAGAAAATGTGAAGTGGTGCTTGCAGTGGCAAAACTCGCCGCTCGGTTGCTAGAGTGTGGTACATTATTGCATATGAGCCAACAACCATGTCTGTACTATGTTCTAGTGCTGAGATATGGCTTGTTCATGTGTTTGTATGGTTACTAGGGTACCCTATATGGTTGCTATGGTGTGCTTATACAGTTTATGAGATGATATTTAAAGACTAGTTGACAGTCTGAGTCAAAAAAGCTGAACTCCACGTCTCTACAATTTTCTGGAGCTGAGATATGGCTTGAATATGTTGTTTTATGGTTGCTAGGCTGCCCTAAGTGGTTGCTAGGGCGCGAATATGAAGTCATTATATCACTACTTATTGGCTGCTTTATAGGGCGAGTCAAAAGAGCCCAACCCCAAGTCTCTATGACCTTCTGGTGAAAAGATATGATATAACTAATTTTGTGCCAATGTTAAGTCTATGGGACTTTTTTCGGCCGATTTATCGCCCGCCGGACGAACATCATACAACCGATCGCTTAGAAAAGACATAGCACACCTCTCCTCAATGAACCGGTCGATTTGACACCTCATTCATGGGTCTACGACAAAAAATGCGGGAGGAGTAGCGTGCCGAAGTTTTGTCTAGGTGAATAGTAATCACAACACTAGAATGTACATTTCCAGAAGAAAATGTGAAGTGGTGCTTGCAGTGGCAAAACTCGCCGCTCGGTTGCTAGCGTGCGGTTAGCTAGTTATTACCAAGATGCTAGCATGATTAGCATGTTGCTAACATCATGCTAGCATGATTAGCATGTTGTTAACATTCTGTTAGCATTATTAGCATGTTGCTAGCATGATGCTAGCATGATTAGCATTTTGCTAGCATGTTGCTAGCATGATGCTAGCATGATTAGCATGTTGCTAGCATCATGCTAGCATGATTAGCATGTTGCTAGCATCATGCTAGCATGATTAGCATGTTGCTAGCATCATGCTAGCATGATTAGCATGTTTGCTAGCATGTTTGTAGCTAGATGCTAGCATGATTAGCATGTTGCTAGCATCATGCTAGCATGATTAGCATGTTGCTAGCATCATGCTAGCATGATTAGCATGTTTCTAGCATCATGCTAGCATGAATATCATGTTTTTAGCATCATGCTAGCATGATTAGCATGTTTCTAGCATCATGCTAGCATGATTAGCATGTTGCTTGCATCATGCTAGCATGATTAGCATGTTGCTAGCATCATGCTAGCATGATTAGTATGTTGCTAGCATCATGCTAGCATGATTAGCATGTTGCTAGCATCATGCTAGCATGATTAGCATGTTTGCTAGCATGATTAACATGTTGCTAGCATCATGCTAGCATGATTAGCATGTTTGCTAGCATGTTTGTAGCTAGATGCTAGCATGATTAGCATGTTGCTAGCATCATGCTAGCATGATTAGCATATTGCTAGCATCATGCTAGCATGATTAGCATGTTGCTAGCATCATGCTAGCATGATTAGCATGTTTGCTAACATGTTTGTAGCTAGATGCTAGCATGATTAGCATGTTGCTAGCATCATGCTAGCATGATTAGCATGTTGCTAGCATCATGCTAGCATGATTAGCATGTTTGCTAGCATGTTTGTAGCTAGATGCTAGCATGATTAGCATGTTGCTAGCATCATGCTAGCATGATTAGCATGTTGCTAGCATCATGCTAGCATGATTAGCATGTTTGCTAACATGTTTGTAGCTAGATGCTAGCATGATTAGCATGTTGCTAGCATTATGCTAGCATGATTAGCATGTTGCTAGCATCATGCTAGCATGATTAGCATGTTTCTAGCATCATGCTAGCATGATTAGCATGTTTCTAGCATCATGCTAGCATGATTAGCATGTTGCTAGCATCATGCTAGCATGATTAGCATGTTGCTAGCATCATGCTAGCATGATTAGCATGTTTGCTAGCATGTTTGTAGCCAGATACTAGCAAGATTAGCATGTTGCTAGCATCATTTAGCACTTAACTAATCGATATTAGCATGTAGCTATTCACAGCTAGCATGTTTAGCATGTTGAAAGTCCTGTGTGTTAACATGAGTCAAAAGACCCAACCCCCATCGCGATACAATGTTCTGATGCTGAGATATAGCTGTTACAAAATGGTTGCTAGGGTACTCTGTTTGGTTGCTAGGGAGTGGCTTGGCAGCTGCCAATCATGAAACTCCAAAGGCTGCTTGTCAGTATGAATGATATAAACCAACCCCCATCGCGATACAATGTTCTGATGCTGAGATATAGCTGTTACAAAATGGTTGCTAGGGTACTATGTTTGGTTGCTAGGGAGTGGCTTGGCAGCTGCCAATCATGAAACTCCAAAGGCTGCTTGTCAGTATGAATGATATAAACCAACTCCCATGCCTCTGTGACATTCAGAATGGAAGATATCCCTCTTTGGATTTTGGTTGCTAAGGTGCTCGACAATGGTTGCTAGGGCGTGGCTAGGAAGTGTTGAGGTCATTCATGATTGGCTGTTTGCTACCCCGAGTCAAACGAGACCACCCTCGTGTTTCTATGACACTTCTATCCGGAGATATCCCTTCCATCTCTTTCAATGGAAGTCTATGGAACTTGTTGCTAAGGTGCTCTAAATGGTTGCTAGGGCGTGGCTTAAAAGCTTAACAATGATCCTGAGAGACTGATTGGTCGTCTGAGTAAAATGAGCCCGCCCCTTTGTCTCTACGACACTGGGATCCAGAGTTATGTTCAATATAAAAGCGGTTTCTATGGTGTAGGACGGCCCATTTCATGGGCCGTCCTACACCATAGTAAGTCAATGGGGCAACTTTGGGCCCCTCCTGCCCCCCAGGGGTGCAACTTTTACCCCATTGTGTGGTATGTTCTTACAGAGCCTGTCAGCCTCTTCAAATGTGGTAAATTACAGGTTTCTGCGACATCCTCGTTCCGACCTACGACTCGTCAAAGTTTGACGCAATGTTAAGTCTATGGGATTTTTCGGCCGGTTTTTCGCCCCTGGGGCGAACATCGTACCCCCGATCGCTTATAAAAGTCATAGCACACCATTCCCGAACAGGCCGCACGTTTTGACACCTCATTCATGGGTCTGTGACAAAAACTGCGGGAGGAGTAGCGCGTCAAAAAGTGGCCAGAAGAATAAGAATAAGAACTAGAATGTACATTTCCAGAAGAAAATGTGAAGTGGTGCTTGCAGTGGCAAAACTCGCCGCTCGGTTGCTAGAGTGTGTCACATGATTGCATACGAGACAACAAACACGTCTGTACGATGTTCTGGTGCTGAGATATGGCTTATTTATGTGTTTGTATGGTTACTAGGGTTCCCTATATGGTTGCTATGGTTTGCTTATAGAGTTTATGAGATGATATTTAAAGACTAGTTGACAGTCTGAGTCAAAAAAGGCAAACTCCATGTTGCCTCTATTTTCTGGAGCTGAGATATGGCTTGAATATGTTGTTTTATGGTTGCTAGGCTACCCTAAGTGGTTGCTAGGGCGGGAATATGAAGTTATTATGTCACTACTTATTGGCTGCTTGATAGGCCGAGTCAAAAGAGCCCCATCCCAAGTCTCTATGACCTTCTGGTCAAAAGACATGATCTCACAAATTTTGTGCCAATGTTAAGTCTATGGGACTTTTTTCGTCCAATTTATCGCCCGCCGGACGATCATCGTACAACCGATCGCTTAGAAAAGACATAGCACACCTCTCATCAATGAACCGGTCGATTTGACACCTCATTCATGGGTCTACGAGAAAACATGCGGGAGGAGTAGCGTGCCAAAGTTTTGTCTAGGTGAATAGTAATCACAACACTAGAATGTACATTTCCAGAAGAAAATGTGAAGTGGTGCTTGCAGTGGCAAAACTCGCCGCTCGGTTGCTAAAGTGCGGTTAGCTAGTTTTTACCAAGATGCTAGCATGATTAGCATGTTGCTAGCATCATGCTAGCATGATTAGCATGTTGTTAGCATTATGCTAGCATTATTAGCATGTTGCTAGCTTGACTAGCATGTTGCTAGCATGATGTTAGCATGATTAGCATTTTGCTAGCATGTTGCTAGCATGATGCTAGCACGATGCTAGCATGATGTTAGCACGATGCTAGCATGATTAGCATGTTGCTAGCATGATTAGCATGTTGCTAGCATCATACTAGCATGATTAGCATGTTGTTAGCATCATGCTAGCATCATGCTAACATGATTAGCATGTTGTTAGCATCATGCTACCAACATGCTAGCATGATTAGCATGTTGCTAGCATGATGCTAGCAAAAATAAGCATGTTGCAAACATGTTTTAGGTAGATGCTAGCATGATTAGCATATTGCTAGCATCATGCTAGCATGTTTAGCATGTTTAGCATGTTTAGCATGTTGCTAGCATGATGCTAGCATCGTGCTAACGTGTTACTAGGTGGTTGCTAGGGTATTATGGGTGGTTGCTAGGGCGTTGCTAGGCGGTTGCTAGGGTGTTCTGGGTGGTTGCTATGGTGTTGATAGGCGGTTGCTAGGGTGTTCTGGGTGGTTGCTAGGGTGTTGCTAGGCGGTTGCTAGGGTGTTCTGAGTGGTTGCTAGGGTGTTGCTATGGTATTCTGAGTGGTTGCTAGGGTGTTGCTAGGTGGTTGCTATGGTATTCTGGGTGGTTGCTAGGGTGTTGCTAGGCGGTTGCTAGGGTGTTCTGTGTGGTTGCTAGGGTGTTGCTAGGCGGTTGCTAGGGTGTTATGAGTGGTTGCTAGTGTGTTGCTAGGTGGTTGCTAGGGTATTCTGGGTGGTTGCTAGGGTGTTGCTAGGCAGTTGCTAGGGTATTCTGGGTGGTTGCTAGGGTGTTGCTAGGCGGTTGCTAGGGTGTTCTGGGTGGTTGCTATGGTGTTGCTAGGCGGTTGCTAGGGTGTTCTAAGTGGTTGCTAGGGTGTTGCTAGGGCGTTGCTAGGCGGTTGTTAGGGTGTTCTGGGTGGTTGCTAGGGTGTTGCTAGGCGGTTGCTAGGGTGTTTTGAGTGGTTGCTAGGGTGTTGCTAGGGCGTTGCTAGGTGGTTGCTAGGGTGTTTTGGGTGGTTGCTAGGGTGTTGCTAGGCGGTTGCTAGGGTGTTCTGGGTGGTTGCTAGGGTGTTGCTAGGTGGTTGCTAGGGTATTCTGGGTGGTTGCTACGGTGTTGCTAGGCGGTTGTTAGGGTGTTTTGGGTGGTTGCTAAGGTGTTTTAGGTGGTTGCTATGGTATTCTGGATGGTTGCTATGGTGTTACTAGGTGGTTGGTAGTGTTCACATTTGGTTACTATAGAGTTTTTATAATGTTCATGGCATGATTTAGCACTTAGCTAATCAATATTAGCATATAGCTATTCACAGCTAGCATGTTCAGCATGTTGAAAGTCCTGTGTGCTAGCATGAGTCAAAAGACCCAACCCTCATCTCTATACGATGTTCTGATGCAGAGATGTAGGTCTTGCAAAATGGTTGCTAGGGTACTCTGTTTGGTTGCTAGGGAGTGGCTTGGCAGCTGCCAATGATGAAACTCCAAAGGCTGCTTGTCAGTATGAATGATATAAACCAACCCCCATCTCTATACGATGTTCTGATATAGAGATGTAGGTCTTGCAAAATGGTTGCTAGGGTACTCTGTTTGGTTGCTAGGGAGTGGCTTGGCAGCTGCCAATCAGGAAACTCCAAAGGCTGCTTGTCAGTATGAATGATATAAACCAACTCCCATGCCTCTGTGACATTCAGAATGGACGATATTCCTCTTTGGATTTTGGTTGCTAAGGTGCTCGACAATGGTTGCTAGGGCGTGGCTAGGAAGTGTTGAGGTGATTCATGATTGGCTGTTTGCTGCCCTGAGTCAAACGAGACCACCCTCATGTTTCTATGACAATTCAGTCCAGAGATATCCCTTCGATCTCTTTCAATGGAAGTCTATGGGAGTTGTTGCTAAGGTGCTCTAAATGGTTGCTAGGGCGTGGCTTGATAGCTTAACAATGATCCTGAGAGACTGATTGGTTGTCTGAGTAAAATGAGCCCGCCCTCTTGTCTCTATGACACTGTGATCCAGAGTTATGTTCAATACAAAAGCGGTTTCTATGGTGTAGGACGGCCCATTTCATGGGCCGTCCTACACCATAGTAAGTCAATGGGGCAACTTTGGGCCCCTCCTGCCCCTCAGGGGTGCAACTTTTACCCCATTGTGTGGTATGTTCTTACAGAGCCTGTCAGCCTCTTCAAATGTGGCAAATTTCACGTTTCTGCGACATCCTCGTTCCGAGCTACGACTCGTCAAAGTTTTTCGCAATGTTAAGTCTATGGGATTTTTTTGGGCCGTTTTTCGCCCCTGGGGCGACCATCGTACCCCCGATCTCTTAGAAAAGTCATAGCACACCATTCCCGAACAGGCCGCACGTTTTGACACCTCATTCATGGGTCTGTGACAAAAACTGCGGGAGGAGTAGCGCGTCAAAAAGTGGCCAGAAGAATAATAATAATTATAAGAAGAATAATAAGTATGTGAGATAACAATAGTGTTGCTTCGCCATAGGCAAGCACCACTAATAAGAATAAGAATAAGAAGAATAAGAATAATAAGTATGTGAGATAACAATAGTGTTGCTTCGCCATAGGCAAGCACCACTAACTAGAATGTACATTTCCAGAAGAAAATGTGAAGTGGTGCTTGCAGTGGCAAAACTCGCCGCTCGGTTGCTAGAGTGTGGTACATGATTGCATACGAGCCAACAACCATGTCTGTACGATGTTCTGGAGCTGAGATATGGCTTATTCATGTGTTCAGGTGGTTACTAGGGTACTCTATATGGTTGCTATGGTGTGCTTATACAGTTTATGAGATGATATTTAAAGACTAGTTGACAGTCTAAGTCAAAAAAGCCAAACTCCATATTTCTACTATTTTCTGGAGCTGAAATATCCCTTGGAAATATAGTTTAATGGTTGCTAGGGTGCCCCAAGTGGTTGTTAGGGGGCGAATATGAAGTTATTATGTCACTACTTATTGGCTGCTTTATAGGCCGAGTCAAAAGAGCCCAACCCCAAGTCTTTATGACCTTCTGGTCAAAAGATATGATATCACAAATTTTGTGCCAATGTTAAGCCTATGGGACTTTTTTTGGCCGATTTATCGCCTGCCGGACGAATATCGTACAACCGATCGCTTAGAAAAGTCATAGCACACCTCTCCTCAATGAACCGGTCGATTTGACACCTCACTCATGGGTCTACGACAAAAGCTGCGGGAGGAGTAGCGTGCCGAAGTTTTGTCTAGGTGAATAGTAATCACAACACTAGAATGTACATTTCCAGAAGAAAATGTGAAGTGGTGCTTGCAGTGGCAAAACTCGCCGCTCGGTTGCTAGAGTGTGGTACATTATTGCATACGAGCCAACAACCATGTCTGTACGATGTTCTGGTGCTGAGATATAGCTTATTCATGTGTTTGTATGGTTACTAAGGTTCCCTATATGGTTGCTATGGTGTGCTTATAGAGTTTATGAGATGATATTTAAAGACTAGTTGACAGTCTGAGTCAAAAAAAGGCAAACTCCATGTTTCTTCTATTTTCAGGAGCTGAGATATGGCTTGAATATGTTGTTTTATGGTTGCTAGGCTGCCCTAAGTGGTTGCTAGGGCGCGAATATGAAGTTATTACGTCACTACTTATTGGCTGCTTGATAGGCCGAGTCAAAAGAGCCCAACCCCAAGTCTCTATGACCTTCTGGTCAAAAGATATGATATAACAAATGTTGTGCCAATGTTAAGTCTATGGGACTTTTTTCGGCTAATTTATCGCCCGCCGGACGAACATCGTAAAACCGATCGCTTAGAAAAGTCATAGCACACCTCTCCTCAATGAACCGGTCGATTTAACACCTCATTCATGTGTCTACGACAAAACGTGCGGGAGGAGTAGCGCGCCGAAGTTTTGTCTTGGTGAATAGTAATCACAATACTAGAATGTACATTTCCAGAAGAAAATGTGAAGTGGTGCTTGCAGTGGCAAAACTCGCCGCTCGGTTGCTAGGGTGCGGTTAGCTAGTTTTTACCAAGATGCTAGCATGATTAGCATGTTGCTAGTATCATGCTAGCATGATTAGCATGTTGTTAGCATTATGCTAGCATTATTAGCATGTTGCTAGCATGATTAGCATGTTGCTAGCATGATGCTAGCATGATGCTAGCATGATTAGCATGTTGCTAGCATGTTGCTAGCATGTTGCTAGCATGATGCTAGCATGATTAGCATGTTGCTAGCATCATGCTAGCATGATTAGCATGTTGTTAGCATCATGTTAGCATCATGCTAGCATGATTAGCATGTTGTTAGCATCATGCTACCAACATGCTAGCATGATTAGCATGTTGCTAGCATGATGCTAGCATGATTAGCATGTTGCTAGCATGATGCTAGCAAAAATAAGCATGTTGCAAACATGTTTTAGCTAGATGCTAGCATGATTAGCATATTGCTAGCATCATGCTAGCATGTTTAGCATGTTGCTAGCATGTTGCTAGCATGGTTGCTAAGGTGTTACTAGGTGGTTGCTAGGGTATTATGGGTGGTTGCTAGGCGGTTGCTAGGGTGTTCTGGGTGGTTGCTATGGTGTTGCTATGCGGTTGCTAGGGTATTCTGGGTGGTTGCTAGGCGGTTGCTAGGGTGTTCTGGGTGGTTGCTAGGGTGTTGCTAGGGGGTTGCTAGGGTGTTCTGGTTGGTTGCTAGGGTGTTGCTAGGCGGTTGCTAGGGTGTTCTGGGTGGTTGCTAGGGTGTTGCTAGGCGGTTCTGGGTGGTTGCTATGTTGTTGCTATGCGGTTGCTAGGGTATTCTGGGTGGTTGCTAAGGTGTTTTGGGTGGTTGCTAGGCGGTTGCTAGGGTGTTCTGGGTGGTTGCTAGGGTGTTCTGAGTGGTTGCTAGGGTGTTGCTAGGTGGTTGCTAGGGTATTCTGGGTGGTTGCTAGGGTGTTGCTAGGTGGTTGCTAGGGTATTCTGGGTGGTTGCCAGGGTGTTGCTAGGCGGTTGCTAGGGTGTTCTGGGTGGTTGCTAGGGTGTTGCTAGGCGGTTGCTAGGGTATTCTGGGTGGTTGCTATGGTGTTGCTAGGCGGTTGCTAGGGTGTTTTGGGTGGTTGCTAGGGTGTTTTAGGTGGTTGCTATGGTATTCTGGATGGTTGCTATGGTGTTACTAGGTGGTTGGTAGTGTTCACATTTGGTTACTATAGAGTTTTTATAATGTTCATGGCATGATTTAGCACTTAGCTAATCAATATTAGCATGTAGCTATTCACAGCTAGCAAGTTTAGCATGTTGAAAGTCCTGTGTGCCAGCATGAGTCAAAAGACCCAACCCCCATCTCTATACGATGTTCTGATGCAGAGATATTGGTCTTGCAAAATGGTTGCTAGGGTACTCTGTTTGGTTGCTAGGGAGTGGCTTGGCAGCTGCCAATCATGAAGCTCCAAAGTCAATGTGAATGTATAAACCAACCCCCATCTCTATACGATGTTTTGATGCAGAGATATAGGTCTTGCAAAATGGTTGCTAGGGTACTCTGTTTGGTTGCTAGGGAGTGGCTTGGCAGCTGCCTATCATGAAACTCCAAAGGCTGCTTGTCAGTATGAATGATATAAACCAACTCCCACGCCTTTGTGACATTCAGAATGGAAGATATCCCTTTTTGGATTTTGGTTGCTAAGGTGCTCGACAATGGTTGCTAGGGCGTGGGCAGTAAGTGTTGAGGTGATTCAGGATTGGCTGTTTGCTGGCCCGAGTCAAACGAGCCCACCCTCATGTTTCTATGACACTTATATCCTGAGATATCCCTTTGATCTCTTTCAATGGAAGTCTATGGAACTTGTTGCTAAGGAGCTCTAAATGGTTGCTAGGGCGTGGCTTGATAGCTTCACAATGATCCTGAGAGACTGATTGGCCGTCTGAGTAAAATGAGCCCGCCCCCTTGTCTCTACGACACTGTGATCCAGAGTTATGTTCAATATAAAAGCGGTTTCTATGGTGTAGGACGGCCCATTTCATGGGCCGTCCTACACCATAGTAAGTCAATGGGGCAACTTTGGGCAGCTCCTGCCCCACAGGGGTGCAACTTTTACCCCATTGTGTGGTATATTCTTACAGAGCCTGTCAGCCTCTTCAAATGTGGTAAATTACACGTTTCTGCGACATCCTCGTTCCGAGCTACGACTCGTCAAAGTTTGACGCAATGTTAAGTCTATGGGATTTTTCGGCCGGTTTTTCGCCCCTGGGGCGAACATCGTACCCCCGATCCCTTATAAAAGTCATAGCACACCATTCCCGAACAGGCCGCACGTTTTGACACCTCATTCATGGGTCTGTGACAAAAACTGCGGGAGGAGTAGCGCGTCAAAAAGTGGCCAGAAGAATAATAAGAATAAGAATAATAAGTATGCACAATAACACTAGTGTTGCTTTGCCATAGGCAAGCACCACTAACTAGAATGTACATTTCCAGAAGAAAATGTGAAGTGGTGCTTGCAGTGGCAAAACTCGCCGCTCGGTTGATGGAGTGTGGCACATGATTGCATACGAGACAACAAACACGTCTGTACGATGTTCTGGTGCTGAGATATGGCTTATTCATGTGTTTGTATGGTTACTAGGGTACCCTATATGGTTGCTATGGTGTGCTTATACAGTTTATTAGATGATATTAGAAGACTAGTTGACAGTCTGAGTCAAAAAAGCCGAACTCCACATCTCTACGATTTTCTGGAGCTGAAATATAGCTTGTAAATGTTGTTTTATGGTTGCTAGGGTGGCATAAGTGGTTGCTAGGGCGTGGCCATGAAGTTGTTATGCCCCTACTTATTGGCTGCTTGATAGGCCGAGTCAAAAGATCCAACCCCAAGTCTCTGTGACCTTCTAGTCAAAAGATATGATCTCACAAATGTTGTGCCAATGTTAAGTCTATGGGAATTTTTTCGTCCGATTTATCGCCCGCTGAACGAACATCGTACAACCGATCACTTAGAAAAGTCATAGCACACCTCTCCTCAATGAGCCGGTCGATTTGACACCTCATTCATGGGTCTACGACAAAAAATGCGGGAGGAGTAGCGTGCCGAAGTTTTGTCTTGGTGAATAGTAATCACAATACTAGAATGTACATTTCCAGAAGAAAATGTGAAGTGGTGCTTGCAGTGGCAAAATTCGCCGATCGGTTGCTAGAGTGTGGCACATGATTGCATACGAGACCACAAACACGTCTGTACGATGTTCTGGTGCTGAGATATGGCTTATTCATGTGTTTGTATGGTTACTAGGGTACCCTATATGGTTGCTATGGTGTGCTTATACAGTTTATTAGATGATATTAGAAGACTAGTTGACAGTCTGAGTCAAAAAAGCCGAACTCCACGTCTCTACGAATTTCTGGAGCTGAAATATAGCTTGTAAATGTTGTTTTATGGTTGCTAGGGTGGCATAAGTGGTTGCTAGGGCGTGGCCATGAAGTTATGTAACTACTTATTGGCTGCTTGATAGGCCGAGTCAAAAGAGCCCAACCCCAAGTCTCTTTGACCTTCTAGTCAAAAGATATGATCTCACAAATGTTGTGCCAATGTTAAGTCTATGGGAATTTTTTCGTCCGATTTATCGCCCGCTGAACGAACATCGTACAACCAATCACTTAGAAAAGTCATAGCACACCTCTCCTCAATAAGCCGGTCGATTTGACACCTCATTCATGGGTCTACGACAAAAAATGCGGGAGGAGTAGCGTGCCGAAGTTTTGTCTTGGTAAAATAGTAATCACAATACTAGAATGTACATTTCCAGAAGAAAATGTGAAGTGGTGCTTGCAGTGGCAAAACTCGCCGCTCGGTTGCTAGAGTGTGGTACATTAATGCATACGAGCCAACAACCATGTCTGTACGATGTTCTGGTGCTGTGATATGGCTTATTCATGTGTTCAGGTGGTTACTAGGGTACTCTATATGGTTGCTATGGTGTGCTTATACAGTTTATGAGATGATATTTCAAGACTAGTTGACAGTGTAAGTCAAAAAAGCCAAACTCCATGTTTCTACTATTTTCTGGAGCTAAAATATTGCTTGGAAATGTAGTTTGATGGTTGCTAGGGTGCCCTAAGTGGTTGCTAGGGCACGGCTATGAAGTTATTATATCAGTACTTATCGGCTTGTTGATAGGCCGAGTCAAAAGAGCCCAACCCCAAGTCTCTATGACCTTCTGGTGAAAAGATATGATCTCACAAATTTTGTGCCAATGTTAAGTCTATGGGACTTTTTTCGCCTAATTTTTCGCCCGCCGAACGAACATCGTACAACCGATCGCTTAGAAAAGACATAGCACACCTCTCCTCAATGAACCGGTCGATTTGATACCTCATTCATGGGTCTACGAGAAAACGTGCGGGAGGAGTAGCGTGCCGAAGTTTTGTCTAGGTGAATAGTAATCACAATACTAGAATGTACATTTCCAGAAGAAAATGTGAAGTGGTGCTTGCAGTGGCAAAACTCGCCGCTCGGTTGCTAGCGTGCGGTACATTATTGCATACGAGCCAACAACCATGTCTGTACCATGTTCTGGTGCTGAGATATGGCTTATTCATGTGTTTGTATGGTTACTAGGGTACCCTATATGGTTGCTATGGTGTGCTTATACAGTTTATGAGATGATATTTAAAGACTAGTTGACAGTCTGAGTCAAAAAAGGCAAACTCCATGTTTCTTCTATTTTCTGGAGCTGAGATAATGGCTTGAATATGTTGTTTTATGGTTGCTAGGCTGCCCTAAGTGGTTGCTAGGCATGACTATGAAGTTATTATGTCACTACTTATTGGCTGCTTGATAGGCCGAGTCAAAAGAGCCCTACCCCAATTCTCTATGACCTTCTAGTCAAAAGATATGATATAACAAATTTTGTGCCAATGTTAAGTCTATGGGAATTTTTTCGTCCGATTTATCGCCCGCTGAACGAACATCGTACAACCGATCACTTAGAAAAGTCATAGCACACCTCTCCTCAATGAGCCGGTCGATTTGACACCTCATTCATCGGTCTACAACAAAAAATGCGGGAGGAGTAGCGTGCCGAAGTTTTGTCTAGGTGAATAGTAATCACAATACTAGAATGTACATTTCCAGAAGAAAATGTGAAGTGGTGCTTGCAGTGGCAAAACTCGCCGCTCGGTTGCTAGAGTGTGGTAAATGATTGCATACGAGCCAACAACCATGTCTGTATGATATTGTGGAGCTGAGATATGGCATATTCATGTGTTTGTATGGTTACTAGGGTACCCTATATGGTTGCTATGGTGTGCTTATACAGTTTATGAGATGATATTTAAAGACTAGTTGACAGTCTAAGTCAAAAAAGCCAAACTCCATGTTTCTACTATTTTCTGGAGCTGAAATATGGCTTGGAAATGTAGTTTTATGGTTGCTAGGGTGCCCTAAGTGGTTGCTAGGGCACGGCTATGAAGTTATTATATTACTACTTATTGGCTTCTTGATAGGCCGAGTCAAAAGAGCCCAACCCCAAGTCTCTATGACCTTCTGGTCAAAAGATATGATATAACAAATTTTGTGCCAATGTTAAGTCTATGGGACTTTTTTCGTCCAATTTATCGCCCGCCGGACGATCATCGTACAACCGATCGCTTAGAAAAGACATAGCACACCTCTCCTCAATGAACCGGTCGATTTGACACCTCATTCATGGGTCTACGACAAAAGGTGCGGGAGGAGTAGCGTGCCGAAGTTTTGTCTAGGTGAATAGTAATCACAACACTAGAATGTACATTTCCAGAAGAAAATGTGAAGTGGTGCTTGCAGTGGCAAAACTCGCCGCTCGGTTGCTAGCGTGCGGTTAGCTAATTTTTACCAAGATGCTAGCATGATTAGCATGTTGCTAACATCATGCTAGCATGATTAGCATGTTGCTAGCATGATGCTAGCAAAAATAAGCATGTTGCAAACATGTTTTAGGTAGATGCTAGCATGATTAGCATATTGCTAGCATCATGCTAGCATGTTTAGCATGTTGCTAGCATGATGCTAGCATGGTTGCTAAGGTGTTACTAGGTGGTTGCTAGGGTATTATGGGTGGTTGCTAGGGCATTGCTAGGCGGTTGCTAGGGTGTTCTGGGTGGTTGCTATGGTGTTGCTATGCGGTTTCTAGGGTATTCTGGGTGGTTGCTAAGGTGTTTTGGGTGGTTGCTAGGCGGTTACTAGGGTGTTCTGGGTGGTTGCTAGGGTGTTGCTAGGGGGTTGCTAGGCTGTTCTGGTTGGTTGCTAGGGTGTTGCTAGGCGGTTGTTAGGGTGTTCTGGGTGGTTGCTAGGGTGTTGCTAGGGTGTTGTTAGGGTGTTCTGGGTGGTTGCTAGGGTGTTGCTAGGCGGTTGCTAGGGTGTTCTGGGTGGTTGCTATGGTGTTGCTATGCGGTTGCTAGGACATTCTGGGTGGTTGCTAAGGTGTTTTGGGTGGTTGCTAGGCGGTTGCTAGGGTGTTCTGGGTGGTTGCTAGGGTGTTGCTAGGCGGTTGCTAGGGTGTTCTGAGTGGTTGCTAGGGTGTTGCTAGGCGGTTGCTAGGGTGTTCTGGGTGGTTGCTAGGCGGTTGCTAGGGTATTCTGGGTGGTTGCTATGGTGTTGCTAGGCGGTTGCTAGGGTGTTCTGGGTGGTTGCTATGGTGTTGCTATGCGGTTGCTAGGACATTCTGGGTGGTTGGTAAGGTGTTTTGGGTGGTTGCTAGGCGGTTGCTAGGCTGTTCTGGTTGGTTGCTAGGGTGTTGCTAGGCGGTTGCTAGGGTGTTCTGGGTGGTTGCTAGGGTGTTGCTAGGCGGTTGCTAGGGTATTCTGGGTGGTTGCTATGGTGTTGCTAGGCGGTTGCTAGGGTGTTTTGGGTGGTTGCTAGGGTGTTTTAGGTGGTTGCTATGGTATTCTGGATGGTTGCTATGGTGTTACTAGGTGGTTGGTAGTGTTCACATTTGGTTACTATAGAGTTTTTATAATGTTCATGGCATGATTTAGCACTTAGCTAATCAATATTAGCATGTAGCTATTCACAGCTAGCATGTTTAGCATGTTGAAAGTCCTGTGTGCTAGCATGAGTCAAAAGACCCAACCCCCATCTCTATACGATGTTCTGATGCAGAGATGTAGGTCTTGCAAATTGGTTGCTAGGGTACTCTGTTTGGTTGCTAGGGAGTGGCTTGGCAGCTGCCAATGATGAAACTCCTAAGGCTGCTTGTCAGTATGAATGATATAAACCAACCCCCATCTCTATACGATGTTCTGATGCAGAGATGTAGGTCTTGCAAAATGGTTGCTAGGGTACTCTGTTTGGTTGCTAGGGAGTGGCTTGGCAGCTGCCAATGATGAAACTCCAAAGGCTGCTTGTCAGTATGAATGATATAAACCAACCCCCATCTCTATACGATGTTCTGATATAGAGATGTAGGTCTTGCAAAATGGTTGCTAGGGTACTCTGTTTGGTTGCTAGGGAGTGGCTTGGCAGCTGCCAATCATGAAACTCCAAAGGCTGCTTGTCAGTATGAATGATATAAACCAACTCCCATGCCTCTGTGACATTCAGAATGGACGATATTCCTCTTTGGATTTTTGTTGCTAAGGTGCTCGACAATGGTTGCTAGGGCGTGGCCAGTAAGTGTTGAGGTGATTCAGGATTGGCTGTTTGCTGCCCCGAGTCAAACGAGCCCACCCTCATGTTTCTATGACAATTCAGTCCAGAGATATATTTTTGGCTGGTTGCTATGGTGTTGCTAGGCGGTTGCTAGGGTGTTCTGGGTGGTTGCTAGGGTGTTGCTAGGTGGTTGCTAGGGTGTTTTGGGTGGTTGCTAGGGTGTTGCTAGGTGGTTGCTAGGGTGTTCTGGGTGGTTGCTAGGGTGTTGCTAGGCGGTTGCTAGGGTGTTCTGGGTGGTTGCTAGGGGGTTGCTAGGTGGTTGCTAGGGTGTTTTGGGTGGTTGCTAGGGTGTTGCTAGGTGGTTGCTAGGGTGTTCTGGGTGGTTGCTAGGGTGTTGCTAGGCGGTTGCTAGGGTGTTCTGGGTGGTTGCTAGGGTGTTGCTAGGTGGTTGCTAGGGTGTTCTGAGTGGTTGCTAGGGTGTTGCTAGGCGGTTGCTAGGGTGTTCTGGGTGGTTGCTAGGTGGTTGCTAGGGTATTCTGGGTGGTTGCTATGGTGTTGCTAGGCGGTTGCTAGGGTGTTTTGGGTGGTTGCTAGGGTGTTTTAGGTGGTTGCTATGGTATTCTGGATGGTTGCTATGGTGTTACTAGGTGGTTGGTAGTGTTCACATTTGGTTACTATAGAGTTTTTATAATGTTCATGGCATGATTTAGCACTTAGCTAATCAATATTAGCATGTAGCTATTCACAGCTAGCATGTTTAGCATGTAGCAAGTCCTGTTTGCTAGCATGAGTCAAAAGAGCCAACCCCCATCTCTATATGATGTTCTGATGCAGAGATATTGGTCTTGCAAAACGGTTGCTAGGGTACTCTGTTTGGTTGCTAGGGAGTGGCTTGGCAGCTGCCAATCATGAAGCTCCAAAGTCAATGTGAATGTATAAACCAACCCCCATCTCTATACGATGTTTTGATGCAGAGATATAGGTCTTGCAAAATGGTTGCTAGGGTACCTTGTTTGGTTGCTAGGGAGTGGCTTGGCAGCTGCCAATCATGAAACTCCAAAGGCTGCTTGTCAGTATGAATGATATAAACCAACTCCCGTGCCTCTGTGACATTCAGAATGGACGATATTCCTCTTTGGATTTTGGTTGCTAAGGTGCTCGACAATGGTTGCTAGGGCGTGGCCAGTAAGTGTTGAGGTGATTCAGGATTGGCTGTTTGCTGCCCCGAGTCAAACGAGCCCACCCTCATGTTTCTATGACTCTTATATTCTGAGATATCCCTTTGATCTGTTTCAATGGAAGTCTATGGAACTTGTTGCTAAGGAGCTCTAAATGGTTGCTAGGGCGTGGCTAGATAGCTTCACAATGATCCTGAGAGACTGATTGGCCGTCTGAGTAAAATGAGCCCGCCCCTTTGTCTCTACGACACTGTGATCCAGAGTTATGTTCAATATAAAAGCGGTTTCTATGGTGTAGGACGGCCCATTTCATGGGCCGTCCTACACCATAGTAAGTCAATGGGGCAACTTTGGGCAGCTCCTGCCCCACAGGGGTGCAACTTTTACCCCATTGTGTGGTATATTCTTACAGAGCCTGTCAGCCTCTTTAAATGTGGTAAATTTCACGTTTCTGCGACATCCTCGTTCCGAGCTACGACTCGTCAAAGTTTGACGCAATGTTAAGTCTATGGGATTTTTCGGCCGGTTTTTCGCCCCTGGGGCGAACATCGTACCCCCGATCCCTTAGAAAAGTCATAGCACACCATTCCCGAACAGGCCGCACGTTTTGACACCTCATTCATGGGTCTGTGACAAAAACTGCGGGAGGAGTAGCGCGTCAAAAAGTGGCCAGAAGAATAAGAAGAATAAGAAGAAGAAGAATAATAAGTATGCACAATAACACTAGTGTTGCTTTGCCATAGGCAAGCACCACTAACTAGAATGTACATTTCCAGAAGAAAATGTGAAGTGGTGCTTGCAGTGGCAAAACTCGCCGCTCGGTTGCTAGGGTGTTCTTGGAGTTTGCTATGATGATGCAAGGCAGTTGCTAGGGTGTTCTGGGTGGTTGCTAGGCGGTTGCTAGGGTATTCTGGGTGGTTGCTAGGTTGTTGCTAGGGTGTTATGGGTGGTTGCTAGGGTTTTTCTAGGTCGTTGCTAGGGTTTCCTGGGTGGTTGCTAGGCGGTTGCTAGGGTGTTCTGGGTGGTTGCTAGGGCGTTGCTAGGCAGTTGCTAGGGTGTTGCTAGGGCAATCTGGGTGGTTGCTATGGTGATACTAGGTGGTTGGTAGTTGTCAAAGATGGTTACTTTTGAGTTTGTAGCATTTTATTGGCATGATTTAGCACTTAGCTAATCAATATTAGCATGTAGCTATTCACTGCTAGCATGTGTAGGATGTAGCAAGTCCCGTTTGCTAGCATGAGTCAAAAGAGCCAACCCCCATCTCTATACGATGTTCTAAAAAAAAGATATAGGTCTTGCAAAACGGTTGCTAGGGTACTCTGTTTGGTTGCTAGGGAGTGGCTTTGCAGCTGCCAATCATGAAGCTCCAAAGTTATGTGAATGTATAAACCAACCCCCATCTCTATACGATGTTTTGATGCAGAGATATAGGTCTTGCAAAATGGTTGCTAGGGTACTCTGTTTGGTTGCTAGGGAGTGGCTTGGCAGCTGCCAATCATGAAACTCCAAAGGCTGCTTGTCAGTATAAATGATATAAACCAACTCCCATGCCTCTGTGACATTCAGAATGGAAGATATCCCTGTTTGGATTTTGGTTGCTAAGGTGCTCGACAATGGTTGCTAGGGCGTGGCCAGTAAGTGTTGAGGTGATTCAGGATTGGCTGTTTGCTGGCCCGAGTGAAACGAGCCCACCCTCATGTTTCTATGACACTTATATCCTGAGATATCCCTTTGATGTGTTTCAATGGAAGTCTATGGAACTTGTTGCTAAGGAGCTCTAAATGGTTGCTAGGGCGTGGCTTGATAGCTTCACAATGATCCTGAGAGACTGATTGGCTGTCTGAGTAAAATGAGCCCGCCCCTTTGTCTCTATGACACTGTGATCCAGAGTTATGTTCAATACAAAATCCCTATGCAATTTACCATAGTAGGAAAAACACATGCATTTCATGGGCCGTCCTACACCATAGTAAGTCAATGGGGCAACTTTGGGCCCCTCCTGCCCCTCAGGGGTGCAACTTTTACCCCATTGTGTGGTATGTTCTTACAGAGCCTGTCAGCCTCTTCAAATGTGGCAAATTTCACGTTTCTGCGACATCCTCGTTCCGAGCTACGACTCGTCAAAGTTTTTCGCAATGTTAAGTCTATGGGATTTTTTTGGGCCGTTTTTCGCCCCTGGGGCGACCATCGTACCCCCGATCTCTTAGAAAAGTCATAGCACACCATTCCCGAACAGGCCGCACGTTTTGACACCTCATTCATGGGTCTGTGACAAAAACTGCGGGAGGAGTAGCGCGTCAAAAAGTGGCCAGAAGAATAATAAGAAGAATAATAAGTATGTGAGATAACAATAGTGTTGCTTCGCCATAGGCAAGCACCACTAACTAGAATGTACATTTCCAGAAGAAAATGTGAAGTGGTGCTTGCAGTGGCAAAACTCGCCGCTCGGTTGCTAGGGTGCGGTGACCTAGTTTTTACCAAGATGCTAGCATGATTAGCATGTTGCTAGTATCATGCTAACATGATTAGCATGTTGTTAGCATTATGCTAGCATTATTAGCATGTTGCTAGCATGATTAGCATGTTGCTAGCATCATGCTAGCATGATTAGCATGATGCTAGCATGATTAGCATATTGCTAGCATGTTGCTAGCATTATGCTAGCATGATTAGCATGTTGTTAGCATGTTGCTAGCATGATGCTGGCATGATTAGCATGTTGCTACCAACATGCTAGCATGATTAGCATGTTGCTAGCATGATGCTAGCAAAAATAAGCATGTTGCAAACATGTTTTAGCTAGATGCTAGCATGATTAGCATATTGCTAGCATCATGCTAGCATGTTTAGCATGTTGCTAGCATGGTTGCTAAGGTGTTACTAGTTGGTTGCTAGGGTATTATGGGTGGTTGCTAGGGCGTTGCTAGGCGGTTGCTAGGGTGTTCTGGGTGGTTGCTATGGTGTTGCTAGGCGGTTGCTAGGGTATTCTGGGTGGTTGCTAGGGTGTTTTTGGTGGTTGCTAGGGCGTTGCTAGGTGGTTGCTAGGGTGTTCTGGGGGGTTGCTATGCGGTTGCTAGGGTGTTGCTAGGCGGTTGCTAAGGTAATGTGGTTGGTTGCTAGGGCGTTGCTAGGTGGTTGCTATGGTGTCCTGGGTGGTTGCTAGGCGGTTGCTAGGGTGTTCTGGTGGTTGCTAGGGCGTTGCTAGGCAGTTGCTAGGGTGTTGCTAGGGTAATCTGGGTGGTTGCTATGGTGTTACTAGGTGGTTGGTAGTTGTCAAAGATGGTTACAGTTGAGTTTGTAGCATTTTATTGGCATGATTTAGCACTTAGCTAATCAATATTAGCATGTAGCTATTCACTGCTAGCATGTGTAGGATGTAGCAAGTCCTGTTTGCTAGCATGAGTCAAAAGAGCCAACCCCCATCTCTATACGATGTTCTGATACAGAGATATTGGTCTTGCAAAACGGTTGCTAGGGTACTCTGTTTGGTTGCTAGGGAGTGGCTTGGCAGCTGCCAATCATGAAGCTCCAAAGTGAATGTGAATGTATAAACCAACCCCCATCTCTATACGATGTTTTAAAGCAGACATATAGGTCTTGCAAAATGGTTGCTAGGGTACTCTGTTTGGTTGCTAGGGAGTGGCTTGGCAGCTGCCAATCATGAAGCTCCAAAGGCTGCTTGTCAGTATAAATGATATAAACCAACTCCCATGCCTCTGTGACATTCAGAATGGAAGATATCCCTGTTTGGATTTTGGTTGCTAAGGTGCTCGACAATGGTTGCTAGGGCGTGGCTAGGAAGTGTTGAGGTGATTCAGGATTGGCTGTTTGCTGGCCCGAGTGAAACGAGCCCACCCTCATGTTTCTATGACACTTATATCCTGAGATATCCCTTTGATCTGTTTCAATGGAAGTCTATGGAACTTGTTGCTAAGGAGCTCTAAATGGTTGCTAGGGCGTGGCTTGATAGCTTCACAATGATCCTGAGAGACTGATTGGCCGTCTGAGTAAAATGAGCCCGCCCCTTTGTCTCTACGACACTGTGATCCAGAGTTATGTTCAATATAAAAGCGGTTTCTATGGTGTAGGACGGCCCATTTCATGGGCCGTCCTACACCATAGTAAGTCAATGGGGCAACTTTGGGCAGCTCCTGCCCCACAGGGGTGCAACTTTTACCCCATTGTGTGGTATATTCTTACAGAGCCTGTCAGCCTCTTTAAATGTGGTAAATTTCACGTTTCTGCGACATCCTCGTTCCGAGCTACGACTCGTCAAACTTTGACGCAATGTTAAGTCTATGGGATTTTTCGGCCGGTTTTTCGCCCCTGGGGCGAACATCGTACCCCCGATCCCTTAGAAAAGTCATAGCACACCATTCCCGAACAGGCCGCACGTTTTGACACCTCATTCATGGGTCTGTGACAAAAACTGCGGGAGGAGTAGCGCGTCAAAATGTGGCCGGAAGAATAAGAATAAGAAGAATAATAAGTATGCACAATAACACTAGTGTTGCTTTGCCATAGGCAAGCACCACTAACTAGAATGTACATTTCCAGAAGAAAATGTGAAGTGGTGCTTGCAGTGGCAAAACTCGCCGCTCGGTTGCTAGGGTGCGGTTAGCTAGTTTTTACCAAGATGCTAGCATGATTAGCATGTTGCTAGTATCATGCTAGCATGATTAGCATGTTGTTAGCATTATGCTAGCATTATTAGCATTTTGCTAGCATGATTAGCATGTTGCTAGCATGATGCTAGCATGATGCTAGCATGATTAGCATGATGCTAGCATGATTAGCATGTTGCTAGCATGATGCTAGCATGATTAGCATGTTGCTAACATAATGCTAGCATGATTAGCATGTTGTTAGCATCATGCTAGCATGATTAGCATGTTGTTAGCATCATGCTACCAACATGCTAGCATGATTAGCATGATGCTAGCATGATTAGCATGTTGCTAGCATGATGCTAGCAAAAATAAGCATGTTGCAAACATGTTTTAGCTAGATGCTGGCATGATTAGCATATTGCTAGCATCATGCTAGCATGTTTAGCATGTTGCTAGCATGTTGCTAGCATGTTGCTAGCATGTTGCTAGCATGGTTGCTAAGGTGTTACTAGGTGGTTGCTAGGGTATTATGGGTGGTTGCTAGGGCGTTGCTAGGCGGTTGCTAGGGTGTTCTGGGTGGTTGCTATGGTGTTGCTATGCGGTTGCTAGGGTATTCTGGGTGGTTGCTAGGCGGTTGCTAGGGTGTTCTGGGTGGTTGCTAGGGTGTTGCTAGGGGGTTGCTAGGGTGTTCTGGTTGGTTGCTAGGGTGTTGCTAGGCGGTTGCTAGGGTGTTCTGGGTGGTTGCTAGGGTGTTGCTAGGCGGTTGCTAGGCGGTTCTGGGTGGTTGTTATGTTGTTGCTATGCGGTTGCTAGGGTATTCTGGGTGGTTGCTTAGGTGTTTTGGGTGGTTGCTAGGCGGTTGCTAGGGTGTTCTGGGTGGTTGCTAGGGTGTTCTGAGTGGTTGCTAGGGTGTTGCTAGGTGGTTGCTAGGGTATTCTGGGTGGTTGCTAGGGTGTTGCTAGGTGGTTGCTAGGGTATTCTGGGTGGTTGCTAGGGTGTTGCTAGGCGGTTGCTAGGGTGTTGCTAGGTGGTTGCTAGGGTGTTGCTAGGCGGTTGCTATGGTATTCTGGGTGGTTGCTATGGTGTTGCTAGGCGGTTGCTAGGGTGTTTCGGGTGGTTGCTAGGGTGTTTTAGGTGGTTGCTAGGGTATTCTGAGTGGTTGCTAGGGTGTTGCTAGGTGGTTGCTAGGGTATTCTGGGTGGTTGCTAGGGTATTCTGGGTGGTTGCTATGGTGTTGCTAGGCGGTTGCTAGGGTGTTTTGGGTGGTTGTTATGGTATTCTGGATGGTTGCTATGGTGTTACTAGGTGGTTGGTAGTGTTCACATTTGGTTACTATAGAGTTTTTATAATGTTCATGGCATGATTTAGCACTTAGCTAATCAATATTAGCATGTAGCTATTCACAGCTAGCATGTTTAGCATGTAGCAAGTCCTGTTTGCTAGCATGAGTCAAAAGAGCCAACCCCCATCTCTATACGATGTTCTGATGCAGAGATATTGGTCTTGCAAAACGGTTGCTAGGGTACTCTGTTTGGTTGCTAGGGAGTGGCTTGGCAGCTGCCAATCATGAAGCTCCAAAGTCAATGTGAATGTATAAACCAACCCCCATCTCTATACGATGTTTTGATGCAGAGATATAGGTCTTGCAAAATGGTTGCTAGGGTACCTTGTTTGGTTGCTAGGGAGTGGCTTGGCAGCTGCCAATCATGAAACTCCAAAGGCTGCTTGTCAGTATGAAAGATATAAACCAACTCCCATGCCTCTGTGACATTCAGAATGGACGATATTCCTCTTTGGATTTTGGTTGCTAAGGTGCTCGACAATGGTTGCTAGGGCGTGGCTAGCAAGTGTTGAGGTGATTCATGATTGGCTGTTTGCTGGCCCGAGTCAAACAAGACCACCCTCATGTTTCTATGACAATTCAGTCCAGAGATATCCCTTCGATCTCTTTCAATGGAAGTCTATGGGAGTTGTTGCTAAGGTGCTCTAAATGGTTGCTAGGGCGTGGCTTGATAGCTTCACAATGATCCTGAGAGACTGATTGGTTGTCTGAGTAAAATGAGCCCGCCCCCTTGTCTCTATGACACTGTGATCCAGAGTTATGTTCAATATAAAAGCGGTTTCTATGGTGTAGGACGGCCCATTTCATGGGCCGTCCTACACCATAGTAAGTCAATGGGGAAACTTTGGGCAGCTCCTGCACCCCAGGGGTGCAACTTTTACCCCATTGTGTGGTATGTTCTTACAGAGCCTGTCAGCCTCTTCAAATGTGGCAAATTTCACGTTTCTGCGACATCCTCGTTCCGAGCTACGACTCGTCAAAGTTTTTCGCAATGTTAAGTCTATGGGATTTTTTTGGGCCGTTTTTCGCCCCTGGGGCGACCATCGTACCCCCGATCTCTTAGAAAAGTCATAGCACACCATTCCCGAACAGGCCGCACGTTTTGACACCTCATTCATGGGTCTGTGACAAAAACTGCGGGAGGAGTAGCGCGTCAAAAAGTGGCCAGAAGAATAATAAGAAGAAGAAGAAGAATAACTAGAATGTACATTTCCAGAAGAAAATGTGAAGTGGTGCTTGCAGTGGCAAAACTCGCCGCTCGGTTGCTAGAGTGTGGTACATTATTGCATACGAGACAACAAACACGTCTGTACGATGTTCTTGTGCTGAGATATGGCTTATTCATGTGTTTGTATGGTTACTAGGGTACCCTAAATGGTTGCTATGGTGTGCTTATACAGTTTATGAGACGATATTTTAAGACTAGTTGACTGTCTGAGTCAAAAAAGGCAAACTCCATGTTTCCTCTATTTTCTGGAGCTGAGATATGGCTTGAATATGTTGTTTTATAGTTGCTAGGGTGGCATAAGTGGTTGCTAGGGCGGGAATATGAAGTTATTATGTCACTACTTATTGGCTGCTTGATAGGCCGAGTCAAAAGAGCCCAACCCCAAGTCTCTGTGACCTTCTAGTCAAAAGATATGATCTCACAAATGTTGTCCCAATGTTAAGTCTATGGGAATTTTTTCGTCCGATTTATCGGCTGCTGAACGAACATCGTACAACCGATCACTTAGAAAAGTCATAGCACACCTCTCCTCAATGAGCCGGTCGATTTGACACCTCATTCATGGGTCTACGACAAAAAATGCGGGAGGAGTAGCGTGCCGAAGTTTTGTCTTGGTGAATAGAATCACAATACTAGAATGTACATTTCCAGAAGAAAATGTGAAGTGGTGCTTGCAGTGGCAAAACTCGCCGCTCGGTTGCTAGGATGTTCTGGGTAGTTGCTATGGTGTTGCTAGGCGGTTGCTAGGGTATTGTGGGTGGTTGCTAGGGTGTTCTGGGTGGTTGCTAGGGTGTTGCTAGGCAGTTGCTAGGGTGTTCTGGGTAGTTGCTATGGTGTTGCTAGGCGGTTGCTAGGGTATTGTGGGTGGTTGCTAGGGTGTTCTGGGTGGTTGCTAGGGTGTTGCTAGGCAGTTGCTAGGGTGTTCTGGGTAGTTGCTATGGTGTTGCTAGGCAGTTGCTAGGGTATTCTGGGTGGTTGCTATGGTGATGCTAGGCGGTTGCTAGGGTGTTCTGGGTGGTTGCTAGGGTGTTGCTAGGCATTTGTTAGGGTATTGTGGGTGGTTGCTAGGGTGTTGCTAGGCGGTTGCTAGGGTGTTCTGGGTAGTTGCTAGGGTGTTGCAAGGCGGTTGCTAGAGTATTCTGGATGGTTGCTATGGTGTTGCTAGGGTATTCTGGGTGGTTGCTAGGGTGTTGCTAGGCGGTTGCCAGGGTATTCTGGGTGGTTGCTAGGGTGTTGCTAGGCGGTTGCTAGGGTATTCTGGATGGTTGCTATGGTGTTGCTAGGGTATTCTGGGTGGTTGCTAGGGTGTTGCTAGGCGGTTGCCAGGGTATTCTGGGTGGTTGCTAGGGTGTTGCTAGGCGGTTGCTAGGGTATTCTGGGTGGTTGCTATGGTGTTGCTAGGGTATTGTGGGTGGTTGCTAGGCGGTTGCTAGGGTGTTCTGGGTGGTTGCTAGGGTGTTTCTAGGTGGTTGCTAGGGTATTCTGGGTGGTTGCTAGGGTGTTGCTAGGTGGTTGCTAGGGTGTTCTGGGTGGTTGTTAGGGTGTTGCTAGGCGGTTTCTAGGGTGTTCTGGTTGGTTGCTAGGGCGTTGCTAGGCAGTTGCTAGGGTGTTCTGGGTGGTTGCTAAGGTGTTGCTAGGGTAATCTGGGTGGTTGCTATGGTGTTACTAGATGGTTGGTAGTTGTCAAAGATGGTTACTATTGAGTTTGTAGCATTTTATTGGCTGATTTAGCACTTAGCTAATCAATATTAGCATGTAGCTATTCACTGCTAGCATGTGTAGCATGTAGCAAGTCCTGTTTGCTAGCATGAGTCAAAATAGCCAACCCCCATCTCTATACGATGTTCTGATGCAGAGATATTGGTCTTGCAAAACGGTTGCTAGGGTACTCTGTTTGGTTGCTAGGGAGTGGCTTGGCAGCTGCCAATCATGAAGCTCCAAAGTCAATGTGTATGTATAAACCAACCCCCATCTCTATGCGATGTTTTGATGCAGAGATATAGGTCTTGCAAAATGGTTGCTAGGGTACTCTGTTTGGTTGCTAGGGAGTGGCTTGGCAGCTGCCAATCATGAAACTCCAAAGGCTGCTTGTCACTATGAAAGATATAAACCAACTCCCATGCCTCTGTGACATTCAGAATGGACGATATTCCTCTTTGGATTTTGGTTGCTAAGGTGCTCGACAATGGTTGCTAGGGCGTGGCTAGCAAGTGTTGAGGTGATTCATGATTGGCTGTTTGCTGGCCCGAGTCAAACGAGACCACCCTCATGTTTCTATGACAATTCAGTCCAGAGATATCCCTTCGATCTCTTTCAATGGAAGTCTATGGGAGTTGTTGCTAAGGTGCTCTAAATGGTTGCTAGGGCGTGGCTTGATAGCTTCACAATGATCCTGAGAGACTGATTGGTTGTCTGAGTAAAATGAGCCCGCCCCCTTGTCTCTATGACACTGTGATCCAGAGTTATGTTCAATATAAAAGCGGTTTCTATGGTGTAGGACGGCCCATTTCATGGGCCGTCCTACACCATAGTAAGTCAATGGGGAAACTTTGGGCAGCTCCTGCACCCCAGGGGTGCAACTTTTACCCCATTGTGTGGTATGTTCTTACAGAGCCTGTCAGCCTCTTTAAATGTGGTAAATTACACATTTCTGCGACATCCTCGTTCCGAGCTACGACTCGTCAAAGTTTTTCGCAATGTTAAGTCTATGGGATTTTTTTGGGCCGTTTTTCGCCCCTGGGGCGACCATCGTACCCCCGATCTCTTAGAAAAGTCATAGCACACCATTCCCGAACAGGCCGCACGTTTTGACACCTCATTCATGGGTCTGTGACAAAAACTGCGGGAGGAGTAGCGCGTCAAAAAGTGGCCAGAAGAATAAGAAGAATAAGAATAATAAGTATGTGAGATAACAATAGTGTTGCTTCGCCATAGGCAAGCACCACTAATAAGTATGTGAGATAACAATAGTGTTGCTTCGCCATAGGCAAGCACCACTAATAAGTATGCACAATAACACTAGTGTTGCTTTGCCATAGGCAAGCACCACTAAAAACCAACAGATACAATAGGTGCCTCTGCACCTTCGGTGCTTGGCCCCTAAATATAGCTGCAAGCAGCAACACGGGGCCAAGCCCTGCAAGGCACCGCAATTAGAACAATTACAGCAAAGTTCAAAGGCTTGGCACCGCAATTAGAACAAGTACAGCAAAGTTCAAAGGCTTAGCAGAACAAGTACTGCAAACTGCAAGTACAGCAAGCTGCAAGTACAGCAAGTATTGCAAGTACAGCAAACACAGCAAGTACTGCAAGTACTGCAAACACAGCAAGTACAGCAAGTACTGCAAGCACAGCAAGTACTGCAAGTACAGCAGCGCATCAAGCATTTAAGCACCAATAGCAGTGCAGAGCCGCAAGAACAAAAAGAGAACAAATTGAATATACATGTAAATGAAGCACAGCGAGCATTTAAGCACCAACAGCAGAGCAGAGCCGGAAGGAATTGAAATGACAACTTTATACACAATTTTAAAGTCGTCTCACATGGGACTCGAACCCACGACCACAATGGTTCGGGATTCGAGATGCATGGTTTAGCCGATTGCGCCACTCAGAGGACGTGAATTTCAAAACAGCAGAGGAGAGGGTTCAGTGTGAGAATGAGTTCACAAAAAAGTTCCATAAGCATGCTAAGCTAGCTTATTGCTAATTTAGCTTATGACGTGGTACATCCAATCCTGGCAAAATAGATATCATCGGATTCGACATGATGCAAGGAATCGATAGACACGAATTTTATGATTTTGTGACAAACTGTTCACAAGTTACAGCCTCTTAGCCAATTTTGGGTTGACCTTGTTAAATTTGTGACATCATAACTTTTTTATTACAGTATAGCAAAAAAATCGGGAACAGTACTTTTATGCGGCTCGGTCCGAAGATCATTTGAGCACATTTTGGACAATTTTGGACAAATTTTGAAGGAGGAGTAGCGAAAAAACTGTTTTACATTCGCTCCAATATGGCGGCCAGTCACATTGTTGGAAAATGACAAATGAGATATCGTCTAAATCGGCATAAACCAAGGAACATAATGTCATAAAGAACTCAAAATTTGAACAATATTTTCAAATGTTATAAGCGTTTTTTCAAAAAACAATGATATATCTGGAACACTAGGTGGCGCTGTGATCAAACTTCTCATGTCGCTTTAGGACATGGTGTCTGTCATCCCTACCAAATTGTGTGCTGATATGTCAAATAGTTTAAAAGATATTGCAATTTATGACAAAATTCAAAATGGCGGACACGTGGTACATCCCATCATGGCAAAATCGATATCCACGGATTCGGCATGATGCAAGGAATCCATAGATACCACAATTATGATTTTCTGACAAACTGTTCAAAAGTTATTGGTCAAAATAGCAATTGTTCATATCTCATGACCCATAGGTGGCGCTATTCCTAACTTTGCATTGGAACCTCAACACATGCTTCCGATGAAGTGTACCAATTTTCGTTTCAATTGATCAAACTTTGGCCGAGATACAGCCTCTTAGCCAATTTTGGGTGGACCTTGTTAAGTTTGCGACATTATAACTTTTTTTTTCCAGTATAACAAAAAAATCGGGAACAGTACTTTTATGCGGCTCAGTCTGAAGATCATTTGAGTGCATGTTTGGAGAAAATTGGACAAAATTTAAAGGAGGAGTAGCGAAATAACTGAATACTGTACATTTCAAAATGGCCACTACTGTAATGGGCGGGGTCTTAATGTAAGGTATTGGTTGTGATCAGCATGATGAGTGGAATCAGGTGTACTAAGTTTCATGTCTCTAGATCAAAGGGTTCAAAAGTTATAACCATTTCAATGTTGAATTTTTGAACTGGTGGTGGCGCTATAGAGTTGGTCCTAGAGGGTCAAAAATTGGTCCAATTACTATTCATTAGCATCACTACAAGTGTGCCAAATTTCATCATTTTCCTATGTACGGTTCATAGGGCTGCCATAGACTTCCATTTGCGGAAGAAGAAGAAGAAGAATAATAATAATAATAAATATAGCTGCAAGCAGCAACACGGGGCCAAGCCCTGCAAGGCACCGCAATTAGAACAATTACAGCAAAGTTAAAAGGCTTGGCACCGCAATTAGAACAAGTACAGCAAAGTTGAAAGGCTTGGCACCGCAAGCAGAACAAGTACTGCAAACTGCAAGTACAGCAAACTGCAAGTACAGCAAGCACAGCAAGTACAGCAAGTACTGCAAGTACAGCAGCGCATCAAGCATTTAAGCACCAATAGCAGTGCAGAGCCGCAAGAACAAAAACAGCACAAATTGAATATACATGTAAATGAAGCACAGCGAGCATTTAAGCACCAACAGCAGAGCAGAGCCGGAAGGAATTGAAATGACAACTTTATACAGAATTTTAAAGTCGTCCCACATGGGACTCGAACCCACGACCAGAATGGTTCGGGATTCGAAATGCATGGTTTAGCTGATTGCGCCACTCAGAAGACATGAATTTCAAAACAGCAGAGGAGAGGGTTCAGTGTGAGAATGAGTTCACAAAAAAGTTCCATAAGCATGCTAAGCTAGCTTATTGCTAATTTAGCTTATGACGTGGTCCATCCAATCCTGGCAAAATAGATATCATCGGATTCGACATGATGCAAGGAATCGATAGACACCAATTTTATGATTTTGTGACAAACTGTTCACAAGTTACAGCCTCTTAGCCAATTTTGGGTTGACCTTGTTAAATTTGTGACATCATAACTTTTTTATTACAGTATAGCAAAAAAATCGGGAACAGTACTTTTATGCGGCTCGGTCCGAAGATCATTTGAGCAAATTTTGGACAATTTTGGACAAATTTTGAAGGAGGAGTAGCGAAAAAACTGTTTTACATTCGCTCCAATATGGCGGCCAGTCACATTGTTGGAAAATGACAAATGAGATATCGTCTAAATCGGCATAAACCAAGGAACATAATGTCATAAAGAACTCAAAATTTGAACAATATTTTCAAATGTTATAAGCGTTTTTTCAAAAAACAATGATATATCTGGAACACTAGGTGGCGCTGTGATCAAACTTCTCATGTCGCTTTAGGACATGGTGTCGGTCATCCTTACCAAATTGTGTGCTGATATGTCAAATAGTTTAAAAGATATTGCAATTTATGACAAAATTCAAAATGGCGGACACGTGGTACATCCCATCATGGCAAAATCGATATCCACGGATTCGGCATGACGCAAGGAATCCATAGATACCACAATTATGAATTTCTGACAAACTGTTGAAAAGTTATTGGCCAAAATAGCAATTTGTCATATCTCATGACCCGTAGGTGGCGCTATTCCCAACTTTGGCATGGGACCTCAGAACATGCTTCCGATGAAGTGTACCAATTTTCGTTTTGATTGATCAAACTTTGGCCGAGATACAGCCTCTTAGCCAATTTTGGGTGGACCTTGTTAAGTTTGCGACATTATAACTTTTTTTTTCCAGTATAACAAAAAAATCGGGAACAGTACTTTTATGCGGCTCAGTCTGAAGATCATTTGAGTGCATGTTTGGAGAAAATTGGACAAAATTTGAAGGAGGAGTAGCGAAATAACTGAATACTGTACATTTCAAAATGGCCACTACTGTAATGGGCGGGGTCTTAATGTAAGGTATTGGTTGTGATCAACATGATGAGAGGAATCAGGTGTACCAAGTTTCATGTCTCTAGATCAAAGGGTTCAAAAGTTATAACCATTTCAATGTTACAATTTTGAACTGGTGGTGGCGCTATAGAGTTGGTCCTAGAGGGTCAAAAATTGGTCCAATTACTATTCATTAGCATCACTACAAGTGTGCCAAATTTCATCATTTTCCTATGTACGGTTCATAGGGCTGCCATAGACTTCCATTTGCGGAAGAAGAAGAAGAAGAATAATAATAAGAAAACTAACAGATACAATAGGTGCCTCTGCACCTTCGGTGCTTGGCCCCTAAAAACCAACAGATACAATAGGTGCCTCTGCACCTTCGGTGCTTGGCCCCTAAATATAGCTGCAAGCAGCAACACGGGGCCAAGCCCTGCAAGGCACCGCAATTAGAACAATTACAGCAAAGTTCAAAGGCTTGGCACCACAATTAGAACAAGTACAGCAAAGTTCAAAGGCTTGGCACCGCAAGCAGAACAAGTACTGCAAACTGCAAGTACAGCAAGCTGCAAGTACAGCAAGTACAGCAAGCACAGCAAGTACAGCAAGTACAAGTACAGCAAGTACAGCAAGCACAGCAAGTACAGCAAGTACTGCAAGTACAGCAGCGCATCAAGCATTTAAGCACCAATAGCAGTGCAGAGCCGCAAGAACAAAAACAGCACAAATTGAATATACATGTAAATGAAGCACAGCGAGCATTTAAGCACCAACAGCAGAGCAGAGCTGGAAGGAATTGAAATGACAACTTTATAGTCATCCCATATGGGACTCGAACCCACGACCAGAATGGTTCGGGATTCGAGATGCATGGTTTAGCTGATTGCGCCACTCAGAGGACGTGAATTTCAAGACAGCAGAGGAGAGGGTTCAGTGTGAGAATGAGTTCACAAAAAAGTTCCATGACATGTTAACCAGATTAGCATGCTAAGCTAGCTTAATGCTAATTTAGCTTATGACGTGGTACATCCAATCCTGGCAAAATAGATATCATCGGATTCGACATCATGCAAGGAATCGATAGACACCAATTTTATGATTTTGTGACAAACTGTTCACAAGTTACAGCCTCTGAACCAATGTTGGGTCGAACTTGTTACATTTGCGACATCATAACTTTTTTTTTTCCAGTATAGCAAAAAAATCGGGAACAGTACTTCTGTGCGGCTCGGTCCGAAGATCATTTGAGCAAATTTTGGACAATTTTGGACAAATTTTGAAGGAGGAGTAGCGAAAAAACTGTTTTACATTCGCTCCAATATGGCGGCCAGTCACATTGTTGGAAAATAGCATATGAGATATCGTTGAAATCGGCATAAGCCAAGGAATATATTGACATAAATAAATCAAATTTCAAGCAATGATAGCAAAAGTTATAAGCGTTTTTTCAAAAAACAATGATATCTCTGGAACACTAGGTGGCGCTGTGATCAAACTTCTCATGTACCTTCGGGCCATGCTAATGATGATCCATACCAAATGTGGTGAGGAAATTTCAAATAGTTTAAAAGATATTGCAAATTATGACAAAATTCAAAATGGCGGACACGGGGTACATCCCATCATGGCAAAATTGATATCCACGGATTCGGCATGATGCAAGGAATCCATAGATACCACAATTATGAATTTCTGACAAACTGTTCAAAAGTAATTGGCCAAAATAGCAATTTGTCATATCTCATGACCCGTAGGTGGCGCTATTCCCAACTTTGGCATGGGACCTCAGAACATGCTTCCGATGAAGTGTACCAATTTTCGTTTCGATTGATCAAACTTTGGCCGAGATACAGCCTCTTAGCCAATTTTGGGTGGACCTTGTTAAGTTTGCGACATTATAACTTTTTTTTTCCAGTATAACAAAAAAATCGGGAACAGTACTTTTATGCGGCTCAGTCTGAAGATCATTTGAGTGCATGTTTGGAGAAAATTGGACAAAATTTGAAGGAGGAGTAGCGAAATAACTGAATACTGTACATTTCAAAATGGCCACTACTGTAATGGGCGGGGTCTTAATGTAAGGTATTGGTTGTGATCAGCATGATGAGTGGAATCAGGTGTACTAAGTTTCATGTCTCTAGATCAAAGGGTTCAAAAGTTATAACCATTTCAATGTTGAATTTTTGAACTGGTGGTGGCGCTATAGAGTTGGTCCTAGAGGGTCAAAAATTGGTCCAATTACTATTCATTAGCATCACTACAAGTGTGCCAAATTTCATCATTTTCCTATGTACGGTTCATAGGGCTGCCATAGACTTCCATTTGCGGAAGAAGAAGAAGAAGAATAATAATAAGAAAACCAACAGATACAATAGGTGCCTCTGCACCTTCGGTGCTTGGCCCCTAATAATAAGAAAACTAACAGATACAATAGGTGCCTCTGCACCTTCGGTGCTTGGCCCCTAAATATAGCTGCAAGCAGCAACACGGGGCCAAGCCCTGCAAGGCACCGCAATTAGAACAATTACAGCAAAGTTCAAAGGCTTGGCACCGCAATTAGAACAAGTACAGCAAAGTTCAAAGGCTTGGCACCGCAAGCAGAACAAGTACTGCAAACTGCAAGTACAGCAAGCTGCAAGTACAGCAAGTACAGCAAGCACAGCAAGTACAGCAAGTACAGCAAGTACAAGTACAGCAAGTACAGCAAGCACAGCAAGTACAGCAAGTACTGCAAGTACAGCAGCGCATCAAGCATTTAAGCACCAATAGCAGTGCAGAGCCGCAAGAACAAAAACAGCACAAATTGAATATACATGTAAATGAAGCACAGCGAGCATTTAAGCACCAACAGCAGAGCAGAGCTGGAAGGAATTGAAATGACAACTTTATAGTCATCCCATATGGGACTCGAACCCACGACCAGAATGGTTCGGGATTCGAGATGCATGGTTTAGCTGATTGCGCCACTCAGAGGACGTGAATTTCAAGACAGCAGAGGAGAGGGTTCAGTGTGAGAATGAGTTCACAAAAAAGTTCCATGACATGTTAACCAGATTAGCATGCTAAGCTAGCTTAATGCTAATTTAGCTTATGACGTGGTACATCCAATCCTGGCAAAATAGATATCATCGGATTCGACATGATGCAAGGAATCGATAGACACCAATTTTATGATTTTGTGACAAACTGTTCACAAGTTACAGCCTCTGAACCAATGTTGGGTCGAACTTGTTAAATTTGCGACATCATAACTTTTTTTTTTCCAGTATAGCAAAAAAATCGGGAACAGTACTTCTGTGCGGCTCGGTCCGAAGATCATTTGAGAAAATTTTGGACAATTTTGGACAAATTTTGAAGGAGGAGTAGCGAAAAAACTGTTTTACATTCGCTCCAATATGGCGGCCAGTCACATTGTTGGAAAATAGCATATGAGATATCGTTGAAATCGGCATAAGCCAAGGAATATATTGACATAAATAAATCAAATTTCAAGCAATGATAGCAAAAGTTATAAGCGTTTTTTCAAAAAACAATGATATCTCTGGAACACTAGGTGGCGCTGTGATCAAACTTCTCATGTACCTTCGGGCCATGCTAATGATGATCCATACCAAATGTGGTGAGGAAATTTCAAATAGTTTAAAAGATATTGCAAATTATGACAAAATTCAAAATGGCGGACACGGGGTACATCCCATCATGGCAAAATTGATATCCACGGATTCAGCATGATGCAAGGAATCCATAGATACCACAATTATGAATTTCTGACAAACTGTTCAAAAGTAATTGGCCAAAATAGCAATTTGTCATATCTCATGACCCGTAGGTGGCGCTATTCCCAACTTTGGCATGGGACCTCAGAACATGCTTCCGATGAAGTGTACCAATTTTCGTTTCGATTGATCAAACTTTGGCCGAGATACAGCCTCTTAGCCAATTTTGGGTGGACCTTGTTAAGTTTGCGACATTATAACTTTTTTTTTCCAGTATAACAAAAAAATCGGGAACAGTACTTTTATGCGGCTCAGTCTGAAGATCATTTGAGTGCATGTTTGGAGAAAATTGGACAAAATTTGAAGGAGAAGTAGCGAAATAACTGAATACTGTACATTTCAAAATGGCCACTACTGTAATGGGCGGGGTCCTAATGTAAGGTATTGGTTGTGATCAGCATGATGAGTGGAATCAGGTGTACTAAGTTTCATGTCTCTAGATCAAAGGGTTCAAAAGTTATAACCATTTCAATGTTGAATTTTTGAACTGGTGGTGGCGCTATAGAGTTGGTCCTAGAGGGTCAAAAATTGGTCCAATTACTATTCATTAGCATCACTACAAGTGTGCCAAATTTCATCATTTTCCTATGTACGGTTCATAGGGCTGCCATAGACTTCCATTTGCGGAAGAAGAAGAAAACTATTATTCTGACAATAACAATTGCTAATATAGCTGCAAGCAGCAACACGGGGCCAAGCCCTGCAAGGCACCGCAATTAGAACAATTACAGCAAAGTTCAAAGGCTTGGCACCACAATTAGAACAAGTACAGCAAAGTTCAAAGGCTTGGCACCGCAAGCAGAACAAGTACTGCAAACTGCAAGTACAGCAAGCTGCAAGTACACCAAGTACAGCAAGCACAGCAAGTACAGCAAGTACAAGTACAGCAAGTACAGCAAGCACAGCAAGTACAGCAAGTACTGCAAGTACAGCAGCGCATCAAGCATTTAAGCACCAATAGCAGTGCAGAGCCGCAAGAACAAAAACAGCACAAATTGAATATACATGTAAATGAAGCACAGCGAGCATTTAAGCACCAACAGCAGAGCAGAGCTGGAAGGAATTGAAATGACAACTTTATAGTCATCCCATATGGGACTCGAACCCACGACCAGAATGGTTCGGGATTCGAGATGCATGGTTTAGCTGATTGCGCCACTCAGAGGACGTGAATTTCAAGACAGCAGAGGAGAGGGTTCAGTGTGAGAATGAGTTCACAAAAAAGTTCCATGACATGTTAACCAGATTAGCATGCTAAGCTAGCTTAATGCTAATTTAGCTTATGACGTGGTACATCCAATCCTGGCAAAATAGATATCATCGGATTCGACATCATGCAAGGAATCGATAGACACCAATTTTATGATTTTGTGACAAACTGTTCACAAGTTACAGCCTCTGAACCAATGTTGGGTCGAACTTGTTACATTTGCGACATCATAACTTTTTTTTTTCCAGTATAGCAAAAAAATCGGGAACAGTACTTCTGTGCGGCTCGGTCCGAAGATCATTTGAGCAAATTTTGGACAATTTTGGACAAATTTTGAAGGAGGAGTAGCGAAAAAACTGTTTTACATTCGCTCCAATATGGCGGCCAGTCACATTGTTGGAAAATAGCATATGAGATATCGTTGAAATCGGCATAAGCCAAGGAATATATTGACATAAATAAATCAAATTTCAAGCAATGATAGCAAAAGTTATAAGCGTTTTTTCAAAAAACAATGATATCTCTGGAACACTAGGTGGCGCTGTGATCAAACTTCTCATGTACCTTCGGGCCATGCTAATGATGATCCATACCAAATGTGGTGAGGAAATTTCAAATAGTTTAAAAGATATTGCAAATTATGACAAAATTCAAAATGGCGGACACGGGGTACATCCCATCATGGCAAAATTGATATCCACGGATTCGGCATGATGCAAGGAATCCATAGATACCACAATTATGAATTTCTGACAAACTGTTCAAAAGTAATTGGCCAAAATAGCAATTTGTCATATCTCATGACCCGTAGGTGGCGCTATTCCCAACTTTGGCATGGGACCTCAGAACATGCTTCCGATGAAGTGTACCAATTTTCGTTTCGATTGATCAAACTTTGGCCGAGATACAGCCTCTTAGCCAATTTTGGGTGGACCTTGTTAAGTTTGCGACATTATAACTTTTTTTTTCCAGTATAACAAAAAAATCGGGAACAGTACTTTTATGCGGCTCAGTCTGAAGATCATTTGAGTGCATGTTTGGAGAAAATTGGACAAAATTTGAAGGAGGAGTAGCGAAATAACTGAATACTGTACATTTCAAAATGGCCACTACTGTAATGGGCGGGGTCTTAATGTAAGGTATTGGTTGTGATCAGCATGATGAGTGGAATCAGGTGTACTAAGTTTCATGTCTCTAGATCAAAGGGTTCAAAAGTTATAACCATTTCAATGTTGAATTTTTGAACTGGTGGTGGCGCTATAGAGTTGGTCCTAGAGGGTCAAAAATTGGTCCAATTACTATTCATTAGCATCACTACAAGTGTGCCAAATTTCATCATTTTCCTATGTACGGTTCATAGGGCTGCCATAGACTTCCATTTGCGGAAGAAGAAGAAGAAGAATAATAATAAGAAAACCAACAGATACAATAGGTGCCTCTGCACCTTCGGTGCTTGGCCCCTAAATATAGCTGCAAGCAGCAACACGGGGCCAAGCCCTGCAAGGCACCGCAATTAGAACAATTACAGCAAAGTTCAAAGGCTTGGCACCGCAATTAGAACAATTACAGCAAAGGTAAAAGGCTTGGCACCGCAATTAGAACAAGTACAGCAAAGTTGAAAGGCTTGGCACCGCAAGCAGAACAAGTACTGCAAACTGCAAGTACAGCAAGCTGCAAGTACAGCAAGCACAGCAAGTACAGCAAGCACAGCAAGTACAGCAAGTACAGCAAGTACAACAAGTACAGCAAGTACAGCAAGCACAGCAAGTACAGCAAGCACAGCAAGTACAGCAAGTACTGCAAGTACAGCAGCGCATCAAGCATTTAAGCACCAATAGCAGTGCAGAGCCGCAAGAACAAAAACAGCACAAATTGAATATACATGTAAATGAAGCACAGCAAGCATTTAAGCACCAACAGCAGAACAGAGCCGGAAGGAATTGAAATGACAACTTTATACACAATTTTAAAGTCATCCCACATGGGACTCGAACGCACGACCAGAATGGTTCGGGATTCGAGATGCATGGTTTAGCTGATTGCGCCACTCAGAGGACATGAATTTCAATGCAGCAGAGGAGAGGGTTCAGTGTGAGAATGAGTTCACAAAAAAGTTCCATAAGCATGCTAAGCTAGCTTATTGCTAATTTAGCTTATGACGTGGTACATCCAATCCTGGCAAAATAGATATCATCGGATTCGACATGATGCAAGGAATCGATAGACACCAATTTTATGATTTTGTGACAAACTGTTCACAAGTTACAGCCTCTTAGCCAATTTTGGGTTGACCTTGTTAAATTTGTGACATCATAACTTTTTTATTACAGTATAGCAAAAAAATCGGGAACAGTACTTTTATGCGGCTCGGTCCGAAGATCATTTGAGCAAATTTTGGACAATTTTGGACAAATTTTGAAGGAGGAGTAGCGAAAAAACTGTTTTACATTCGCTCCAATATGGCGGCCAGTCACATTGTTGGAAAATGACAAATGAGATATCGTCTAAATCGGCATAAACCAAGGAATATATTGACATAAAGAAATCAAATTTCAAGCAATGATAGCAAAAGTTATAAGCGTTTTTTCAAAAAACAATGATATCTCTGGAACACTAGGTGGCGCTGTGATCAAACTTCTCAAGTACCTTCGGGCCATGCTAATGATGATCCATACCAAATGTGGTGAGGAAATTTCAAATAGTTTAAAAGATATTGCAAATTATGACAAAATTCAAAATGGCGGACACGTGGTACATCCCATCATGGCAAAATCGATATCCACGGATTCGGCATGATGCAAGGAATCCATAGATACCACAATTATGAATTTCTGACAAACTGTTCAAAAGTTATTGGCCAAAATAGCAATTTGTCATATCTCATGACCCGTAGGTGGCGCTATTCCCAACTTTGGCATGGGACCTCAGAATATGCTTCCGATGAAGCGTACCAACTTTCGTATCGATTGATCAAACTTTGGCAGAGATACAGCCTCTTAGCCAATTTTGGGTGGACCTCGTTAAGTTTGCGACATTATAACTTTTTTTTTTCCAGTATAACAAAAAAATCGGGAACAGTACTTTTATGCGGCTCAGTCTGAAGATCATTTGAGTGCATGTTTGGAGAAAATTGGACAAAATTTGAAGGAGGAGTAGCGAAATAACTGAATACTGTACATTTAAAAATGGCCACTACTGTAATGGGCGGGGTCTTAATGTATGGTATTGGTTGTGATCAGCATGATGAGTGGAATCAGGTGTACTAAGTTTCATGTCTCTAGATCAAAGGGTTCAAAAGTTATAACCATTTCAATGTTGAATTTTTGAACTGGTGGTGGCGCTATAGAGTTGGTCCTAGAGACTCAATATTTGGCTCAATTACTTTTCATGACCATCACTATAAGTGTGCCAAATTTCATCATTTTCCTATGTACGGTTCATAGGGCTGCCATAGACTTCCATTTGCGGAAGAAGAAGAAGAAGAATAATAATAAGAATATAGCTGCAAGCAGCAACACGGGGCCAAGCCCTGCAAGGCACCGCAATTAGAACAATTACAGCAAAGTTAAAAGGCTTGGCACCGCAATTAGAACAAGTACAGCAAAGTTGAAAGGCTTGGCACCGCAAGCAGAACAAGTACTGCAAACTGCAAGTACAGCAAACTGCAAGTACAGCAAGCACAGCAAGTACAGCAAGTACTGCAAGTACAGCAGCGCATCAAGCATTTAAGCACCAATAGCAGTGCAGAGCCGCAAGAACAAAAACAGCACAAATTGAATATACATGTAAATGAAGCACAGCGAGCATTTAAGCACCAACAGCAGAGCAGAGCCGGAAGGAATTGAAATGACAACTTTATACAGAATTTTAAAGTCGTCCCACATGGGACTCGAACCCACGACCAGAATGGTTCGGGATTCGAAATGCATGGTTTAGCTGATTGCGCCACTCAGAAGACATGAATTTCAAAACAGCAGAGGAGAGGGTTCAGTGTGAGAATGAGTTCACAAAAAAGTTCCATAAGCATGCTAAGCTAGCTTATTGCTAATTTAGCTTATGACGTGGTCCATCCAATCCTGGCAAAATAGATATCATCGGATTCGACATGATGCAAGGAATCGATAGACACCAATTTTATGATTTTGTGACAAACTGTTCACAAGTTACAGCCTCTTAGCCAATTTTGGGTTGACCTTGTTAAATTTGTGACATCATAACTTTTTTATTACAGTATAGCAAAAAAATCGGGAACAGTACTTTTATGCGGCTCGGTCCGAAGATCATTTGAGCAAATTTTGGACAATTTTGGACAAATTTTGAAGGAGGAGTAGCGAAAAAACTGTTTTACATTCGCTCCAATATGGCGGCCAGTCACATTGTTGGAAAATGACAAATGAGATATCGTCTAAATCGGCATAAACCAAGGAACATAATGTCATAAAGAACTCAAAATTTGAACAATATTTTCAAATGTTATAAGCGTTTTTTCAAAAAACAATGATATATCTGGAACACTAGGTGGCGCTGTGATCAAACTTCTCATGTCGCTTTAGGACATGGTGTCGGTCATCCTTACCAAATTGTGTGCTGATATGTCAAATAGTTTAAAAGATATTGCAATTTATGACAAAATTCAAAATGGCGGACACGTGGTACATCCCATCATGGCAAAATCGATATCCACGGATTCGGCATGACGCAAGGAATCCATAGATACCACAATTATGAATTTCTGACAAACTGTTGAAAAGTTATTGGCCAAAATAGCAATTTGTCATATCTCATGACCCGTAGGTGGCGCTATTCCCAACTTTGGCATGGGACCTCAGAACATGCTTCCGATGAAGTGTACCAATTTTCGTTTTGATTGATCAAACTTTGGCCGAGATACAGCCTCTTAGCCAATTTTGGGTGGACCTTGTTAAGTTTGCGACATTATAACTTTTTTTTTCCAGTATAACAAAAAAATCGGGAACAGTACTTTTATGCGGCTCAGTCTGAAGATCATTTGAGTGCATGTTTGGAGAAAATTGGACAAAATTTGAAGGAGGAGTAGCGAAATAACTGAATACTGTACATTTCAAAATGGCCACTACTGTAATGGGCGGGGTCTTAATGTAAGGTATTGGTTGTGATCAACATGATGAGAGGAATCAGGTGTACCAAGTTTCATGTCTCTAGATCAAAGGGTTCAAAAGTTATAACCATTTCAATGTTACAATTTTGAACTGGTGGTGGCGCTATAGAGTTGGTCCTAGAGGGTCAAAAATTGGTCCAATTACTATTCATTAGCATCACTACAAGTGTGCCAAATTTCATCATTTTCCTATGTACGGTTCATAGGGCTGCCATAGACTTCCATTTGCGGAAGAAGAAGAAGAAGAATAATAATAAGAAAACTAACAGATACAATAGGTGCCTCTGCACCTTCGGTGCTTGGCCCCTAAAAACCAACAGATACAATAGGTGCCTCTGCACCTTCGGTGCTTGGCCCCTAAATATAGCTGCAAGCAGCAACACGGGGCCAAGCCCTGCAAGGCACCGCAATTAGAACAAGTACAGCAAAGTTCAAAGGCTTAGCAGAACAAGTACTGCAAACTGCAAGTACAGCAAGCTGCAAGTACAGCAAGTACTGCAAGTACAGCAAACACAGCAAGTACAGCAAGTACTGCAAACACAGCAAGTACAGCAAGTACTGCAAGCACAGCAAGCACAGCAAGTACTGCAAGTACAGCAGCGCATCAAGCATTTAAGCACCAATAGCAGTGCAGAGCCGCAAGAACAAAAAGAGAACAAATTGAATATACATGTAAATGAAGCACAGCGAGCATTTAAGCACCAACAGCAGAGCAGAGCCGGAAGGAATTGAAATGACAACTTTATACACAATTTTAAAGTCGTCTCACATGGGACTCGAACCCACAACCACAATGGTTTGGGATTCGAGAAGCATGGTTTAGCCGATTGCGCCACTCAGAGGACGTGAATTTCAAACCAGCAGAGGAGAGGGTTCAGTGTGAGAATGAGTTCACAAAAAAGTTCCATGACATGTTAACCAGATTAGCATGCTAAGCTAGCTTATTGCTAATTTAGCTTATGACGTGGTACATCCAATCCTGGCAAAATAGATATCATCGGATTCGACATGATGCAAGGAATCGATAGACACCAATTTTATGATTTTGTGATAAACTGTTCACAAGTTACAGCCTCTTAGCCAATTTTGGGTTGACCTTGTTAAATTTGTGACATCATAACTTTTTTATTACAGTATAGCAAAAAAATCGGGAACAGTACTTTTATGCGGCTCGGTCCGAAGATCATTTGAGCAAATTTTGGACAATTTTGGACAAATTTTGAAGGAGGAGTAGCGAAAAAACTGTTTTACATTCGCTCCAATATGGCGGCCAGTCACATTGTTGGAAAATGACAAATGAGATATCGTCTAAATCGGCATAAACCAAGGAACATACTGTCATAAAGAACTCAAAATTTGAACAATATTTTCAAATGTTATAAGCGTTTTTTCAAAAAACAATGATATATCTGGAACACTAGGTGGCGCTGTGATCAAACTTCTCATGTCGCTTTAGGACATGGTGTCGGTCATCCCTACCAAATTGTGTGCTGATATGTCAAATAGTTTAAAAGATATTGCAATTTATGACAAAATTCAAAATGGCGGACACGTGGTACATCCCATCATGGCAAAATCGATATCCACGGATTCGGCATGATGCAAGGAATCCATAGATACCACAATTATGATTTTCTGACAAACTGTTCAAAAGTTATTGGTCAAAATAGCAATTGTTCATATCTCATGACCCATAGGTGGCGCTATTCCCAACTTTGCATTGGAACCTCAACACATGCTTCTGATGAAGTGTACCAATTTTCGTTTTGATTGATCAAACTTTGGCCGAGATACAGCCTCTTAGCCTATTTTGGGTGGACCTCGTTAAGTTTGCGACATTATAACTTTTTTTTTCCAGTATAACAAAAAAATCGGGAACAGTACTTTTATGCGGCTCAGTCTGAAGATCATTTGAGTGCATGTTTGGAGAAAATTGGACAAAATTTGAAGGAGGAGTAGCGAAAAAACTGAATACTGTACATTTCAAAATGGCCACTACTGTAATGGGCGGGGTCTTAATGTAAGGTATTGGTTGTGATCAGCATGATGAGTGGAATCAGGTGTACTAAGTTTCATGTCTCTAGATCAAAGGGTTCAAAAGTTATAACCATTTCAATGTTGAATTTTTGAACTGGTGGTGGCGCTATAGAGTTGGTCCTAGAGGGTCAAAAATTGGTCCAATTACTATTCACTAGCATCACTACAAGTGTGCCAAATTTCATCATTTTCCTATGTACGGTTCATAGGGCTGCCATAGACTTCCATTTGCGGAAGAAGAAGAAGAAGAATAATAATAAGAAAACCAACAGATACAATAGGTGCCTCTGCACCTTCGGTGCTTGGCCCCTAATTAAAGCTGCAAGCAGCCTTACGGGGCCAAGCCTTCAATGGTTCCATGGGTTCAAAAAGTACTTAAAAATACTTTGCTTTCCAAACTTTAAAAGAAACTTTAATAACCAAAGTATTCTTACTTATTAACTTCTTACCTCATAAAAGAAATGAGATCATCCAGCTGCCGAGGTTCAGTAGTAAAAAAGAGAATGGACTCAAAATAAAGACTTTGCATATAAATGAAACACACGTTGTATTTAATAGGAAGAAAGAATAGTACAATGCTTTTCAGTATGATAAAGAAATTGAAATGACACAACTTTATAGTCATCCCATATGGGACTCGAACCCACGACCAGAATGGTTCGGGATTCGAGATGCATGGTTTAGCTGATTGCGCCACTCAGAGGACGTGAATTTCAAGACAGCAGAGGAGAGGGTTCAGTGTGAGAATGAGTTCACAAAAAAGTTCCATGACATGTTAACCAGATTAGCATGCTAAGCTAGCTTAATGCTAATTTAGCTTATGACGTGGTACATCCAATCCTGGCAAAATAGATATCATCGGATTCGACATCATGCAAGGAATCGATAGACACCAATTTTATGATTTTGTGACAAACTGTTCACAAGTTACAGCCTCTGAACCAATGTTGGGTCGAACTTGTTACATTTGCGACATCATAACTTTTTTTTTTCCAGTATAGCAAAAAAATCGGGAACAGTACTTCTGTGTGGCTCGGTCCGAAGATCATTTGAGAAAATTTTGGACAATTTTGGACAAATTTTGAAGGAGGAGTAGCGAAAAAACTGTTTTACATTCGCTCCAATATGGCGGCCAGTCACATTGTTGGAAAATAGCATATGAGATATCGTTGAAATCGGCATAAGCCAAGGAATATATTGACATAAATAAATCAAATTTCAAGCAATGATAGCAAAAGTTATAAGCGTTTTTTCAAAAAACAATGACATCTCTGGAACACTAGGTGGCGCTGTGATCAAACTTCTAATGTACCTTCGGGGCATGCTAATGATGATCCATACCAAATGTGGTGAGGAAATTTCAAATAGTTTAAAAGATATTGCAAATTATGACAAAATTCAAAATGGCGGACACGTGGTACATCCCATCATGGCAAAATCGATATCCACGGATTCGGCATGATGCAAGGAATCCATAGATACCACAATTATGAATTTCTGACAAACTGTTCAAAAGTTATTGGCCAAAATAGCAATTTCTCATATCTCATGACCCGTAGGTGGCGCCATTCCCAACTTTGGCATGGAACCTCAGAACATGCTTCCGATGAAGTGTACCAATTTTCATTTCAATTGATCAAACTTTGGCCGAGATACAGCCTCTTAGCCAATTTTGGGTGGACCTCGTTAAGTTTGCGACACCATAACTTTTGAACAAAGATGAGTAAAAAAAATCGGGAACAGTACTTTTATGCGGCTCAGTCTGACGATCATTTGAGCCCATGTTTGGAGAAAATTGGACAAAATTTGATGGAGGAGTAGCGAAAAAACGGAATACTGTACATTTCAAAATGGCCACTACTGTAATGGGCGGGGTCTTAATGTAAGGTATTGGTTGTGATCAGCATGATGAGTGGAATCAGGTGTACCAAGTTTGATGTCTCTAGATCAAAGGGTTTAAAAGTTATAACCATTTCAATGTTGAATTTATGAACTGGTGGTGGCGCTATAGAGTTGGTCCTAGAGGGTCAAAAATTGGTCCAATTACTATTCATTAGCATCACTACAAGTGTGCCAAATTTCATCATTTTCCTACTTACGGTTCATAGGGCTGCCATAGACTCCCATTCACGGAATAATAATAATAATAAGAATATAGCTGCAAGCAGCAACACGGGGCCAAGCCCTGCAAGGCACCGCAATTAGAACAAGTACAGCAAAGTTCAAAGGCTTAGCAGAACAAGTACTGCAAACTGCAAGTACAGCAAGCTGCAAGTACAGCAAGTACTGCAAGTACAGCAAACACAGCAAGTACAGCAAGTACTGCAAACACAGCAAGTACAGCAAGTACTGCAAGCACAGCAAGCACAGCAAGTACTGCAAGTACAGCAGCGCATCAAGCATTTAAGCACCAATAGCAGTGCAGAGCCGCAAGAACAAAAAGAGAACAAATTGAATATACATGTAAATGAAGCACAGCGAGCATTTAAGCACCAACAGCAGAGCAGAGCCGGAAGGAATTGAAATGACAACTTTATACACAATTTTAAAGTCGTCTCACATGGGACTCGAACCCACAACCACAATGGTTTGGGATTCGAGAAGCATGGTTTAGCCGATTGCGCCACTCAGAGGACGTGAATTTCAAACCAGCAGAGGAGAGGGTTCAGTGTGAGAATGAGTTCACAAAAAAGTTCCATGACATGTTAACCAGATTAGCATGCTAAGCTAGCTTATTGCTAATTTAGCTTATGACGTGGTACATCCAATCCTGGCAAAATAGATATCATCGGATTCGACATGATGCAAGGAATCGATAGACACCAATTTTATGATTTTGTGATAAACTGTTCACAAGTTACAGCCTCTTAGCCAATTTTGGGTTGACCTTGTTAAATTTGTGACATCATAACTTTTTTATTACAGTATAGCAAAAAAATCGGGAACAGTACTTTTATGCGGCTCGGTCCGAAGATCATTTGAGCAAATTTTGGACAATTTTGGACAAATTTTGAAGGAGGAGTAGCGAAAAAACTGTTTTACATTCGCTCCAATATGGCGGCCAGTCACATTGTTGGAAAATGACAAATGAGATATCGTCTAAATCGGCATAAACCAAGGAACATACTGTCATAAAGAACTCAAAATTTGAACAATATTTTCAAATGTTATAAGCGTTTTTTCAAAAAACAATGATATATCTGGAACACTAGGTGGCGCTGTGATCAAACTTCTCATGTCGCTTTAGGACATGGTGTCGGTCATCCCTACCAAATTGTGTGCTGATATGTCAAATAGTTTAAAAGATATTGCAATTTATGACAAAATTCAAAATGGCGGACACGTGGTACATCCCATCATGGCAAAATCGATATCCACGGATTCGGCATGATGCAAGGAATCCATAGATACCACAATTATGATTTTCTGACAAACTGTTCAAAAGTTATTGGTCAAAATAGCAATTGTTCATATCTCATGACCCATAGGTGGCGCTATTCCCAACTTTGCATTGGAACCTCAACACATGCTTCTGATGAAGTGTACCAATTTTCGTTTTGATTGATCAAACTTTGGCCGAGATACAGCCTCTTAGCCTATTTTGGGTGGACCTCGTTAAGTTTGCGACATTATAACTTTTTTTTTCCAGTATAACAAAAAAATCGGGAACAGTACTTTTATGCGGCTCAGTCTGAAGATCATTTGAGTGCATGTTTGGAGAAAATTGGACAAAATTTGAAGGAGGAGTAGCGAAAAAACTGAATACTGTACATTTCAAAATGGCCACTACTGTAATGGGCGGGGTCTTAATGTAAGGTATTGGTTGTGATCAGCATGATGAGTGGAATCAGGTGTACTAAGTTTCATGTCTCTAGATCAAAGGGTTCAAAAGTTATAACCATTTCAATGTTGAATTTTTGAACTGGTGGTGGCGCTATAGAGTTGGTCCTAGAGGGTCAAAAATTGGTCCAATTACTATTCACTAGCATCACTACAAGTGTGCCAAATTTCATCATTTTCCTATGTACGGTTCATAGGGCTGCCATAGACTTCCATTTGCGGAAGAAGAAGAAGAAGAATAATAATAATAAATATAGCTGCAAGCAGCAACACGGGGCCAAGCCCTGCAAGGCACCGCAATTAGAACAAGTACAGCAAAGTTCAAAGGCTTAGCAGAACAAGTACTGCAAACTGCAAGTACAGCAAGCTGCAAGTACAGCAAGTACTGCAAGTACAGCAAACACAGCAAGTACAGCAAGTACTGCAAACACAGCAAGTACAGCAAGTACTGCAAGCACAGCAAGCACAGCAAGTACTGCAAGTACAGCAGCGCATCAAGCATTTAAGCACCAATAGCAGTGCAGAGCCGCAAGAACAAAAAGAGAACAAATTGAATATACATGTAAATGAAGCACAGCGAGCATTTAAGCACCAACAGCAGAGCAGAGCCGGAAGGAATTGAAATGACAACTTTATACACAATTTTAAAGTCGTCTCACATGGGACTCGAACCCACAACCACAATGGTTTGGGTTTCGAGAAGCATGGTTTAGCCGATTGCGCCACTCAGAGGACGTGAATTTCAAACCAGCAGAGGAGAGGGTTCAGTGTGAGAATGAGTTCACAAAAAAGTTCCATGACATGTTAACCAGATTAGCATGCTAAGCTAGCTTATTGCTAATTTAGCTTATGACGTGGTACATCCAATCCTGGCAAAATAGATATCATCGGATTCGACATGATGCAAGGAATCGATAGACACCAATTTTATGATTTTGTGATAAACTGTTCACAAGTTACAGCCTCTTAGCCAATTTTGGGTTGACCTTGTTAAATTTGTGACATCATAACTTTTTTATTACAGTATAGCAAAAAAATCGGGAACAGTACTTTTATGCGGCTCGGTCCGAAGATCATTTGAGCAAATTTTGGACAATTTTGGACAAATTTTGAAGGAGGAGTAGCGAAAAAACTGTTTTACATTCGCTCCAATATGGCGGCCAGTCACATTGTTGGAAAATGACAAATGAGATATCGTCTAAATCGGCATAAACCAAGGAACATACTGTCATAAAGAACTCAAAATTTGAACAATATTTTCAAATGTTATAAGCGTTTTTTCAAAAAACAATGATATATCTGGAACACTAGGTGGCGCTGTGATCAAACTTCTCATGTCGCTTTAGGACATGGTGTCGGTCATCCCTACCAAATTGTGTGCTGATATGTCAAATAGTTTAAAAGATATTGCAATTTATGACAAAATTCAAAATGGCGGACACGTGGTACATCCCATCATGGCAAAATCGATATCCACGGATTCGGCATGATGCAAGGAATCCATAGATACCACAATTATGATTTTCTGACAAACTGTTCAAAAGTTATTGGTCAAAATAGCAATTGTTCATATCTCATGACCCATAGGTGGCGCTATTCCCAACTTTGCATTGGAACCTCAACACATGCTTCTGATGAAGTGTACCAATTTTCGTTTTGATTGATCAAACTTTGGCCGAGATACAGCCTCTTAGCCTATTTTGGGTGGACCTCGTTAAGTTTGCGACATTATAACTTTTTTTTTCCAGTATAACAAAAAAATCGGGAACAGTACTTTTATGCGGCTCAGTCTGAAGATCATTTGAGTGCATGTTTGGAGAAAATTGGACAAAATTTGAAGGAGGAGTAGCGAAAAAACTGAATACTGTACATTTCAAAATGGCCACTACTGTAATGGGCGGGGTCTTAATGTAAGGTATTGGTTGTGATCAGCATGATGAGTGGAATCAGGTGTACTAAGTTTCATGTCTCTAGATCAAAGGGTTCAAAAGTTATAACCATTTCAATGTTGAATTTTTGAACTGGTGGTGGCGCTATAGAGTTGGTCCTAGAGGGTCAAAAATTGGTCCAATTACTATTCACTAGCATCACTACAAGTGTGCCAAATTTCATCATTTTCCTATGTACGGTTCATAGGGCTGCCATAGACTTCCATTTGCGGAAGAAGAAGAAGAAGAATAATAATAAGAAAACCAACAGATACAATAGGTGCCTCTGCACCTTCGGTGCTTGGCCCCTAAATATAGCTGCAAGCAGCAACACGGGGCCAAGCCCTGCAAGGCACCGCAATTAGAACAATTACAGCAAAGTTCAAAGGCTTGGCACCGCAATTAGAACAAGTACAGCAAAGTTCAAAGGCTTGGCACCGCAAGCAGAACAAGTACTGCAAACTGCAAGTACAGCAAGCTGCAAGTACAGCAAGTACAGCAAGCACAGCAAGTACAGCAAGTACAGCAAGTACAAGTACAGCAAGTACAGCAAGCACAGCAAGTACAGCAAGTACTGCAAGTACAGCAGCGCATCAAGCATTTAAGCACCAATAGCAGTGCAGAGCCGCAAGAACAAAAACAGCACAAATTGAATATACATGTAAATGAAGCACAGCGAGCATTTAAGCACCAACAGCAGAGCAGAGCTGGAAGGAATTGAAATGACAACTTTATAGTCATCCCATATGGGACTCGAACCCACGACCAGAATGGTTCGGGATTCGAGATGCATGGTTTAGCTGATTGCGCCACTCAGAGGACGTGAATTTCAAGACAGCAGAGGAGAGGGTTCAGTGTGAGAATGAGTTCACAAAAAAGTTCCATGACATGTTAACCAGATTAGCATGCTAAGCTAGCTTAATGCTAATTTAGCTTATGACGTGGTACATCCAATCCTGGCAAAATAGATATCATCGGATTCGACATGATGCAAGGAATCGATAGACACCAATTTTATGATTTTGTGACAAACTGTTCACAAGTTACAGCCTCTGAACCAATGTTGGGTCGAACTTGTTAAATTTGCGACATCATAACTTTTTTTTTTCCAGTATAGCAAAAAAATCGGGAACAGTACTTCTGTGCGGCTCGGTCCGAAGATCATTTGAGAAAATTTTGGACAATTTTGGACAAATTTTGAAGGAGGAGTAGCGAAAAAACTGTTTTACATTCGCTCCAATATGGCGGCCAGTCACATTGTTGGAAAATAGCATATGAGATATCGTTGAAATCGGCATAAGCCAAGGAATATATTGACATAAATAAATCAAATTTCAAGCAATGATAGCAAAAGTTATAAGCGTTTTTTCAAAAAACAATGATATCTCTGGAACACTAGGTGGCGCTGTGATCAAACTTCTCATGTACCTTCGGGCCATGCTAATGATGATCCATACCAAATGTGGTGAGGAAATTTCAAATAGTTTAAAAGATATTGCAAATTATGACAAAATTCAAAATGGCGGACACGGGGTACATCCCATCATGGCAAAATTGATATCCACGGATTCAGCATGATGCAAGGAATCCATAGATACCACAATTATGAATTTCTGACAAACTGTTCAAAAGTAATTGGCCAAAATAGCAATTTGTCATATCTCATGACCCGTAGGTGGCGCTATTCCCAACTTTGGCATGGGACCTCAGAACATGCTTCCGATGAAGTGTACCAATTTTCGTTTCGATTGATCAAACTTTGGCCGAGATACAGCCTCTTAGCCAATTTTGGGTGGACCTTGTTAAGTTTGCGACATTATAACTTTTTTTTTCCAGTATAACAAAAAAATCGGGAACAGTACTTTTATGCGGCTCAGTCTGAAGATCATTTGAGTGCATGTTTGGAGAAAATTGGACAAAATTTGAAGGAGAAGTAGCGAAATAACTGAATACTGTACATTTCAAAATGGCCACTACTGTAATGGGCGGGGTCCTAATGTAAGGTATTGGTTGTGATCAGCATGATGAGTGGAATCAGGTGTACTAAGTTTCATGTCTCTAGATCAAAGGGTTCAAAAGTTATAACCATTTCAATGTTGAATTTTTGAACTGGTGGTGGCGCTATAGAGTTGGTCCTAGAGGGTCAAAAATTGGTCCAATTACTATTCATTAGCATCACTACAAGTGTGCCAAATTTCATCATTTTCCTATGTACGGTTCATAGGGCTGCCATAGACTTCCATTTGCGGAAGAAGAAGAAAACTATTATTCTGACAATAACAATTGCTATTAAAGCTGCAAGCAGCCTTACGGGGCCAAGCCTTCAATGGTTCCATGGGTTCAAAAAGTACTTAAAAATACTTTGCTTTCCAAACTTTAAAAGAAACTTTAATAACCAAAGTATTCTTACTCATTAACTTCTTACCTCATAAAAGAAATGAGATCATCCAGCTGCCGAGGTTCAGTAGTAAAAAAGAGAATGGACTCAAAATAAAGACTTTGCATATAAATGAAACACACGTTGTATTTAATAGGAAGAAAGAATAGTACAATGCTTTTCAGTATGATAAAGAAATTGAAATGACACAACTTTATAGTCATCCCATATGGGACTCGAACCCACGACCAGAATGGTTCGGGATTCGAGATGCATGGTTTAGCTGATTGCGCCACTCAGAGGACGTGAATTTCAAGACAGCAGAGGAGAGGGTTCAGTGTGAGAATGAGTTCACAAAAAAGTTCCATGACATGTTAACCAGATTAGCATGCTAAGCTAGCTTAATGCTAATTTAGCTTATGACGTGGTACATCCAATCCTGGCAAAATAGATATCATCGGATTCGACATCATGCAAGGAATCGATAGACACCAATTTTATGATTTTGTGACAAACTGTTCACAAGTTACAGCCTCTGAACCAATGTTGGGTCGAACTTGTTACATTTGCGACATCATAACTTTTTTTTTTCCAGTATAGCAAAAAAATCGGGAACAGTACTTCTGTGTGGCTCGGTCCGAAGATCATTTGAGAAAATTTTGGACAATTTTGGACAAATTTTGAAGGAGGAGTAGCGAAAAAACTGTTTTACATTCGCTCCAATATGGCGGCCAGTCACATTGTTGGAAAATAGCATATGAGATATCGTTGAAATCGGCATAAGCCAAGGAATATATTGACATAAATAAATCAAATTTCAAGCAATGATAGCAAAAGTTATAAGCGTTTTTTCAAAAAACAATGATATCTCTGGAACACTAGGTGGCGCTGTGATCAAACTTCTCATGTACCTTCGGGCCATGCTAATGATGATCCATACCAAATGTGGTGAGGAAATTTCAAATAGTTTAAAAGATATTGCAAATTATGACAAAATTCAAAATGGCGGACACGGGGTACATCCCATCATGGCAAAATTGATATCCACGGATTCGGCATGATGCAAGGAATCCATAGATACCACAATTATGAATTTCTGACAAACTGTTCAAAAGTAATTGGCCAAAATAGCAATTTGTCATATCTCATGACCCGTAGGTGGCGCTATTCCCAACTTTGGCATGGGACCTCAGAACATGCTTCCGATGAAGTGTACCAATTTTCGTTTCGATTGATCAAACTTTGGCCGAGATACAGCCTCTTAGCCAATTTTGGGTGGACCTTGTTAAGTTTGCGACATTATAACTTTTTTTTTCCAGTATAACAAAAAAATCGGGAACAGTACTTTTATGCGGCTCAGTCTGAAGATCATTTGAGTGCATGTTTGGAGAAAATTGGACAAAATTTGAAGGAGGAGTAGCGAAATAACTGAATACTGTACATTTCAAAATGGCCACTACTGTAATGGGCGGGGTCTTAATGTAAGGTATTGGTTGTGATCAGCATGATGAGTGGAATCAGGTGTACTAAGTTTCATGTCTCTAGATCAAAGGGTTCAAAAGTTATAACCATTTCAATGTTGAATTTTTGAACTGGTGGTGGCGCTATAGAGTTGGTCCTAGAGGGTCAAAAATTGGTCCAATTACTATTCATTAGCATCACTACAAGTGTGCCAAATTTCATCATTTTCCTATGTACGGTTCATAGGGCTGCCATAGACTTCCATTTGCGGAAGAAGAAGAATAATAATAATAAATATAGCTGCAAGCAGCAACACGGGGCCAAGCCCTGCAAGGCACCGCAATTAGAACAATTACAGCAAAGTTAAAAGGCTTGGCACCGCAATTAGAACAAGTACAGCAAAGTTGAAAGGCTTGGCACCGCAAGCAGAACAAGTACTGCAAACTGCAAGTACAGCAAACTGCAAGTACAGCAAGCACAGCAAGTACAGCAAGTACTGCAAGTACAGCAGCGCATCAAGCATTTAAGCACCAATAGCAGTGCAGAGCCGCAAGAACAAAAACAGCACAAATTGAATATACATGTAAATGAAGCACAGCGAGCATTTAAGCACCAACAGCAGAGCAGAGCCGGAAGGAATTGAAATGACAACTTTATACAGAATTTTAAAGTCGTCCCACATGGGACTCGAACCCACGACCAGAATGGTTCGGGATTCGAAATGCATGGTTTAGCTGATTGCGCCACTCAGAAGACATGAATTTCAAAACAGCAGAGGAGAGGGTTCAGTGTGAGAATGAGTTCACAAAAAAGTTCCATAAGCATGCTAAGCTAGCTTATTGCTAATTTAGCTTATGACGTGGTCCATCCAATCCTGGCAAAATAGATATCATCGGATTCGACATGATGCAAGGAATCGATAGACACCAATTTTATGATTTTGTGACAAACTGTTCACAAGTTACAGCCTCTTAGCCAATTTTGGGTTGACCTTGTTAAATTTGTGACATCATAACTTTTTTATTACAGTATAGCAAAAAAATCGGGAACAGTACTTTTATGCGGCTCGGTCCGAAGATCATTTGAGCAAATTTTGGACAATTTTGGACAAATTTTGAAGGAGGAGTAGCGAAAAAACTGTTTTACATTCGCTCCAATATGGCGGCCAGTCACATTGTTGGAAAATGACAAATGAGATATCGTCTAAATCGGCATAAACCAAGGAACATAATGTCATAAAGAACTCAAAATTTGAACAATATTTTCAAATGTTATAAGCGTTTTTTCAAAAAACAATGATATATCTGGAACACTAGGTGGCGCTGTGATCAAACTTCTCATGTCGCTTTAGGACATGGTGTCGGTCATCCTTACCAAATTGTGTGCTGATATGTCAAATAGTTTAAAAGATATTGCAATTTATGACAAAATTCAAAATGGCGGACACGTGGTACATCCCATCATGGCAAAATCGATATCCACGGATTCGGCATGACGCAAGGAATCCATAGATACCACAATTATGAATTTCTGACAAACTGTTGAAAAGTTATTGGCCAAAATAGCAATTTGTCATATCTCATGACCCGTAGGTGGCGCTATTCCCAACTTTGGCATGGGACCTCAGAACATGCTTCCGATGAAGTGTACCAATTTTCGTTTTGATTGATCAAACTTTGGCCGAGATACAGCCTCTTAGCCAATTTTGGGTGGACCTTGTTAAGTTTGCGACATTATAACTTTTTTTTTCCAGTATAACAAAAAAATCGGGAACAGTACTTTTATGCGGCTCAGTCTGAAGATCATTTGAGTGCATGTTTGGAGAAAATTGGACAAAATTTGAAGGAGGAGTAGCGAAATAACTGAATACTGTACATTTCAAAATGGCCACTACTGTAATGGGCGGGGTCTTAATGTAAGGTATTGGTTGTGATCAACATGATGAGAGGAATCAGGTGTACCAAGTTTCATGTCTCTAGATCAAAGGGTTCAAAAGTTATAACCATTTCAATGTTACAATTTTGAACTGGTGGTGGCGCTATAGAGTTGGTCCTAGAGGGTCAAAAATTGGTCCAATTACTATTCATTAGCATCACTACAAGTGTGCCAAATTTCATCATTTTCCTATGTACGGTTCATAGGGCTGCCATAGACTTCCATTTGCGGAAGAAGAAGAAGAAGAATAATAATAAGAAAACTAACAGATACAATAGGTGCCTCTGCACCTTCGGTGCTTGGCCCCTAATAAGATTAAAGCTGCAAGCAGCCTTACGGGGCCAAGCCTTCAATGGTTCCATGGGTTCAAAAAGTACTTAAAAATACTTTGCTTTCAAAACTTTAAAAGAAACTTTAATAACCAAAGTATTCTTACTCATTAACTTCTTACCTCACAAAAGAAATGAGATCATCCAGCTGCCGAGGTTCAGTAGTAAAAAAGAGAATGAACTCAAAATAAAGACTTTGCATATAAATGAAACACACGTTGTATTTAATAGGAAGAAAGAATAGTACAATGCGTTTCAGGATGATAAAGAAATTGAAATGACACAACTTTATAAAGTTGTAAGACAAAGGACTTGAACCCACAATCTCTGGGTCATATGCCTGTCACTCATTGAGCCCCTGGAAAGTCATGTGTTTCCATAGATGTAGAAGTTCCATAGTTCAAATGAGAATCAACTCAAAATGAAGATTTAGTATTTAAATGGACAGCATGTTACGTTTAATGAGTTTAGTTGATATTATTGTGATTCACTGTTAGGTGGTTGTCCTGCACCTTTAACAAATAAAGTTAGTCCAAGATGCAGTATATAGATCGATAAAATATTATTTTACAACATTAAGATTAACAGGTTCTTGTAAGAATCTTACAATTCTGGACTTTTGGTACTACTAAGAATATTGAACTGCACTAAAGGAGAGAATGTTTTGTTTTTGCATGTGGGTCCTAAAGTCTGGAGCAGGTTTCCTGATAATATTCACTATTCTGTCAAACATTCCTAGTTTAATTGTAGATTAAACACTTCTCTTTAAACAAGAATTCACGCAATGCATTTTATAATCTTGTAATTTTGTTATATTAGATCTAATACATATTTTTATGTTCTATTTTCAGTTTCTAAATTGTCATGGGCATATTAGATATTAGTTCATTAAGTTAATATTCAGAAAAAATACAAGTACTCCACAGCGACTCTAGGGGTCACTGTTTGACAAATGGAAATTTTGCATGGTGTGTCTTTGATGTAATACAACACTATTAACTAAAGCTTAAAACAATTATTGAACCTGGTCTTTAAACTGTAGAAGTTTGTCAGTTTATAAATCCATTAACACCATATACCTAGCCTCCCTTTGTTCTACTAATGGTCACAATTGTGACCTGACGAATAATCAAGTTTTTTGTATGGATTTTGAGATATATTTTTGACGTAATTGTTAAAGATTGTTTAATATCCTTATGTATTCATACATGTTATCTCAGGGAAAAGAAATTGGAATTACATGGGTTAACTGCCATATGCAACTGTAACCTATATTTTTGCTACAAGTACATTACTTTGACAGTCATCTTTGATAATGTCTTGTACAATTAAGTTTTTTTTTTTATGCTGCCTAGAAACAATATTGTGAGAGGTGATAAAAATGTGAATTAAAAATAACGATTATTTTTAGTTTAAATACCATTTAGCACATTGGATAAAGTAAGCAAATTAGAGGGGGCCTTTGAAGTGATTTTAAAGCACCATTGTTGCATATTTAAATCTTTACAGAACAGAATACCAACCGTTTCTTTAGTTATTCACAATGACACTTATGGTTACACTACTTGCTTTTCCCAGTATGGTTTGTGAAACTAAACTTAGTGCCTAGTTAAGAATGGCTAGAAGAATGCACGCAACTTTCCAAATGTAAGATAAGCCCATGCAATAAAGGTCACATATTCCAAGAATTGACACACATTTGTTTTAATAAAAAAAAAACACATTAAACAACATTTAACAAAGCTTTGCCATAAAAATGAAATAAAAATCAATCAGTAGCATTTCAGAACATAATGGACAAAATTAACCTAATTTCAATAGAAAACATGACTTAAATCAATATTTGCCATTCATTAAAAAAAAAAAAAAAAAAAAAAAAACACCAATACCATCATTTCAATATATATACACACACACACACAACCATCTTAGTTGTGCATTTCAATACAAAGTCATTTTTGTATTATTTTTACAGCACTCTTCTTAGTCAAAGGTTTTTTAGCTGGTGTAATAGGAGGCGTTGTTGGCTCAGATGGTCTTTTAACTGGAGACTTGGGTTCTGGAGTGCTTTGTGTCTCTGTGACACAGAGGACAGGGTTGATTTCATCGATATTCACTTCAAATAAATCCTCATCACTGGGATGAGCGGATGAAGCGTTTTCAATATTGGTGACTTCCAAACAGTTATTATATGTTAAAGTCAGTTCATCGGAGGATAGAAAGAGTTCTTCTATATCTTGTGAATCACAAGTTGACAGTTCAAGTTCTGGTGCTATGAATTTTGACAAAGTTGAGTTCGAAACCGTAAGAGAAGTTATTTGACTGTCTTGATTTATCTCAATTATTCCATTGCATTTTGTTATATAGCTTTTTGTGTTCCGTAGAATTTTGCAAGTCGGGCAACGGTGAAATTGCTGTTTGATGTTGAATTGTTCTTGTGATTTGTGGCATTTTGGACATTGTTTTTTAATGTTTATTTGCACCCCTATTGGCTTTTGTTTCACCACTGTATTAGGTAGAGAGGGTTCTTTACTGATTTTAGGGCCTTGACCAGGTGGGAAAACTTGGTCCTGTGCAATAGGTTCCATGGTTGTTTTCAGGGTTGTTGTGAGGCTCTTAAGGCTGTTGTACAGTCTAGTTTTAAGATTGGTAAAGGTGTAGGAGTTACCTAGTTGCAGTTTTGAAACTTGGTTTTCCCAAAGAGTAAGTTGAATTTCTCCAGATGGATCTTGCAAGGAACATTCTTGGATCTCACAGTCTGTACCCCAGGCCTTTACAGTAGTTGCGTTGTTTAGCTTGCATACTGTTGCAGATATTTTAGTGATCTGAAAATTTAAAGAAAATCGTACATGTACAATCAAAAATATACATCAATAAACATGATTACAAGGGAAATGTATACAACTGCTGTTGTGGTCATAAGAAGAGGAAATAGCCAAACTTTTCCACACATTAACCAATTTGAAACGCATTAATCATGTTTGTAAAGCATCTAGCAAAGATAACTGAGAAGCAGAGTAATCTTTGCCTGTGCATCTGAAAAATCTTTCACATTTTAGCATTTTTTTGAACGTCAGGCTACTTTAAAATGTTTTTCTCCCCATAAAAACGATTTTGCACAATCTACAGAGGGCTAATATATGTGATTGTACTACTCTCCAGAGCATTACTACAACAAGTAAACAACCCTGTAGGCTATTTACACAGTGAGAAGGTTGAAAAAAAAACAGCTTACCAATTGTCGTGATCCCAGAGTTTTTGCTTCTTCTACAGTGAGTTTTTCTATCTCTTTTGGTGGTTTGTGGGGAAATGTAGATGTTGCGACTTCCACAGCAGTACTCCGATCACACTGAATGAAATATTCAGAATTATTGAGGCCTAAAGAATGAAAAAAGTGAGAATTGATATGGGCTTGTTTGTACAATGAATTTGAAAGGAATACGATTACTGAAAGTTTATCAGATAGAAAACAGGATTAAATAGCTAGACTACCACTTACTTGGCTTTTTTGTTATGTTTGACAGTTTAACCGCTGTCCGATTTAATGCTAATGTTGTCCAAGTTTGATGTTTTTCGTGCGCAAAGATGACAGCTTGGTGATATTCACTGCGACCTGTTTGCAAAGTTGCATTAAAAAACTTTGAGTTTGTTCTAGACAGTTGCACTCTGGAAACTGCATGAATGTAAACATAAATGCAGTTGTCAGATTCACTGGTCTCTGGTCTATTTAAATATTTGTTCATTTTTGCTGTTGCATGAAAAAAGAGGTTTGCAAGTGGTGTGATTTATAGTAGATTAGGCCTACTAGAACAGAAATTGACAATGCTTGGTATGCAATTAACAAACGATTCAATTAGGGTGATTGCAGGAATTAGTAATACATTCATCAAATTGCTGAGTTAATCATTTTAGAATTGGGAAGCTTGGTTTAGTGGAGGCAAGAAATGGATCTGAAAGTCTGCTGGAAATAATTGAAAGGTAAATTTACTTGTATAATGCCTTTTAGGGATGGAGAAATGAAGCCTCTTGAACTTAATTAAGCTTTACTCTGATTGTTTTGGGAAAATATTCAAAGCATCAGGAGCAGCAATAAACCTGGAGTGCAGCTCTGTGTATAATGATAGTGTATTGTTTGATGTGTAATGATATTTTGTTGCTTATTTGAGAATAAATAATTGTATACATTATGTAAATTCTTTAGGTTAGCTTTTACTAGTCTTTTTGGCAATATACCTCAACTAATTGATGTTGATCCAAATAATGTACTGTTAGAATAGTAACTATTTGTAATTTAACATTCATGTAGTAACTAATTAACTTCTATTTACAATTACAATTTATTTTTTAAAACAATTCTTAATGTTAGATAATACAAAAATGTTCATGTATTTTAATGTGATTTTATGGTTTACTATTATGATAAAATTACTTTTATTTATTGTCCACATGACGAGAAGGAAAAACTGATATTCAAGTCACTAAGTAAGTCTAATGTTTATGGGACTTAAAATAATTAAAAGATATGCATATGTACACATTCAAATGTTTAATGTCAGATCAGTTAATATTGTGGAGTTGGTCAAACCATTTCTTGTATGGAATTGAAAGTATTCTTTACTATATACTTTGCAATAAAATGTTGCCAGTGGTTGATAAATTGTATAGGCATTTGTGTTCTGTTTGAAGCTTTATGTATTTAACTTGAAATGTAAAAAAGGCAGCACAATTTAAAAAAATAGAGGTTTACCTAGACCACCACAAACATCTTATCATACCCTTCTGCTCTCCAGTTCACTACTTTACACACAATGCACAAACACATATATGAAGTAGAGAATTAACACATGGAGGCAAAAAAAAAAAAGAGGATACGACTATACATAGGAAGAAAACAACCAATTTATGTAACTGCTTACAATGCAATTAGAATAGTTGAAAGTCAATGACTGCTCATTTGTTCACAAACCTTTCTGGATATTTAAGACTTCAGGTAAGAATCAACATAGAATGAACAAAAACACATTTCTAATCCCAAAAGAAAGATTACAACAATGCTTATCTGGATAATAAAGGAATTGAAATGACAACTTAACACATTTTTTTTTTAAATTAAAGTTGTCCCACATGGGGCTTGAACCCACTATCTCTGGGTCAGATATCTGTCACTCATCTCATTGCACCACTTGGAAGTTGTGTTTTGGCCAAGATGCAGAAGATCCATAGTTCAAGTGAGAAGCAACTCAAAATGAAGAATTTTTAAATAAATTATCTGTGTGTTCTATTCTACTAGCTCCTTCACCTGGAACAGAAGCAACTTGTCCACCACTTAAAGCCTTATGGTTTAGCCTGATAACTGAAGAGCCACATTAGAAAGAATGGCATCTGGCTAGCATGCTAACCAATTAGTATGCTAAGCTAACTAAGATAAGGCAACAAACACAGGCTAGGTCAACTGCAGAGAGGAAGATCTTTGGTATGGGGGCTACTATCAAAAACCTGTTCATCATTTCTGTGCAGCTCGGTCCAAAGATCATCTGATCACACGTTGGACTACTCACTACAAGTGTTTCATAATCAATTAATTTCATAATACACAATTTTAAAGTTGTCCCACACGGGACTCGAACCCACTATCTATGGGTTAGATGCCTGTCACTCATCTCGTTGAGCCACTTGCCAGACATGCATCTACACAGCTGCCGAAATTCAATATTTTCAAGAGAGAATCAAGTCAAAATTAAGAATTTTGAAGTAAATGGAGAACATTTTGTATTTAAAAAGTTTAGATTAAATCATCCAAAATTGGTCAGATTACTACTCATTACCATCACTACAAGTGTGCCAATTTTCTAACTTGTGGTTCATAGGGCTGCCATTGACTACCCTTCTGGAAGAAGAACAACAATGAATTGGACGTAAAAGCACTGCATGTTGTGTGTGGCAGCTTCAGATGAGATCATTCTTATGCACAATGCCTGGAACAGATGCAACTTCTGCATCTTTTCCTGCCACAGTACCTCATGCGGTCTGGGCACATGTCACACTGAGTGGCGAACCCACGACGCTGAACATCGGGATCCGTGGTGTAACACGTTGAGCTAATCACTCATGCACGTTCACCAGCCTGCTGAGTAGAGGTTTCAGTGTGAGAATGAGTTCACAAAAAGTTCCATGACATGTTAACCAGATAAGCATGCTAAGCTAGCTTATTGCTAATTTAGCTTATGACGTGGTACATCCAATCCTGGCAAAATAGATATCATCGGATTCGACATGATGCAAGGAATCAATAGACACCAATTTTATGATTTTGTGACAAACTGTTCACAAGTTACAGCCTCTTAGCCAATTTTGGGTTGACCTTGTTAAATTTGTGACATCATAACTTTTTTATTACAGTATAGCAAAAAAATCGGGAACAGTACTTTTATGCGGCTCGGTCCGAAGATCATTTGAGCAAATTTTGGAAAATTTTGGACAAATTTTGAAGGAGGAGTAGCGAAAAAACTGTTTTACATTCGCTCCAATATGGCGGCCAGTCACATTGTTGGAAAATGACAAATGAGATATCGTCTAAATCGGCATAAACAAAGGAACATAATGTCATAAAGAACTCAAAATTTGAACAATATTTTCAAATGTTATAAGCGTTTTTTCAAAAAACAATGATATATCTGGAACACTAGGTGGCGCTGTGATCAAACTTCTCATGTCGCTTTAGGACATGGTGTCGGTCATCCCTACCAAATTGTGTGCTGATATGTCAAATAGTTTAAAAGATATTGCAATTTATGACAAAATTCAAAATGGCGGACACGTGGTACATCCCATCATGGCAAAATCGATATCCACGGATTCGGCATGATGCAAGGAATCCATAGATACCACAATTATGATTTTCTGACAAACTGTTCAAAAGTTATTGGCCAAAATAGCAATTTGTCATATCTCATGACCCGTAGGTGGCGCTATTCCCAACTTTGGCATGGGACCTCAGAACATGCTTCCGATGAAGTGTACCAATTTTCGTTTCGATTGATCAAACTTTGGCCGAGATACAGCCTCTTAGCCTATTTTGGGTGGACCTCGTTAAGTTTGCGACATTATAACTTTTTTTTTCCAGTATAACAAAAAAATCGGGAACAGTACTTTTATGCGGCTCAGTCTGAAGATCATTTGAGTGCATGTTTGGAGAAAATTGGACAAAATTTGAAGGAGGAGTAGCGAAAAAACGGAATACTGTACATTTCAAAATGGCCACTACTGTAATGGGCGGGGTCTTAATGTAAGGTATTGGTTGTGATCAGCATGATGAGTGGAATCAGGTGTACCAAGTTTGATGTCTCTAGATCAAAGGGTTTAAAAGTTATAACCATTTCAATGTTGAATTTATGAACTGGTGGTGGCGCTATAGAGTTGGTCCTAGAGGGTCAAAAATTGGTCCAATTTCTATTCATTAGCATCACTACAAGTGTGCCAAATTTCATCATTTTCCTACTTACTGTTCATAGGGCTGCCATAGACTCCCATTCACGGAATAATAATAATAAGAAAACCAACAGATACAATAGGTGCCTCTGCACCTTCGGTGCTTGGCCCCTAAAAACCAACAGATACAATAGGTGCCTCTGCACCTTCGGTGCTTGGCCCCTAAATATAGCTGCAAGCAGCAACACGGGGCCAAGCCCTGCAAGGCACCGCAATTAGAACAAGTACAGCAAAGTTCAAAGGCTTAGCAGAACAAGTACTGCAAACTGCAAGTACAGCAAGCTGCAAGTACAGCAAGTACTGCAAGTACAGCAAACACAGCAAGTACAGCAAGTACTGCAAACACAGCAAGTACAGCAAGTACTGCAAGCACAGCAAGCACAGCAAGTACTGCAAGTACAGCAGCGCATCAAGCATTTAAGCACCAATAGCAGTGCAGAGCCGCAAGAACAAAAAGAGAACAAATTGAATATACATGTAAATGAAGCACAGCGAGCATTTAAGCACCAACAGCAGAGCAGAGCCGGAAGGAATTGAAATGACAACTTTATACACAATTTTAAAGTCGTCTCACATGGGACTCGAACCCACAACCACAATGGTTTGGGATTCGAGAAGCATGGTTTAGCCGATTGCGCCACTCAGAGGACGTGAATTTCAAACCAGCAGAGGAGAGGGTTCAGTGTGAGAATGAGTTCACAAAAAAGTTCCATGACATGTTAACCAGATTAGCATGCTAAGCTAGCTTATTGCTAATTTAGCTTATGACGTGGTACATCCAATCCTGGCAAAATAGATATCATCGGATTCGACATGATGCAAGGAATCGATAGACACCAATTTTATGATTTTGTGATAAACTGTTCACAAGTTACAGCCTCTTAGCCAATTTTGGGTTGACCTTGTTAAATTTGTGACATCATAACTTTTTTATTACAGTATAGCAAAAAAATCGGGAACAGTACTTTTATGCGGCTCGGTCCGAAGATCATTTGAGCAAATTTTGGACAATTTTGGACAAATTTTGAAGGAGGAGTAGCGAAAAAACTGTTTTACATTCGCTCCAATATGGCGGCCAGTCACATTGTTGGAAAATGACAAATGAGATATCGTCTAAATCGGCATAAACCAAGGAACATACTGTCATAAAGAACTCAAAATTTGAACAATATTTTCAAATGTTATAAGCGTTTTTTCAAAAAACAATGATATATCTGGAACACTAGGTGGCGCTGTGATCAAACTTCTCATGTCGCTTTAGGACATGGTGTCGGTCATCCCTACCAAATTGTGTGCTGATATGTCAAATAGTTTAAAAGATATTGCAATTTATGACAAAATTCAAAATGGCGGACACGTGGTACATCCCATCATGGCAAAATCGATATCCACGGATTCGGCATGATGCAAGGAATCCATAGATACCACAATTATGATTTTCTGACAAACTGTTCAAAAGTTATTGGTCAAAATAGCAATTGTTCATATCTCATGACCCATAGGTGGCGCTATTCCCAACTTTGCATTGGAACCTCAACACATGCTTCTGATGAAGTGTACCAATTTTCGTTTTGATTGATCAAACTTTGGCCGAGATACAGCCTCTTAGCCTATTTTGGGTGGACCTCGTTAAGTTTGCGACATTATAACTTTTTTTTTCCAGTATAACAAAAAAATCGGGAACAGTACTTTTATGCGGCTCAGTCTGAAGATCATTTGAGTGCATGTTTGGAGAAAATTGGACAAAATTTGAAGGAGGAGTAGCGAAAAAACTGAATACTGTACATTTCAAAATGGCCACTACTGTAATGGGCGGGGTCTTAATGTAAGGTATTGGTTGTGATCAGCATGATGAGTGGAATCAGGTGTACTAAGTTTCATGTCTCTAGATCAAAGGGTTCAAAAGTTATAACCATTTCAATGTTGAATTTTTGAACTGGTGGTGGCGCTATAGAGTTGGTCCTAGAGGGTCAAAAATTGGTCCAATTACTATTCACTAGCATCACTACAAGTGTGCCAAATTTCATCATTTTCCTATGTACGGTTCATAGGGCTGCCATAGACTTCCATTTGCGGAAGAAGAAGAAGAAGAATAATAATAATAATTAAAGCTGCAAGCAGCCTTACGGGGCCAAGCCTTCAATGGTTCCATGGGTTCAAAAAGTACTTAAAAATACTTTGCTTTCAAAACTTTAAAAGAAACTTTAATAACCAAAGTATTCTTACTCATTAACTTCTTACCTCACAAAAGAAATGAGATCATCCAGCTGCCGAGGTTCAGTAGTAAAAAAGAGAATGAACTCAAAATAAAGACTTTGCATATAAATGAAACACACGTTGTATTTAATAGGAAGAAAGAATAGTACAATGCGTTTCAGGATGATAAAGAAATTGAAATGACACAACTTTATAAAGTTGTAAGACAAAGGACTTGAACCCACAATCTCTGGGTCATATGCCTGTCACTCATTGAGCCCCTGGAAAGTCATGTGTTTCCATAGATGTAGAAGTTCCATAGTTCAAATGAGAATCAACTCAAAATGAAGATTTAGTATTTAAATGGACAGCATGTTACGTTTAATGAGTTTAGTTGATATTATTGTGATTCACTGTTAGGTGGTTGTCCTGCACCTTTAACAAATAAAGTTAGTCCAAGATGCAGTATATAGATCGATAAAATATTATTTTACAACATTAAGATTAACAGGTTCTTGTAAGAATCTTACAATTCTGGACTTTTGGTACTACTAAGAATATTGAACTGCACTAAAGGAGAGAATGTTTTGTTTTTGCATGTGGGTCCTAAAGTCTGGAGCAGGTTTCCTGATAATATTCACTATTCTGTCAAACATTCCTAGTTTAATTGTAGATTAAACACTTCTCTTTAAACAAGAATTCACGCAATGCATTTTATAATCTTGTAATTTTGTTATATTAGATCTAATACATATTTTTATGTTCTATTTTCAGTTTCTAAATTGTCATGGGCATATTAGATATTAGGTCATTAAGTTAATATTCAGAAAAAATACAAGTACTCCACAGCGACTCTAGGGGTCACTGTTTGACAAATGGAAATTTTGCATGGTGTGTCTTTGATGTAATACAACACTATTAACTAAAGCTTAAAACAATTATTGAACCTGGTCTTTAAACTGTAGAAGTTTGTCAGTTTATAAATCCATTAACACCATATACCTAGCCTCCCTTTGTTCTACTAATGGTCACAATTGTGACCTGACGAATAATCAAGTTTTTTGTATGGATTTTGATATATATTTTTGACGTAATTGTTAAAGATTGTTTAATATCCTTATGTATTCATACATGTTATCTCAGGGAAAAGAAATTGGAATTACATGGGTTAACTGCCATATGCAACTGTAACCTATATTTTTGCTACAAGTACATTACTTTGACAGTCATCTTTGATAATGTCTTGTACAATTAAGTTTTTTTTTTTATGCTGCCTAGAAACAATATTGTGAGAGGTGATAAAAATGTGAATTAAAAATAACGATTATTTTTAGTTTAAATACCATTTAGCACATTGGATAAAGTAAGCAAATTAGAGGGGGCCTTTGAAGTGATTTTAAAGCACCATTGTTGCATATTTAAATCTTTACAGAACAGAATACCAACCGTTTCTTTAGTTATTCACAATGACACTTATGGTTACACTACTTGCTTTTCCCAGTATGGTTTGTGAAACTAAACTTAGTGCCTAGTTAAGAATGGCTAGAAGAATGCACGCAACTTTCCAAATGCAAGATAAGCCCATGCAATAAAGGTCACATATTCCAAGAATTGACACACATTTGTTTTAATAAAAAAAAAAAACACATTAAACAACATTTAACAAAGCTTTGCCATAAAAATGAAATAAAAATCAATCAGTAGCATTTCAGAACATAATGGACAAAATTAACCTAATTTCAATAGAAAACATGACTTAAATCAATATTTGCCATTCATTAAAAAAAAAACAAAAAAAAAAAAACACCAATACCATCATTTCAATATATATACACACACACACACAACCATCTTAGTTGTGCATTTCAATACAAAGTCATTTTTGTATTATTTTTACAGCACTCTTCTTAGTCAAAGGTTTTTTAGCTGGTGTAATAGGAGGCGTTGTTGGCTCAGATGGTCTTTTAACTGGAGACTTGGGTTCTGGAGTGCTTTGTGTCTCTGTGACACAGAGGACAGGGTTGATTTCATCGATATTCACTTCAAATAAATCCTCATCACTGGGATGAGCGGATGAAGCGTTTTCAATATTGGTGACTTCCAAACAGTTATTATATGTTAAAGTCAGTTCATCGGAGGATAGAAAGAGTTCTTCTATATCTTGTGAATCACAAGTTGACAGTTCAAGTTCTGGTGCTATGAATTTTGACAAAGTTGAGTTCGAAACCGTAAGAGAAGTTATTTGACTGTCTTGATTTATCTCAATTATTCCATTGCATTTTGTTATATAGCTTTTTGTGTTCCGTAGAATTTTGCAAGTCGGGCAACGGTGAAATTGCTGTTTGATGTTGAATTGTTCTTGTGATTTGTGGCATTTTGGACATTGTTTTTTAATGTTTATTTGCACCCCTATTGGCTTTTGTTTCACCACTGTATTAGGTAGAGAGGGTTCTTTACTGATTTTAGGGCCTTGACCAGGTGGGAAAACTTGGTCCTGTGCAATAGGTTCCATGGTTGTTTTCAGGGTTGTTGTGAGGCTCTTAAGGCTGTTGTACAGTCTAGTTTTAAGATTGGTAAAGGTGTAGGAGTTACCTAGTTGCAGTTTTGAAACTTGGTTTTCCCAAAGAGTAAGTTGAATTTCTCCAGATGGATCTTGCAAGGAACATTCTTGGATCTCACAGTCTGTACCCCAGGCCTTTACAGTAGTTGCGTTGTTTAGCTTGCATACTGTTGCAGATATTTTAGTGATCTGAAAATTTAAAGAAAATCGTACATGTACAATCAAAAATATACATCAATAAACATGATTACAAGGGAAATGTATACAACTGCTGTTGTGGTCATAAGAAGAGGAAATAGCCAAACTTTTCCACACATTAACCAATTTGAAACGCATTAATCATGTTTGTAAAGCATCTAGCAAAGATAACTGAGAAGCAGAGTAATCTTTGCCTGTGCATCTGAAAAATCTTTCACATTTTAGCATTTTTTTGAACGTCAGGCTACTTTAAAATGTTTTTCTCCCCATAAAAACGATTTTGCACAATCTACAGAGGGCTAATATATGTGATTGTACTACTCTCCAGAGCATTACTACAACAAGTAAACAACCCTGTAGGCTATTTACACAGTGAGAAGGTTGAAAAAAAAACAGCTTACCAATTGTCGTGATCCCAGAGTTTTTGCTTCTTCTACAGTGAGTTTTTCTATCTCTTTTGGTGGTTTGTGGGGAAATGTAGATGTTGCGACTTCCACAGCAGTACTCCGATCACACTGAATGAAATATTCAGAATTATTGAGGCCTAAAGAATGAAAAAAGTGAGAATTGATATGGGCTTGTTTGTACAATGAATTTGAAAGGAATACGATTACTGAAAGTTTATCAGATAGAAAACAGGATTAAATAGCTAGACTACCACTTACTTGGCTTTTTTGTTATGTTTGACAGTTTAACCGCTGTCCGATTTAATGCTAATGTTGTCCAAGTTTGATGTTTTTCGTGCGCAAAGATGACAGCTTGGTGATATTCACTGCGACCTGTTTGCAAAGTTGCATTAAAAAACTTTGAGTTTGTTCTAGACAGTTGCACTCTGGAAACTGCATGAATGTAAACATAAATGCAGTTGTCAGATTCACTGGTCTCTGGTCCATTTAAATATTTGTTCATTTTTGCTGTTGCATGAAAAAAGAGGTTTGCAAGTGGTGTGATTTATAGTAGATTAGGCCTACTAGAACAGAAATTGACAATGCTTGGTATGCAATTAACAAACGATTCAATTAGGGTGATTGCAGGAATTAGTAATACATTCATCAAATTGCTGAGTTAATCATTTTAGAATTGGGAAGCTTGGTTTAGTGGAGGCAAGAAATGGATCTGAAAGTCTGCTGGAAATAATTGAAAGGTAAATTTACTTGTATAATGCCTTTTAGGGATGGAGAAATGAAGCCTCTTGAACTTAATTAAGCTTTACTCTGATTGTTTTGGGAAAATATTCAAAGCATCAGGAGCAGCAATAAACCTGGAGTGCAGCTTTGTGTATAATGATAGTGTATTGTTTGATGTGTAATGATATTTTGTTGCTTATTTGAGAATAAATAATTGTATACATTATGTAAATTCTTTAGGTTAGCTTTTACTAGTCTTTTTGGCAATATACCTCAACTAATTGATGTTGATCCAAATAATGTACTGTTAGAATAGTAACTATTTGTAATTTAACATTCATGTAGTAACTAATTAACTTCTATTTACAATTACAATTTATTTTTTAAAACAATTCTTAATGTTAGATAATACAAAAATGTTCATGTATTTTAATGTGATTTTATGGTTTACTATTATGATAAAATTACTTTTATTTATTGTCCACATGACGAGAAGGAAAAACTGATATTCAAGTCACTAAGTAAGTCTAATGTTTATGGGACTTAAAATAATTAAAAGATATGCATATGTACACATTCAAATGTTTAATGTCAGATCAGTTAATATTGTGGAGTTGGTCAAACCATTTCTTGTATGGAATTGAAAGTATTCTTTACTATATACTTTGCAATAAAATGTTGCCAGTGCTTGATCAATTGAATAGGCATTTGTGTTCTGTTTGAAGCTTTATGTATTTAACTTGAAATGTAAAAAAGGCAGCACAATTTAAAAAAATAGAGGTTTACCTAGACCACCACAAACATCTTATCATACCCTTCTGCTCTCCAGTTCACTACTTTACACACAATGCACAAACACATATATGAAGTTGAGAATTAACACATGGAGGCAAAAAAAAAAGAGGATACGACTATACATAGGAAGAAAACAACCAATTTATGTAACTGCTTACAATGCAATTAGAATAGTTGAAAGTCAATGACTGCTCATTTGTTCACAAACCTTTCTGGATATTTAAGACTTCAGGTAAGAATCAACATAGAATGAACAAAAACACATTTCTAATCCCAAAAGAAAGATTACAACAATGCTTATCTGGATAATAAAGGAATTGAAATGACAACTTAACACATTTTTTTTTTAAATTAAAGTTGTCCCACATGGGGCTTGAACCCACTATCTCTGGGTCAGATATCTGTCACTCATCTCATTGCACCACTTGGAAGTTGTGTTTTGGCCAAGATGCAGAAGATCCATAGTTCAAGTGAGAAGCAACTCAAAATGAAGAATTTTTAAATAAATTATCTGTGTGTTCTATTCTACTAGCTCCTTCACCTGGAACAGAAGCAACTTGTCCACCACTTAAAGCCTTATGGTTTAGCCTGATAACTGAAGAGCCACATTAGAAAGAATGGCATCTGGCTAGCATGCTAACCAATTAGTATGCTAAGCTAACTAAGATAAGGCAACAAACACAGGCTAGATCAACTGCAGAGAGGAAGATCTTTGGTATGGGGGCTACTATCAAAAACCTGTTCATCATTTCTGTGCAGCTCGGTCCAAAGATCATCTGATCACACGTTGGACTACTCACTACAAGTGTTTCATAATCAATTAATTTCATAATACACAATTTTAAAGTTGTCCCACACGGGACTCGAACCCACTATCTATGGGTTAGATGCCTGTCACTCATCTCGTTGAGCCACTTGCCAGACATGCATCCACACAGCTGCCGAAATTCAATATTTTCAAGAGAGAATCAAGTCAAAATTAAGAATTTTGAAGTAAATGGAGAACATTTTGTATTTAAAAAGTTTAGATTAAATCATCCAAAATTGGTCAGATTACTACTCATTACCATCACTACAAGTGTGCCAATTTTCTAACTTGTGGTTCATAGGGCTGCCATTGACTACCCTTCTGGAAGAAGAACAACAATGAATTGGACGTAAAAGCACTGCATGTTGTGTGTGGCAGCTTCAGATGAGATCATTCTTATGCACAATGCCTGGAACAGATGCAACTTCTGCATCTTTTCCTGCCACAGTACCTCATGCGGTCTGGGCACATGTCACACTGAGTGGCGAACCCACGACGCTGAACATCGGGATCCGTGGTGTAACACGTTGAGCTAATCACTCATGCACGTTCACCAGCCTGCTGAGTAGAGGTTTCAGTGTGAGAATGAGTTCACAAAAAGTTCCATGACATGTTAACCAGATAAGCATGCTAAGCTAGCTTAATGCTAATTTAGCTTATAACGTGGTACATCCAATCCTGGCAAAATAGATATCGTCGGATTTGACATGATGCAAGGAATCGATAGACACCAATTTTATGATTTTTTGACAAACTGTTCACAAGTTACAGCCTCTGAACCAATGTTGGGTCGACCTTGTTAAATTTGCGACATCATAACTTTTTTTATTACAGTATAGCAAAAAAATCGGGAACAGTACTTCTGTGCGGCTCGGTCCGAAGATCATTTGAGCAAATTTTGGACAATTTTGGACAAATTTTGAAGGAGGAGTAGCGAAAAAACTGTTTTACATTCGCTCCAATATGGCGGCCAGTCACATTGTTGGAAAATGACAAATGAGATATCGTCTAAATCGGCATAAACCAAGGAACATAATGTCATAAAGAACTCAAAATTTGAACAATATTTTCAAATGTTATAAGCGTTTTTTCAAAAAACAATGATATATCTGGAACACTAGGTGGCGCTGTGATCAAACTTCTCATGTCGCTTTAGGACATGGTGTCGGTCATCCCTACCAAATTGTGTGCTGATATGTCAAATAGTTTAAAAGATATTGCAATTTATGACAAAATTCAAAATGGCGGACACGTGGTACATCCCATCATGGCAAAATCGATATCCACGGATTCGGCATGATGCAAGGAATCCATAGATACCACAATTATGATTTTCTGACAAACTGTTCAAAAGTTATTGGTCAAAATAGCAATTGTTCATATCTCATGACCCATAGGTGGCGCTATTCCCAACTTTGCATTGGAACCTCAACACATGCTTCTGATGAAGTGTACCAATTTTCGTTTTGATTGATCAAACTTTGGCCGAGATACAGCCTCTTAGCTTATTTTGGGTGGACCTCGTTAAGTTTGCGACATTATAACTTTTTTTTTCCAGTATAACAAAAAAATCGGGAACAGTACTTTTATGCGGCTCAGTCTGAATATCATTTGAGTGCATGTTTGGACAAAATTGGACAAAATTTGAAGGAGGAGTAGCGAAAAAACTGAATACTGTACATTTCAAAATGGCCACTACTGTAATGGGCGGGGTCTTAATGTAAGGTATTGGTTGTGATCAGCATGATGAGTGGAATCAGGTGTACTAAGTTTCATGTCTCTAGATCAAAGGGTTCAAAAGTTATAACCATTTCAATGTTGAATTTTTGAACTGGTGGTGGCGCTATAGAGTTGGTCCTAGAGGGTCAAAAATTGGTCCAATTACTATTCATTAGCATCACTACAAGTGTGCCGAATTTCATCATTTTCCTACTTGGGGTTCATAGGGCTGCCATAGACTCCCATTCACGGAATAATAATAATAAGAAAACCAACAGATACAATAGGTGCCTCTGCACCTTCGGTGCTTGGCCCCTAATAATAATAAGAAAACCAACAGATACAATAGGTGCCTCTGCACCTTCGGTGCTTGGCCCCTAAATATAGCTGCAAGCAGCAACACGGGGCCAAGCCCTGCAAGGCACCGCAATTAGAACAATTACAGCAAAGTTAAAAGGCTTGGCACCGCAATTAGAACAAGTACAGCAAAGTTGAAAGGCTTGGCACCGCAAGCAGAACAAGTACTGCAAACTGCAAGTACAGCAAACTGCAAGTACAGCAAGCACAGCAAGTACAGCAAGTACTGCAAGTACAGCAGCGCATCAAGCATTTAAGCACCAATAGCAGTGCAGAGCCGCAAGAACAAAAACAGCACAAATTGAATATACATGTAAATGAAGCACAGCGAGCATTTAAGCACCAACAGCAGAGCAGAGCCGGAAGGAATTGAAATGACAACTTTATACAGAATTTTAAAGTCGTCCCACATGGGACTCGAACCCACGACCAGAATGGTTCGGGATTCGAAATGCATGGTTTAGCTGATTGCGCCACTCAGAAGACATGAATTTCAAAACAGCAGAGGAGAGGGTTCAGTGTGAGAATGAGTTCACAAAAAAGTTCCATAAGCATGCTAAGCTAGCTTATTGCTAATTTAGCTTATGACGTGGTCCATCCAATCCTGGCAAAATAGATATCATCGGATTCGACATGATGCAAGGAATCGATAGACACCAATTTTATGATTTTGTGACAAACTGTTCACAAGTTACAGCCTCTTAGCCAATTTTGGGTTGACCTTGTTAAATTTGTGACATCATAACTTTTTTATTACAGTATAGCAAAAAAATCGGGAACAGTACTTTTATGCGGCTCGGTCCGAAGATCATTTGAGCAAATTTTGGACAATTTTGGACAAATTTTGAAGGAGGAGTAGCGAAAAAACTGTTTTACATTCGCTCCAATATGGCGGCCAGTCACATTGTTGGAAAATGACAAATGAGATATCGTCTAAATCGGCATAAACCAAGGAACATAATGTCATAAAGAACTCAAAATTTGAACAATATTTTCAAATGTTATAAGCGTTTTTTCAAAAAACAATGATATATCTGGAACACTAGGTGGCGCTGTGATCAAACTTCTCATGTCGCTTTAGGACATGGTGTCGGTCATCCTTACCAAATTGTGTGCTGATATGTCAAATAGTTTAAAAGATATTGCAATTTATGACAAAATTCAAAATGGCGGACACGTGGTACATCCCATCATGGCAAAATCGATATCCACGGATTCGGCATGACGCAAGGAATCCATAGATACCACAATTATGAATTTCTGACAAACTGTTGAAAAGTTATTGGCCAAAATAGCAATTTGTCATATCTCATGACCCGTAGGTGGCGCTATTCCCAACTTTGGCATGGGACCTCAGAACATGCTTCCGATGAAGTGTACCAATTTTCGTTTTGATTGATCAAACTTTGGCCGAGATACAGCCTCTTAGCCAATTTTGGGTGGACCTTGTTAAGTTTGCGACATTATAACTTTTTTTTTCCAGTATAACAAAAAAATCGGGAACAGTACTTTTATGCGGCTCAGTCTGAAGATCATTTGAGTGCATGTTTGGAGAAAATTGGACAAAATTTGAAGGAGGAGTAGCGAAATAACTGAATACTGTACATTTCAAAATGGCCACTACTGTAATGGGCGGGGTCTTAATGTAAGGTATTGGTTGTGATCAACATGATGAGAGGAATCAGGTGTACCAAGTTTCATGTCTCTAGATCAAAGGGTTCAAAAGTTATAACCATTTCAATGTTACAATTTTGAACTGGTGGTGGCGCTATAGAGTTGGTCCTAGAGGGTCAAAAATTGGTCCAATTACTATTCATTAGCATCACTACAAGTGTGCCAAATTTCATCATTTTCCTATGTACGGTTCATAGGGCTGCCATAGACTTCCATTTGCGGAAGAAGAAGAAGAAGAAGAATAATAAGAAAACTAACAGATACAATAGGTGCCTCTGCACCTTCGGTGCTTGGCCCCTAAATATAGCTGCAAGCAGCAACACGGGGCCAAGCCCTGCAAGGCACCGCAATTAGAACAAGTACAGCAAAGTTCAAAGGCTTAGCAGAACAAGTACTGCAAACTGCAAGTACAGCAAGCTGCAAGTACAGCAAGTACTGCAAGTACAGCAAACACAGCAAGTACAGCAAGTACTGCAAACACAGCAAGTACAGCAAGTACTGCAAGCACAGCAAGCACAGCAAGTACTGCAAGTACAGCAGCGCATCAAGCATTTAAGCACCAATAGCAGTGCAGAGCCGCAAGAACAAAAAGAGAACAAATTGAATATACATGTAAATGAAGCACAGCGAGCATTTAAGCACCAACAGCAGAGCAGAGCCGGAAGGAATTGAAATGACAACTTTATACACAATTTTAAAGTCGTCTCACATGGGACTCGAACCCACAACCACAATGGTTTGGGATTCGAGAAGCATGGTTTAGCCGATTGCGCCACTCAGAGGACGTGAATTTCAAACCAGCAGAGGAGAGGGTTCAGTGTGAGAATGAGTTCACAAAAAAGTTCCATGACATGTTAACCAGATTAGCATGCTAAGCTAGCTTATTGCTAATTTAGCTTATGACGTGGTACATCCAATCCTGGCAAAATAGATATCATCGGATTCGACATGATGCAAGGAATCGATAGACACCAATTTTATGATTTTGTGATAAACTGTTCACAAGTTACAGCCTCTTAGCCAATTTTGGGTTGACCTTGTTAAATTTGTGACATCATAACTTTTTTATTACAGTATAGCAAAAAAATCGGGAACAGTACTTTTATGCGGCTCGGTCCGAAGATCATTTGAGCAAATTTTGGACAATTTTGGACAAATTTTGAAGGAGGAGTAGCGAAAAAACTGTTTTACATTCGCTCCAATATGGCGGCCAGTCACATTGTTGGAAAATGACAAATGAGATATCGTCTAAATCGGCATAAACCAAGGAACATACTGTCATAAAGAACTCAAAATTTGAACAATATTTTCAAATGTTATAAGCGTTTTTTCAAAAAACAATGATATATCTGGAACACTAGGTGGCGCTGTGATCAAACTTCTCATGTCGCTTTAGGACATGGTGTCGGTCATCCCTACCAAATTGTGTGCTGATATGTCAAATAGTTTAAAAGATATTGCAATTTATGACAAAATTCAAAATGGCGGACACGTGGTACATCCCATCATGGCAAAATCGATATCCACGGATTCGGCATGATGCAAGGAATCCATAGATACCACAATTATGATTTTCTGACAAACTGTTCAAAAGTTATTGGTCAAAATAGCAATTGTTCATATCTCATGACCCATAGGTGGCGCTATTCCCAACTTTGCATTGGAACCTCAACACATGCTTCTGATGAAGTGTACCAATTTTCGTTTTGATTGATCAAACTTTGGCCGAGATACAGCCTCTTAGCCTATTTTGGGTGGACCTCGTTAAGTTTGCGACATTATAACTTTTTTTTTCCAGTATAACAAAAAAATCGGGAACAGTACTTTTATGCGGCTCAGTCTGAAGATCATTTGAGTGCATGTTTGGAGAAAATTGGACAAAATTTGAAGGAGGAGTAGCGAAAAAACTGAATACTGTACATTTCAAAATGGCCACTACTGTAATGGGCGGGGTCTTAATGTAAGGTATTGGTTGTGATCAGCATGATGAGTGGAATCAGGTGTACTAAGTTTCATGTCTCTAGATCAAAGGGTTCAAAAGTTATAACCATTTCAATGTTGAATTTTTGAACTGGTGGTGGCGCTATAGAGTTGGTCCTAGAGGGTCAAAAATTGGTCCAATTACTATTCACTAGCATCACTACAAGTGTGCCAAATTTCATCATTTTCCTATGTACGGTTCATAGGGCTGCCATAGACTTCCATTTGCGGAAGAAGAAGAAGAAGAATAATAATAAGAAAACCAACAGATACAATAGGTGCCTCTGCACCTTCGGTGCTTGGCCCCTAATAATAATAAGAAAACCAACAGATACAATAGGTGCCTCTGCACCTTCGGTGCTTGGCCCCTAATTAAAGCTGCAAGCAGCCTTACGGGGCCAAGCCTTCAATGGTTCCATGGGTTCAAAAAGTACTTAAAAATACTTTGCTTTCAAAACTTTAAAAGAAACTTTAATAACCAAAGTATTCTTACTCATTAACTTCTTACCTCACAAAAGAAATGAGATCATCCAGCTGCCGAGGTTCAGTAGTAAAAAAGAGAATGAACTCAAAATAAAGACTTTGCATATAAATGAAACACACGTTGTATTTAATAGGAAGAAAGAATAGTACAATGCGTTTCAGGATGATAAAGAAATTGAAATGACACAACTTTATAAAGTTGTAAGACAAAGGACTTGAACCCACAATCTCTGGGTCATATGCCTGTCACTCATTGAGCCCCTGGAAAGTCATGTGTTTCCATAGATGTAGAAGTTCCATAGTTCAAATGAGAATCAACTCAAAATGAAGATTTAGTATTTAAATGGACAGCATGTTACGTTTAATGAGTTTAGTTGATATTATTGTGATTCACTGTTAGGTGGTTGTCCTGCACCTTTAACAAATAAAGTTAGTCCAAGATGCAGTATATAGATCGATAAAATATTATTTTACAACATTAAGATTAACAGGTTCTTGTAAGAATCTTACAATTCTGGACTTTTGGTACTACTAAGAATATTGAACTGCACTAAAGGAGAGAATGTTTTGTTTTTGCATGTGGGTCCTAAAGTCTGGAGCAGGTTTCCTGATAATATTCACTATTCTGTCAAACATTCCTAGTTTAATTGTAGATTAAACACTTCTCTTTAAACAAGAATTCACGCAATGCATTTTATAATCTTGTAATTTTGTTATATTAGATCTAATACATATTTTTATGTTCTATTTTCAGTTTCTAAATTGTCATGGGCATATTAGATATTAGGTCATTAAGTTAATATTCAGAAAAAATACAAGTACTCCACAGCGACTCTAGGGGTCACTGTTTGACAAATGGAAATTTTGCATGGTGTGTCTTTGATGTAATACAACACTATTAACTAAAGCTTAAAACAATTATTGAACCTGGTCTTTAAACTGTAGAAGTTTGTCAGTTTATAAATCCATTAACACCATATACCTAGCCTCCCTTTGTTCTACTAATGGTCACAATTGTGACCTGACGAATAATCAAGTTTTTTGTATGGATTTTGATATATATTTTTGACGTAATTGTTAAAGATTGTTTAATATCCTTATGTATTCATACATGTTATCTCAGGGAAAAGAAATTGGAATTACATGGGTTAACTGCCATATGCAACTGTAACCTATATTTTTGCTACAAGTACATTACTTTGACAGTCATCTTTGATAATGTCTTGTACAATTAAGTTTTTTTTTTTATGCTGCCTAGAAACAATATTGTGAGAGGTGATAAAAATGTGAATTAAAAATAACGATTATTTTTAGTTTAAATACCATTTAGCACATTGGATAAAGTAAGCAAATTAGAGGGGGCCTTTGAAGTGATTTTAAAGCACCATTGTTGCATATTTAAATCTTTACAGAACAGAATACCAACCGTTTCTTTAGTTATTCACAATGACACTTATGGTTACACTACTTGCTTTTCCCAGTATGGTTTGTGAAACTAAACTTAGTGCCTAGTTAAGAATGGCTAGAAGAATGCACGCAACTTTCCAAATGCAAGATAAGCCCATGCAATAAAGGTCACATATTCCAAGAATTGACACACATTTGTTTTAATAAAAAAAAAAACACATTAAACAACATTTAACAAAGCTTTGCCATAAAAATGAAATAAAAATCAATCAGTAGCATTTCAGAACATAATGGACAAAATTAACCTAATTTCAATAGAAAACATGACTTAAATCAATATTTGCCATTCATTAAAAAAAAAACAAAAAAAAAAAAACACCAATACCATCATTTCAATATATATACACACACACACACAACCATCTTAGTTGTGCATTTCAATACAAAGTCATTTTTGTATTATTTTTACAGCACTCTTCTTAGTCAAAGGTTTTTTAGCTGGTGTAATAGGAGGCGTTGTTGGCTCAGATGGTCTTTTAACTGGAGACTTGGGTTCTGGAGTGCTTTGTGTCTCTGTGACACAGAGGACAGGGTTGATTTCATCGATATTCACTTCAAATAAATCCTCATCACTGGGATGAGCGGATGAAGCGTTTTCAATATTGGTGACTTCCAAACAGTTATTATATGTTAAAGTCAGTTCATCGGAGGATAGAAAGAGTTCTTCTATATCTTGTGAATCACAAGTTGACAGTTCAAGTTCTGGTGCTATGAATTTTGACAAAGTTGAGTTCGAAACCGTAAGAGAAGTTATTTGACTGTCTTGATTTATCTCAATTATTCCATTGCATTTTGTTATATAGCTTTTTGTGTTCCGTAGAATTTTGCAAGTCGGGCAACGGTGAAATTGCTGTTTGATGTTGAATTGTTCTTGTGATTTGTGGCATTTTGGACATTGTTTTTTAATGTTTATTTGCACCCCTATTGGCTTTTGTTTCACCACTGTATTAGGTAGAGAGGGTTCTTTACTGATTTTAGGGCCTTGACCAGGTGGGAAAACTTGGTCCTGTGCAATAGGTTCCATGGTTGTTTTCAGGGTTGTTGTGAGGCTCTTAAGGCTGTTGTACAGTCTAGTTTTAAGATTGGTAAAGGTGTAGGAGTTACCTAGTTGCAGTTTTGAAACTTGGTTTTCCCAAAGAGTAAGTTGAATTTCTCCAGATGGATCTTGCAAGGAACATTCTTGGATCTCACAGTCTGTACCCCAGGCCTTTACAGTAGTTGCGTTGTTTAGCTTGCATACTGTTGCAGATATTTTAGTGATCTGAAAATTTAAAGAAAATCGTACATGTACAATCAAAAATATACATCAATAAACATGATTACAAGGGAAATGTATACAACTGCTGTTGTGGTCATAAGAAGAGGAAATAGCCAAACTTTTCCACACATTAACCAATTTGAAACGCATTAATCATGTTTGTAAAGCATCTAGCAAAGATAACTGAGAAGCAGAGTAATCTTTGCCTGTGCATCTGAAAAATCTTTCACATTTTAGCATTTTTTTGAACGTCAGGCTACTTTAAAATGTTTTTCTCCCCATAAAAACGATTTTGCACAATCTACAGAGGGCTAATATATGTGATTGTACTACTCTCCAGAGCATTACTACAACAAGTAAACAACCCTGTAGGCTATTTACACAGTGAGAAGGTTGAAAAAAAAACAGCTTACCAATTGTCGTGATCCCAGAGTTTTTGCTTCTTCTACAGTGAGTTTTTCTATCTCTTTTGGTGGTTTGTGGGGAAATGTAGATGTTGCGACTTCCACAGCAGTACTCCGATCACACTGAATGAAATATTCAGAATTATTGAGGCCTAAAGAATGAAAAAAGTGAGAATTGATATGGGCTTGTTTGTACAATGAATTTGAAAGGAATACGATTACTGAAAGTTTATCAGATAGAAAACAGGATTAAATAGCTAGACTACCACTTACTTGGCTTTTTTGTTATGTTTGACAGTTTAACCGCTGTCCGATTTAATGCTAATGTTGTCCAAGTTTGATGTTTTTCGTGCGCAAAGATGACAGCTTGGTGATATTCACTGCGACCTGTTTGCAAAGTTGCATTAAAAAACTTTGAGTTTGTTCTAGACAGTTGCACTCTGGAAACTGCATGAATGTAAACATAAATGCAGTTGTCAGATTCACTGGTCTCTGGTCTATTTAAATATTTGTTCATTTTTGCTGTTGCATGAAAAAAGAGGTTTGCAAGTGGTGTGATTTATAGTAGATTAGGCCTACTAGAACAGAAATTGACAATGCTTGGTATGCAATTAACAAACGATTCAATTAGGGTGATTGCAGGAATTAGTAATACATTCATCAAATTGCTGAGTTAATCATTTTAGAATTGGGAAGCTTGGTTTAGTGGAGGCAAGAAATGGATCTGAAAGTCTGCTGGAAATAATTGAAAGGTAAATTTACTTGTATAATGCCTTTTAGGGATGGAGAAATGAAGCCTCTTGAACTTAATTAAGCTTTACTCTGATTGTTTTGGGAAAATATTCAAAGCATCAGGAGCAGCAATAAACCTGGAGTGCAGCTCTGTGTATAATGATAGTGTATTGTTTGATGTGTAATGATATTTTGTTGCTTATTTGAGAATAAATAATTGTATACATTATGTAAATTCTTTAGGTTAGCTTTTACTAGTCTTTTTGGCAATATACCTCAACTAATTGATGTTGATCCAAATAATGTACTGTTAGAATAGTAACTATTTGTAATTTAACATTCATGTAGTAACTAATTAACTTCTATTTACAATTACAATTTATTTTTTAAAACAATTCTTAATGTTAGATAATACAAAAATGTTCATGTATTTTAATGTGATTTTATGGTTTACTATTATGATAAAATTACTTTTATTTATTGTCCACATGACGAGAAGGAAAAACTGATATTCAAGTCACTAAGTAAGTCTAATGTTTATGGGACTTAAAATAATTAAAAGATATGCATATGTACACATTCAAATGTTTAATGTCAGATCAGTTAATATTGTGGAGTTGGTCAAACCATTTCTTGTATGGAATTGAAAGTATTCTTTACTATATACTTTGCAATAAAATGTTGCCAGTGGTTGATCAATTGAATAGGCATTTGTGTTCTGTTTGAAGCTTTATGTATTTAACTTGAAATGTAAAAAAGGCAGCACAATTTAAAAAAATAGAGGTTTACCTAGACCACCACAAACATCTTATCATACCCTTCTGCTCTCCAGTTCACTACTTTACACACAATGCACAAACACATATATGAAGTTGAGAATTAACACATGGAGGCAAAAAAAAAAAGAGGATACGACTATACATAGGAAGAAAACAACCAATTTATGTAACTGCTTACAATGCAATTAGAATAGTTGAAAGTCAATGACTGCTCATTTGTTCACAAACCTTTCTGGATATTTAAGACTTCAGGTAAGAATCAACATAGAATGAACAAAAACACATTTCTAATCCCAAAAGAAAGATTACAACAATGCTTATCTGGATAATAAAGGAATTGAAATGACAACTTAACACATTTTTTTTTTAAATTAAAGTTGTCCCACATGGGGCTTGAACCCACTATCTCTGGGTCAGATATCTGTCACTCATCTCATTGCACCACTTGGAAGTTGTGTTTTGGCCAAGATGCAGAAGATCCATAGTTCAAGTGAGAAGCAACTCAAAATGAAGAATTTTTAAATAAATTATCTGTGTGTTCTATTCTACTAGCTCCTTCACCTGGAACAGAAGCAACTTGTCCACCACTTAAAGCCTTATGGTTTAGCCTGATAACTGAAGAGCCACATTAGAAAGAATGGCATCTGGCTAGCATGCTAACCAATTAGTATGCTAAGCTAACTAAGATAAGGCAACAAACACAGGCTAGATCAACTGCAGAGAGGAAGATCTTTGGTATGGGGGCTACTATCAAAAACCTGTTCATCATTTCTGTGCAGCTCGGTCCAAAGATCATCTGATCACACGTTGGACTACTCACTACAAGTGTTTCATAATCAATTAATTTCATAATACACAATTTTAAAGTTGTCCCACACGGGACTCGAACCCACTATCTATGGGTTAGATGCCTGTCACTCATCTCGTTGAGCCACTTGCCAGACATGCATCCACACAGCTGCCGAAATTCAATATTTTCAAGAGAGAATCAAGTCAAAATTAAGAATTTTGAAGTAAATGGAGAACATTTTGTATTTAAAAAGTTTAGATTAAATCATCCAAAATTGGTCAGATTACTACTCATTACCATCACTACAAGTGTGCCAATTTTCTAACTTGTGGTTCATAGGGCTGCCATTGACTACCCTTCTGGAAGAAGAACAACAATGAATTGGACGTAAAAGCACTGCATGTTGTGTGTGGCAGCTTCAGATGAGATCATTCTTATGCACAATGCCTGGAACAGATGCAACTTCTGCATCTTTTCCTGCCACAGTACCTCATGCGGTCTGGGCACATGTCACACTGAGTGGCGAACCCACGACGCTGAACATCGGGATCCGTGGTGTAACACGTTGAGCTAATCACTCATGCACGTTCACCAGCCTGCTGAGTAGAGGTTTCAGTGTGAGAATGAGTTCACAAAAAGTTCCATGACATGTTAACCAGATAAGCATGCTAAGCTAGCTTAATGCTAATTTAGCTTATAACGTGGTACATCCAATCCTGGCAAAATAGATATCGTCGGATTTGACATGATGCAAGGAATCGATAGACACCAATTTTATGATTTTTTGACAAACTGTTCACAAGTTACAGCCTCTGAACCAATGTTGGGTCGACCTTGTTAAATTTGCGACATCATAACTTTTTTTTTTCCAGTATAGCAAAAAAATCGGGAACAGTACTTCTGTGCGGCTCGGTCCGAAGATCATTTGAGCAAATTTTGGACAATTTTGGACAAATTTTGAAGGAGAAGTAGCGAAAAAACTGTTTTACATTTGCTCCAATATGGCGGCCAGTCACATTGTTGGAAAATAGCATATGAGATATCGTTGAAATCGGCATAAGCCAAGGAATATATTGACATAAAGAAATCAAATTTCAAGCAATGATAGCAAAAGTTATAAGCGTTTTTTCAAAAAACAATGATATCTCTGGAACACTAGGTGGCGCTGTGATCAAACTTCTCAGGTACCTCCGGGCCATGCTAATGGTGATCCATACCAAATTTGGTGAAGAAATTTCAAATAGTTTAAAAGATATTGCAAATTATGACAAAATTCAAAATGGCGGACACGGGGTACATCCCATCATGGCAAAATCGATATCCACGGATTCGGCATGATGCAAGGAATCCATAGATACCACAATTATGATTTTCTGACAAAGTGTTCAAAAGTTATTGGCCAAAATAGCATTTTTCCATATCTCATGACCCGTAGGTGGCGCTGTTCCTGACTTTGGCAGGGTCCCTCAGATCATGCTTCCGATTAAGCGTACCAATTTTCGTATCGATTGATCAAACTTTGGCCGAGATACAGCCTCTTAGCCAATTTTGGGTGGACCTCGTTAAGTTTGCGACAGTACAACTTTTTTTTTCCAGTATAACAAAAAAATCGGGAACAGTACTTTTATGCGGCTCAGTCCGAAGATCATTTGAGCACATGGTTGGAGAAAATTGGACAAAATTTGAAGGAGGAGTAGCGAAATAACTGAATACTGTACATTTCAAAATGGCCACTACTGTAATGGGCGGGGTCTTAATGTAAGGTATTGGTTGTGATCAGCATGATGAGTGGAATCAGGTGTACTAAGTTTCATGTCTCTAGATCAAAGGGTTCAAAAGTTATAACCATTTCAATGTTGAATTTTTGAACTGGTGGTGGCGCTATAGAGTTGGTCCTAGAGGGTCAAAAATTGGTCCAATTACTATTCATTAGCATCACTACAAGTGTGCCAAATTTCATCATTTTCCTACTTACGGTTCATAGGGCTGCCATAGACTTCCATTTGCGGAATAATAATAATAAGAAAACCAACAGATACAATAGGTGCCTCTGCACCTTCGGTGCTTGGCCCCTAAAAACTAACAGATACAATAGGTGCCTCTGCACCTTCGGTGCTTGGCCCCTAATTAAAGCTGCAAGCAGCCTTACGGGGCCAAGCCTTCAATGGTTCCATGGGTTCAAAAAGTACTTAAAAATACTTTGCTTTCAAAACTTTAAAAGAAACTTTAATAACCAAAGTATTCTTACTCATTAACTTCTTACCTCACAAAAGAAATGAGATCATCCAGCTGCCGAGGTTCAGTAGTAAAAAAGAGAATGAACTCAAAATAAAGACTTTGCATATAAATGAAACACACGTTGTATTTAATAGGAAGAAAGAATAGTACAATGCGTTTCAGGATGATAAAGAAATTGAAATGACACAACTTTATAAAGTTGTAAGACAAAGGACTTGAACCCACAATCTCTGGGTCATATGCCTGTCACTCATTGAGCCCCTGGAAAGTCATGTGTTTCCATAGATGTAGAAGTTCCATAGTTCAAATGAGAATCAACTCAAAATGAAGATTTAGTATTTAAATGGACAGCATGTTACGTTTAATGAGTTTAGTTGATATTATTGTGATTCACTGTTAGGTGGTTGTCCTGCACCTTTAACAAATAAAGTTAGTCCAAGATGCAGTATATAGATCGATAAAATATTATTTTACAACATTAAGATTAACAGGTTCTTGTAAGAATCTTACAATTCTGGACTTTTGGTACTACTAAGAATATTGAACTGCACTAAAGGAGAGAATGTTTTGTTTTTGCATGTGGGTCCTAAAGTCTGGAGCAGGTTTCCTGATAATATTCACTATTCTGTCAAACATTCCTAGTTTAATTGTAGATTAAACACTTCTCTTTAAACAAGAATTCACGCAATGCATTTTATAATCTTGTAATTTTGTTATATTAGATCTAATACATATTTTTATGTTCTATTTTCAGTTTCTAAATTGTCATGGGCATATTAGATATTAGGTCATTAAGTTAATATTCAGAAAAAATACAAGTACTCCACAGCGACTCTAGGGGTCACTGTTTGACAAATGGAAATTTTGCATGGTGTGTCTTTGATGTAATACAACACTATTAACTAAAGCTTAAAACAATTATTGAACCTGGTCTTTAAACTGTAGAAGTTTGTCAGTTTATAAATCCATTAACACCATATACCTAGCCTCCCTTTGTTCTACTAATGGTCACAATTGTGACCTGACGAATAATCAAGTTTTTTGTATGGATTTTGATATATATTTTTGACGTAATTGTTAAAGATTGTTTAATATCCTTATGTATTCATACATGTTATCTCAGGGAAAAGAAATTGGAATTACATGGGTTAACTGCCATATGCAACTGTAACCTATATTTTTGCTACAAGTACATTACTTTGACAGTCATCTTTGATAATGTCTTGTACAATTAAGTTTTTTTTTTTATGCTGCCTAGAAACAATATTGTGAGAGGTGATAAAAATGTGAATTAAAAATAACGATTATTTTTAGTTTAAATACCATTTAGCACATTGGATAAAGTAAGCAAATTAGAGGGGGCCTTTGAAGTGATTTTAAAGCACCATTGTTGCATATTTAAATCTTTACAGAACAGAATACCAACCGTTTCTTTAGTTATTCACAATGACACTTATGGTTACACTACTTGCTTTTCCCAGTATGGTTTGTGAAACTAAACTTAGTGCCTAGTTAAGAATGGCTAGAAGAATGCACGCAACTTTCCAAATGCAAGATAAGCCCATGCAATAAAGGTCACATATTCCAAGAATTGACACACATTTGTTTTAATAAAAAAAAAAAACACATTAAACAACATTTAACAAAGCTTTGCCATAAAAATGAAATAAAAATCAATCAGTAGCATTTCAGAACATAATGGACAAAATTAACCTAATTTCAATAGAAAACATGACTTAAATCAATATTTGCCATTCATTAAAAAAAAAACAAAAAAAAAAAAACACCAATACCATCATTTCAATATATATACACACACACACACAACCATCTTAGTTGTGCATTTCAATACAAAGTCATTTTTGTATTATTTTTACAGCACTCTTCTTAGTCAAAGGTTTTTTAGCTGGTGTAATAGGAGGCGTTGTTGGCTCAGATGGTCTTTTAACTGGAGACTTGGGTTCTGGAGTGCTTTGTGTCTCTGTGACACAGAGGACAGGGTTGATTTCATCGATATTCACTTCAAATAAATCCTCATCACTGGGATGAGCGGATGAAGCGTTTTCAATATTGGTGACTTCCAAACAGTTATTATATGTTAAAGTCAGTTCATCGGAGGATAGAAAGAGTTCTTCTATATCTTGTGAATCACAAGTTGACAGTTCAAGTTCTGGTGCTATGAATTTTGACAAAGTTGAGTTCGAAACCGTAAGAGAAGTTATTTGACTGTCTTGATTTATCTCAATTATTCCATTGCATTTTGTTATATAGCTTTTTGTGTTCCGTAGAATTTTGCAAGTCGGGCAACGGTGAAATTGCTGTTTGATGTTGAATTGTTCTTGTGATTTGTGGCATTTTGGACATTGTTTTTTAATGTTTATTTGCACCCCTATTGGCTTTTGTTTCACCACTGTATTAGGTAGAGAGGGTTCTTTACTGATTTTAGGGCCTTGACCAGGTGGGAAAACTTGGTCCTGTGCAATAGGTTCCATGGTTGTTTTCAGGGTTGTTGTGAGGCTCTTAAGGCTGTTGTACAGTCTAGTTTTAAGATTGGTAAAGGTGTAGGAGTTACCTAGTTGCAGTTTTGAAACTTGGTTTTCCCAAAGAGTAAGTTGAATTTCTCCAGATGGATCTTGCAAGGAACATTCTTGGATCTCACAGTCTGTACCCCAGGCCTTTACAGTAGTTGCGTTGTTTAGCTTGCATACTGTTGCAGATATTTTAGTGATCTGAAAATTTAAAGAAAATCGTACATGTACAATCAAAAATATACATCAATAAACATGATTACAAGGGAAATGTATACAACTGCTGTTGTGGTCATAAGAAGAGGAAATAGCCAAACTTTTCCACACATTAACCAATTTGAAACGCATTAATCATGTTTGTAAAGCATCTAGCAAAGATAACTGAGAAGCAGAGTAATCTTTGCCTGTGCATCTGAAAAATCTTTCACATTTTAGCATTTTTTTGAACGTCAGGCTACTTTAAAATGTTTTTCTCCCCATAAAAACGATTTTGCACAATCTACAGAGGGCTAATATATGTGATTGTACTACTCTCCAGAGCATTACTACAACAAGTAAACAACCCTGTAGGCTATTTACACAGTGAGAAGGTTGAAAAAAAAACAGCTTACCAATTGTCGTGATCCCAGAGTTTTTGCTTCTTCTACAGTGAGTTTTTCTATCTCTTTTGGTGGTTTGTGGGGAAATGTAGATGTTGCGACTTCCACAGCAGTACTCCGATCACACTGAATGAAATATTCAGAATTATTGAGGCCTAAAGAATGAAAAAAGTGAGAATTGATATGGGCTTGTTTGTACAATGAATTTGAAAGGAATACGATTACTGAAAGTTTATCAGATAGAAAACAGGATTAAATAGCTAGACTACCACTTACTTGGCTTTTTTGTTATGTTTGACAGTTTAACCGCTGTCCGATTTAATGCTAATGTTGTCCAAGTTTGATGTTTTTCGTGCGCAAAGATGACAGCTTGGTGATATTCACTGCGACCTGTTTGCAAAGTTGCATTAAAAAACTTTGAGTTTGTTCTAGACAGTTGCACTCTGGAAACTGCATGAATGTAAACATAAATGCAGTTGTCAGATTCACTGGTCTCTGGTCTATTTAAATATTTGTTCATTTTTGCTGTTGCATGAAAAAAGAGGTTTGCAAGTGGTGTGATTTATAGTAGATTAGGCCTACTAGAACAGAAATTGACAATGCTTGGTATGCAATTAACAAACGATTCAATTAGGGTGATTGCAGGAATTAGTAATACATTCATCAAATTGCTGAGTTAATCATTTTAGAATTGGGAAGCTTGGTTTAGTGGAGGCAAGAAATGGATCTGAAAGTCTGCTGGAAATAATTGAAAGGTAAATTTACTTGTATAATGCCTTTTAGGGATGGAGAAATGAAGCCTCTTGAACTTAATTAAGCTTTACTCTGATTGTTTTGGGAAAATATTCAAAGCATCAGGAGCAGCAATAAACCTGGAGTGCAGCTCTGTGTATAATGATAGTGTATTGTTTGATGTGTAATGATATTTTGTTGCTTATTTGAGAATAAATAATTGTATACATTATGTAAATTCTTTAGGTTAGCTTTTACTAGTCTTTTTGGCAATATACCTCAACTAATTGATGTTGATCCAAATAATGTACTGTTAGAATAGTAACTATTTGTAATTTAACATTCATGTAGTAACTAATTAACTTCTATTTACAATTACAATTTATTTTTTAAAACAATTCTTAATGTTAGATAATACAAAAATGTTCATGTATTTTAATGTGATTTTATGGTTTACTATTATGATAAAATTACTTTTATTTATTGTCCACATGACGAGAAGGAAAAACTGATATTCAAGTCACTAAGTAAGTCTAATGTTTATGGGACTTAAAATAATTAAAAGATATGCATATGTACACATTCAAATGTTTAATGTCAGATCAGTTAATAATGTGGAGTTGGTCAAACCATTTCTTGTATGGAATTGAAAGTATTCTTTACTATATACTTTGCAATAAAATGTTGCCAGTGGTTGATCAATTGAATAGGCATTTGTGTTCTGTTTGAAGCTTTATGTATTTAACTTGAAATGTAAAAAAGGCAGCACAATTTAAAAAAATAGAGGTTTACCTAGACCACCACAAACATCTTATCATACCCTTCTGCTCTCCAGTTCACTACTTTACACACAATGCACAAACACATATATGAAGTTGAGAATTAACACATGGAGGCAAAAAAAAAAAAGAGGATACGACTATACATAGGAAGAAAACAACCAATTTATGTAACTGCTTACAATGCAATTAGAATAGTTGAAAGTCAATGACTGCTCATTTGTTCACAAACCTTTCTGGATATTTAAGACTTCAGGTAAGAATCAACATAGAATGAACAAAAACACATTTCTAATCCCAAAAGAAAGATTACAACAATGCTTATCTGGATAATAAAGGAATTGAAATGACAACTTAACACATTTTTTTTTTAAATTAAAGTTGTCCCACATGGGGCTTGAACCCACTATCTCTGGGTCAGATATCTGTCACTCATCTCATTGCACCACTTGGAAGTTGTGTTTTGGCCAAGATGCAGAAGATCCATAGTTCAAGTGAGAAGCAACTCAAAATGAAGAATTTTTAAATAAATTATCTGTGTGTTCTATTCTACTAGCTCCTTCACCTGGAACAGAAGCAACTTGTCCACCACTTAAAGCCTTATGGTTTAGCCTGATAACTGAAGAGCCACATTAGAAAGAATGGCATCTGGCTAGCATGCTAACCAATTAGTATGCTAAGCTAACTAAGATAAGGCAACAAACACAGGCTAGATCAACTGCAGAGAGGAAGATCTTTGGTATGGGGGCTACTATCAAAAACCTGTTCATCATTTCTGTGCAGCTCGGTCCAAAGATCATCTGATCACACGTTGGACTACTCACTACAAGTGTTTCATAATCAATTAATTTCATAATACACAATTTTAAAGTTGTCCCACACGGGACTCGAACCCACTATCTATGGGTTAGATGCCTGTCACTCATCTCGTTGAGCCACTTGCCAGACATGCATCCACACAGCTGCCGAAATTCAATATTTTCAAGAGAGAATCAAGTCAAAATTAAGAATTTTGAAGTAAATGGAGAACATTTTGTATTTAAAAAGTTTAGATTAAATCATCCAAAATTGGTCAGATTACTACTCATTACCATCACTACAAGTGTGCCAATTTTCTAACTTGTGGTTCATAGGGCTGCCATTGACTACCCTTCTGGAAGAAGAACAACAATGAATTGGACGTAAAAGCACTGCATGTTGTGTGTGGCAGCTTCAGATGAGATCATTCTTATGCACAATGCCTGGAACAGATGCAACTTCTGCATCTTTTCCTGCCACAGTACCTCATGCGGTCTGGGCACATGTCACACTGAGTGGCGAACCCACGACGCTGAACATCGGGATCCGTGGTGTAACACGTTGAGCTAATCACTCATGCACGTTCACCAGCCTGCTGAGTAGAGGTTTCAGTGTGAGAATGAGTTCACAAAAAGTTCCATGACATGTTAACCAGATAAGCATGCTAAGCTAGCTTAATGCTAATTTAGCTTATAACGTGGTACATCCAATCCTGGCAAAATAGATATCGTCGGATTTGACATGATGCAAGGAATCGATAGACACCAATTTTATGATTTTTTGACAAACTGTTCACAAGTTACAGCCTCTGAACCAATGTTGGGTCGACCTTGTTAAATTTGCGACATCATAACTTTTTTTTTTCCAGTATAGCAAAAAAATCGGGAACAGTACTTCTGTGCGGCTCGGTCCGAAGATCATTTGAGCAAATTTTGGACAATTTTGGACAAATTTTGAAGGAGAAGTAGCGAAAAAACTGTTTTACATTTGCTCCAATATGGCGGCCAGTCACATTGTTGGAAAATAGCATATGAGATATCGTTGAAATCGGCATAAGCCAAGGAATATATTGACATAAAGAAATCAAATTTCAAGCAATGATAGCAAAAGTTATAAGCGTTTTTTCAAAAAACAATGATATCTCTGGAACACTAGGTGGCGCTGTGATCAAACTTCTCAGGTACCTCCGGGCCATGCTAATGGTGATCCATACCAAATTTGGTGAAGAAATTTCAAATAGTTTAAAAGATATTGCAAATTATGACAAAATTCAAAATGGCGGACACGGGGTACATCCCATCATGGCAAAATCGATATCCACGGATTCGGCATGATGCAAGGAATCCATAGATACCACAATTATGATTTTCTGACAAAGTGTTCAAAAGTTATTGGCCAAAATAGCATTTTTCCATATCTCATGACCCGTAGGTGGCGCTGTTCCTGACTTTGGCAGGGTCCCTCAGATCATGCTTCCGATTAAGCGTACCAATTTTCGTATCGATTGATCAAACTTTGGCCGAGATACAGCCTCTTAGCCAATTTTGGGTGGACCTCGTTAAGTTTGCGACAGTACAACTTTTTTTTTCCAGTATAACAAAAAAATCGGGAACAGTACTTTTATGCGGCTCAGTCCGAAGATCATTTGAGCACATGGTTGGAGAAAATTGGACAAAATTTGAAGGAGGAGTAGCGAAATAACTGAATACTGTACATTTCAAAATGGCCACTACTGTAATGGGCGGGGTCTTAATGTAAGGTATTGGTTGTGATCAGCATGATGAGTGGAATCAGGTGTACTAAGTTTCATGTCTCTAGATCAAAGGGTTCAAAAGTTATAACCATTTCAATGTTGAATTTTTGAACTGGTGGTGGCGCTATAGAGTTGGTCCTAGAGGGTCAAAAATTGGTCCAATTACTATTCATTAGCATCACTACAAGTGTGCCAAATTTCATCATTTTCCTACTTACGGTTCATAGGGCTGCCATAGACTCCCATTCACGGAATAATAATAATTAAAGCTGCAAGCAGCCTTACGGGGCCAAGCCTTCAATGGTTCCATGGGTTCAAAAAGTACTTAAAAATACTTTGCTTTCAAAACTTTAAAAGAAACTTTAATAACCAAAGTATTCTTACTCATTAACTTCTTACCTCACAAAAGAAATGAGATCATCCAGCTGCCGAGGTTCAGTAGTAAAAAAGAGAATGAACTCAAAATAAAGACTTTGCATATAAATGAAACACACGTTGTATTTAATAGGAAGAAAGAATAGTACAATGCTTTTCAGTATGATAAAGAAATTGAAATGACACAACTTTATAGTCATCCCATATGGGACTCGAACCCACGACCAGAATGGTTCGGGATTCGAGATGCATGGTTTAGCTGATTGCGCCACTCAGAGGACGTGAATTTCAAGACAGCAGAGGAGAGGGTTCAGTGTGAGAATGAGTTCACAAAAAAGTTCCATGACATGTTAACCAGATTAGCATGCTAAGCTAGCTTAATGCTAATTTAGCTTATGACGTGGTACATCCAATCCTGGCAAAATAGATATCATCGGATTCGACATCATGCAAGGAATCGATAGACACCAATTTTATGATTTTGTGACAAACTGTTCACAAGTTACAGCCTCTGAACCAATGTTGGGTCGAACTTGTTACATTTGCGACATCATAACTTTTTTTTTTCCAGTATAGCAAAAAAATCGGGAACAGTACTTCTGTGTGGCTCGGTCCGAAGATCATTTGAGAAAATTTTGGACAATTTTGGACAAATTTTGAAGGAGGAGTAGCGAAAAAACTGTTTTACATTCGCTCCAATATGGCGGCCAGTCACATTGTTGGAAAATAGCATATGAGATATCGTTGAAATCGGCATAAGCCAAGGAATATATTGACATAAATAAATCAAATTTCAAGCAATGATAGCAAAAGTTATAAGCGTTTTTTCAAAAAACAATGATATCTCTGGAACACTAGGTGGCGCTGTGATCAAACTTCTCATGTACCTTCGGGCCATGCTAATGATGATCCATACCAAATGTGGTGAGGAAATTTCAAATAGTTTAAAAGATATTGCAAATTATGACAAAATTCAAAATGGCGGACACGGGGTACATCCCATCATGGCAAAATTGATATCCACGGATTCGGCATGATGCAAGGAATCCATAGATACCACAATTATGAATTTCTGACAAACTGTTCAAAAGTAATTGGCCAAAATAGCAATTTGTCATATCTCATGACCCGTAGGTGGCGCTATTCCCAACTTTGGCATGGGACCTCAGAACATGCTTCCGATGAAGTGTACCAATTTTCGTTTCGATTGATCAAACTTTGGCCGAGATACAGCCTCTTAGCCAATTTTGGGTGGACCTTGTTAAGTTTGCGACATTATAACTTTTTTTTTCCAGTATAACAAAAAAATCGGGAACAGTACTTTTATGCGGCTCAGTCTGAAGATCATTTGAGTGCATGTTTGGAGAAAATTGGACAAAATTTGAAGGAGGAGTAGCGAAATAACTGAATACTGTACATTTCAAAATGGCCACTACTGTAATGGGCGGGGTCTTAATGTAAGGTATTGGTTGTGATCAGCATGATGAGTGGAATCAGGTGTACTAAGTTTCATGTCTCTAGATCAAAGGGTTCAAAAGTTATAACCATTTCAATGTTGAATTTTTGAACTGGTGGTGGCGCTATAGAGTTGGTCCTAGAGGGTCAAAAATTGGTCCAATTACTATTCATTAGCATCACTACAAGTGTGCCAAATTTCATCATTTTCCTACTTACGGTTCATAGGGCTGCCATAGACTCCCATTCACGGAATAATAATAATAAGAAAACCAACAGATACAATAGGTGCCTCTGCACCTTCGGTGCTTGGCCCCTAATAAGAAAACCAACAGATACAATAGGTGCCTCTGCACCTTCGGTGCTTGGCCCCTAAAAACTAACAGATACAATAGGTGCCTCTGCACCTTCGGTGCTTGGCCCCTAATAATAATAAGAAAACTAACAGATACAATAGGTGCCTCTGCACCTTCGGTGCTTGGCCCCTAATAAAATACACACAATAAAAGCATAGACAGTACATGATCATATAAACCCACAAGCAGCTAATTAAAAGCCTGAACAAATAAATGAGTCTTTAGTCTGCATTTGAAGGCATCAACAGAGTCGAGAGAGCACATAGACGGTGGGAGGTCATTCCACAACCTAGAGGCAACAGCCTGAAAAGATCGGTCACCTCTAGTACGATAGCGAGTGCGTGGAACCGTCAACAGGTTCTGATCCACAGACCTCAGAGCACGCACAGGGGTATGACGCTGAATCAGGTCACTAATATAGGGGGGTGCCTGACCATGCAAAGCTCTGAAAACTAAAACCAAAATTTTAAAATTTATCCTGTAAGACACTGGTAGCCAGTGAAGTTCTTTTAGGATAGGGGATATGTGAGACCTCATATTAGTACGTGTTAAAATTCTGGCTGCAGAGTTTTGTACTAATTGCAGTCGAGAGAGCTCCTTCTGGTTCAGGCATGAAAATAAACTATTACAATAGTCTAAAGGCGAAGACACAAAGGCATGAAAGATAAGCTCCAAATCATTACGTGAAACCATATTTCTAAGTTTCGAGATTTTTCTTAAAGGGTCATGAAACCCTAAACCAAATTTTCTGAGATTTTAACAGAGGTATGTGTGTTGAACAACATTGAAGACAATGTTAGCATCTGTTAGATTTAATAGTAGGGCGAAAATGGTTAAATTTGAGTTTTTTCCAGCTGTTTTCTTCTTCCGGGTTTAAAATCTTCATCGCAGGCTGTGACGTGGCAGAGCACAGTGTAGTGCGTTGATGACTCATCGGTCTCTCATAATTATTAATGAGACTGAATTTTTATATCCTATGAGAAGACACGGTCTCTTAATTATTCATGCCACCATGTGGATCTTTCCACAGACATGTCAAACTGTGATATTGCGTATGCGTAGTAAAGGAGAGAGACAATCATGGGACGCAAGTGCCGCCAACATTTTACCCGAGAGAGCTTCGAGAATTGGAGAATGGATGACTTCGGCCTTGTCGATGACCAATGCAAGTTACGTCTTGCGAGTAATGCGGTACCAAGTCCTGAGGACTTTTCTATCCCTTCAGAGTGTGTCTAAAATGTAACCCTGGTCATTTTACTTGCCTTTTGTTAAATAAGCGGTCGTTATGAACATATTAGATATTTCGATAATATATCAATTGTATGCTTAATGCGGGAGACTTGTGAATGTGTAGTGTTGACGTGCGGGCCGGGCGACACCGTGTTGTGTGTGTGTGTGTGTGTACGTGCAGGCAGGCGAGCCTGCGAAATGATTCGGGGTCAGAGAGAGAAGCAGCAGGATGTGTGTTTGGACGAACGACTGAAAACTCTGAGATTATTGTTCATTATTGATCGTACATTGTACGGAGGTCAAAATTATTGTACAAATATGATAATTATCTGTATATCTGGCAACACTGCTGGCTGATGACAGTTCCCCCTCTCCCCTGCCGTGCCACACCCACTCCCTCCCTTCTTCTCACAGCCATCCACGCCCATTAAGTTGCATTTTTCAAAAAGATTATGAGCTAGACTTGAGCTGATAGAGGGGGGTTTCATGAACCTTTAATTGAAAGAAGCAGTTTCTCGTCAGCTGCTTGCAGTGCTGCACTAATGACATATCTTTGTCCAGGATAACTCCCAAATTTCTAAGACTTGGCTTAGCAGACTGGCCTAGATCACCCAAGTATTGTTTAATCCCAGGGATTGCATCCTCCGGGGCAATGATCAGTGTTTCTGTTTTGTCTGCATTTAGCTGCAGGGAGTTATCACTTAGCCATTTTTTTAATTTCCACAAGACAAAGGAGCAAGGAGTTTAACTTACAGATCTCTGCCGGCTTAAAGCAGCAGTAAAGTTGGATATCATCAGCAAATAAGTGAAAAGAAACATCACTGAACCTTTGTATGATCTTTCCTAAAGGGACCAAATACAACAAAAATAAAACGGGACCCAGAACAGAGCCTTGAGGCACTCCACAGAGCAAGTCCGCAGACTCAGACCTTATTTGGTTAGCTGTAACACTGAAACTACGCCCAGAAAAATATGAGGTGAACCACTGCAGAACTGACCCTGACAGCCCTACTTGATCCCTTAATCTTTTCAGCAAAACCTGGTGGTCGACGGTGTCAAAGGCTGAGGACAGATCCAAGAGAACTAGAACAGTGTGTTTTCCAGAATCAGCAGACATCATAATGTCATTTGACACTTTCAGTAAAGCCGTTTCAGTCGAGTGTTGTTTACGAAAACCTGACTGAAATGGCTCATGGATGTTACTTTTGTCCAGGAAAAATGTCAACTGTTCGCAGACTACCTTCTCAATGATCTTGGATAAAAACGGGAGCTTAGAAATAGGCCTAAAACTATTAAAATCCGACGGGTCCAAACCTGGCTTCTTTAGTAACGGTTTCACTATAGCATGCTTAAAAGCATCTAGAAAAACGCCAGTAGACAGCGAAAAGTTAACCATTTTGGTTACACAAGGGCCAATTTCTTCCAACACTTTTTTGAATAATCTGAAAGGAATGACGTCCGATGAACAGGAAGATGGCTTCATCCTGGTCACCAATTCGGAGATATCAGCAATCGTCACAGTCCTAAAAGTGGACCACTTGCTGGAGACTGGCTTAAAGACAGCAGCGGTACCCCACGGATGGGACGGGATTTTATCTTTGATCATTTTGATTTTATTAGTGAAAAATCCCAAAAAGGCATTGCTGTCAGCTTCACAAAAAACAGGGATAACTGGGGCAGCAGGGCAAACAAGTGAATTGATCGTATCAAACAGCACTTTAGGATTTTTTTTGTTTAATGTTACTAGATGACGGATATAGTCAGATCTGGCTTTTCCAACCGTCTCATTATAGGACAACACAAGATCCCTGAGATACAGCCTGTGCACCTCAAGGCTAGTGGATTTCCACAGGCGTTCAGTCTTTCGACACAGTCTCTTAAGATTTAAAATCTCTTCATTAATCCAAGGCCACATTTTTTCCCGAGTAGCCAAGTTTGATTTAACAGGGGCCACCTGATCCAGAATTTTTACACAGTGATTGTTTAAACAGTGAACGAAATCATCCACATCGAGGCAGTCCATAACTAGAGTAGGATCAAACAAATCAGAAAATGTATCTGCAGTATTTGCCGTGATAACACGTCTCTGAGACCTAACTACTGGAAGCTTTGGGTCAGAGCTGAAGTGAAGATCAAACAGAACAATATTATGATCGCTCATAAAGAAATCATTTACAGATACGTTTAGTATATCTAGGCCAAGTGTAAAAACTAAGTCTAAAATATGGCCTTTTTGGTGAGTAGGCCCAGATACATGCTGCTTAAAATTAAAAGTTTCAGTCAATGTTAAAAATTCCATTGCGGGGCAAGATGAGCTGTCATCAACATGAAGGTTAAAGTCCCCAAGGATTAAGACAAATTCCAGCTTAATTATAGAGGATAAGAAATCACTAAAATCCCTAAGAAAGACAGCAGCAGGGCCAGGAGGTCGATAAACCAAAATACAGTAGAAGGAGGATGAGAAACCCACCTTGACCATCTGCAATTCAAAAGAAGAGAATTTTTGGGGCAAGATTTCATTACATTTGTGAATGTCCTTGTGCACAATAGCCAGTCCACCACCGCGACGACAAGGGCGGGGCCTCCCAATAGCAGAGCAACCAGCTGGGCAGAGCTCATTTAATTGAATAAGCTCTTCCTCTCTCTCATGTCTCTGACAAACACATAATATCCATAATATTGTCTGTGTTTGCGCTACTTGCATCATTAAGCCAGTAGGTGGCGACAAGTGACTCTTCATGATTGAACAATTCAACCATTAAATGAAGATTAGTCCAAAAACATCGATTAATTTAGGAAAGAAAAAGAAGCTGAAACTGATCTTTGATGCTAATTGCTCTTATGATCTATACACAGAAGGAGTGCTCTGGCATTTGATTGAAATTTAACATCTATGCAAAATAATTCTTGAATCATTTATTTAAGGCCATTCTCGTTGACAATGCACATCCCACAATATGGGATTGTGCATTGTAAACAATAAGCATAACAAACTGAGAAGCTGCCTTCCAAAATATTCCTGTTTTCTTTAACCCGAGGAGTCAAATGTATTTAAAAGGTCTGTGTGACCTGTTCACTTCTGTATGCTGCTCCACATATGCAGATTGCAGGACAAAGTATTGTTAATTTGGCCAAAATCAAACGGGATTTTCTCCAAGCAGAGATTCTGTTGAATAAACAGTTTGTGCCACACACAATTAATAAATGTTGTTCATTGACCTTCATGTACCTGTCTTGATAATCAAGAAAATATTGTTTGGAGCCGGAAACATGGAATTGGCCTGTTAATGCTATTATAATTATATAATATTTAATTTTTAATTACATCTGAAAAGTAATTAAAAGTTTTTTTAGTCCCCCCAGTGCCAGCGCTGCATATAACACACATTTTTTATTTCATGTGCACTTTAACCATTATATTACACAAAAAAAAAAACTCATACAGTTCTGCTATAGGAACACATAATGGTTAAAACCGAAAGGGATCGTTCTAAATTAGGCAACCGCTTCAGCAGGACTTTTGTTATGAAAACGCGTTGTTCGTCATTGTGGTGTTATGCTTCCTCGGGGCTTCCGTAAAACTAAAGGCGCGAGTTCAGCAGCGGTAACTTACAGCTCCTTATATTTACCTCTTCGGGAAGTGAGTAACACACAACACACTCGTGAAGCTAAAAGATTATGTTTAAACGCTGATTATGCTTTGCTAGTCGCACGTGTCTATGATCCTCAAGCGGAAGTGAGTGTAATGTGTGTGTTTCGTGCAGATGTGTGTGTAATGTGTGTGTTTTGCGCAGATGTGTTCACTCAGCCTGTTCCCCGCGCCCGTGACCGCCGGACTGACGCTGCGCGAGCACAACAACGAGCTCGTGCCCGGACAGCCCCACACACAGGTGCGCGTGACACACACACACACACACACACACACACGGTGACCGTTCACTTCACACACTTCATTCACTCTGGCAGTGTTCATGACCTGTTGAATGTCCGAGACTATAGTTGAATAGACATTGGATATCATGTATCAGGATTCGATTAGAACTACAAACACATATTTTGAACAAACAAAAAAATTGATTTGTACAAACTATAGAAATAGATAACTTATTTTAAAATTATCTACATATATAAAGATAACATCTCCCTGATTATGTACACACTAACAACTAATATGGTCCACATGGATGAGGATTCGATGATAAACAAACACGGATAAACGGTGTTAGAAACTACAAACACGGCGGATGTGCGAGACTGACTGTTAAAGGGATACTAAAGTAACTAGCAGACGGCTGTACGCATCGATTTATGCCAAAAGAGTAACCCTTGAACTTGACGCACAGCGTAATGATGAACGCGGTTGCCCAGCGCCGTGTGTGTGAACCGCGAGAGGCTCAAAGCTCACGCTACTCCTGCATCTACGTCCCGCATGCGTCACTGGTTACTCTAGTGGCGTAAGTCGACTTGCGTACGGCCGTCTGCCAGAAGCTTGTTATTTTAGTCAATAAAAGTTTTAAATATGGATATTTTTCTTACACGGACGCATCTCTTCACTTCAGAAGGCATTTATTACCCCGTGTGGAGCACTTTAATCATGAATGGATGCGCTTTGATGGACTTCCAAAGACATACAGCCATTCACTGCCATTATAAAGCTGGGAAGAGCCAGGATATTTTTTAATATAACTGATTGTGTTAGTCTGAGAGAAGAGTGTCATATACACTAGGACGGCTTCAGGCAGAGTAAATCATGGGCTAATTAACATGATGTGTTTGTTGTGTGTGTGTGTGTGTGTTCAGTGGTCGGATCTCCCCAGTCCTCAGTTCACCAGAGACTCTCTGAAGGGTCACAGTCGCCCCGAGAGCAGCAGCAAATCTGCCTTCCTGGACCAGAGGGACACGCTGTGGATGAGGAGCGCCGGAGCCTGGTGAGTGTGTGTGTGTGTGTGTGTGTGTGTGTCTGCCTTCCTGGACCAGAGGGACACGCTGTGGATGAGGAGCGCCGGAGCCTGGTGAGTGTGTGTGTGTGTGTGTGTGTCTGCCTTCCTGGACCAGAGGGACACGCTGTGGATGAGCGCCGGAGCCTGGTGAGTGTGTGTGTGTGTGTGTGTGTGTGTGTGTGTGTGTGTGTGTGTGTCTTCCTGGACCAGAGGGACACGCTGTGGATGAGGAGCGCCGGAGCCTGGTGAGTGTGTGTGTGTGTGTGTGTGTGTGTGTGTGTCTGCCTTCCTGGACCAGAGGGACACGCTGTGGATGAGCGCCGGAGCCTGGTGAGTGTGTGTGTGTGTGTGTGTGTGTGTGTGTGTGTGTCTTCCTGGACCAGAGGGACACGCTGTGGATGAGGAGCGCCGGAGCCTGGTGAGTGTGTGTGTGTGTGTGTGTGTGTGTGTGTGTGTGTGTGTGTGTGTCTTCCTGGACCAGAGGGACACGCTGTGGATGAGCGCCGGAGCCTGGTGAGTGTGTGTGTGTGTGTGTGTGTGTGTGTGTGTGTGTGTGTGTGTGTCTGCCTTCCTGGACCAGAGGGACACGCTGTGGATGAGGAGCGCCGGAGCCTGGTGAGTGTGTGTGTGTGTGTGTGTGTGTGTGTGTGTGTGTGTGTGTGTCTTCCTGGACCAGAGGGACACGCTGTGGATGAGCGCCGGAGCCTGGTGAGTGTGTGTGTGTGTGTGTGTGTGTGTGTGTGTGTGTGTGTGTGTGTCTGCCTTCCTGGACCAGAGGGACACGCTGTGGATGAGGAGCGCCGGAGCCTGGTGAGTGTGTGTGTGTGTGTGTGTGTGTGTGTGTGTGTGTGTGTCTGCCTTCCTGGACCAGAGGGACACGCTGTGGATGAGGAGCGCCTGTGTGTGTGTGTGTGTGTGTGTGTGTGTGTGTGTGTGTGTGTGTGTGTGTGTCTTCCTGGACCAGAGGGACACGCTGTGGATGAGGAGCGCCGGAGCCTGGTGAGTGTGTGTGTGTGTGTGTGTGTCTGCCTTCCTGGACCAGAGGGACACGCTGTGGATGAGCGCCGGAGCCTGGTGAGTGTGTGTGTGTGTGTGTGTGTGTGTGTGTGTGTGTGTGTGTGTGTGTCTTCCTGGACCAGAGGGACACGCTGTGGATGAGGAGCGCCGGAGCCTGGTGAGTGTGTGTGTGTGTGTGTGTGTGTGTGTGTGTCTTCCTGGACCAGAGGGACACGCTGTGGATGAGCGCCGGAGCCTGGTGAGTGTGTGTGTGTGTGTGTGTGTGTGTGTGTGTGTGTGCGTGCCTTCCTGGACCAGAGGGACACGCTGTGGATGAGGAGCGCCGGAGCCTGGTGAGTGTGTGTGTGTGTGTGTGTGTGTGTGTGTGTGTGCCTTCCTGGACCAGAGGGACACGCTGTGGATGAGGAGCGCCGGAGCCTGGTGAGTGTGTGTGTGTGTGTGTGTGTGTGTGTGTGTGTGCCTTCCTGGACCAGAGTGACACGCTGTGGATGAGGAGCGCCGGAGCCTGGTGAGTGTGTGTGTGTGTGTGTGTGTGTGTGTGTGTGTGTGTGTCTGCCTTCCTGGACCAGAGGGACACGCTGTGGATGAGCGCCGGAGCCTGGTGAGTGTGTGTGTGTGTGTGTGTGTGTGTGTGTGTGTGTGTGTGTGTGTGTGTGTGTGTGCCTTCCTGGACCAGAGGGACACGCTGTGGATGAGGAGCGCCGGAGCCTGGTGAGTGTGTGTGTGTGTGTGTGTGTGTGTGTGTCTGCCTTCCTGGACCAGAGGGACACGCTGTGGATGAGCGCCGGAGCCTGGTGAGTGTGTGTGTGTGTCAGACAACAGTGATCCTCAATGATCATCATTCATGAATGTATTGGGGTTCCCTTTCGAGAGCGGTAACCCAACATTGCGTCAGCTGACGCTGCGGGAACTCCTCACTTCTCCACTTTTGTTGAAATCTTATTGGCTAACGCCAGCTTGGAACAGTTGGCCAATTGTCGCGAAGTATGCAAATACTGACAGACTCGAGTTCCAAGACTGTTCCAGGCTGGTGTTAGCCTATAGCAGGGGTGCCCACCCTGCTCCTGCCGATCGGCTGTCCTGCACAGTTCATCTTCTACCCTAATAAACCCTAAATAGACTGTCAGTGAATAACTTGCGACTTGCAGTGTTTACGTTTAATCCTTTAGCAGACGCTTTTATCCAAAGCTACTGTAACCCAGCCATTGATCTTAAAGAGGCCATAACATTACTAGCGCTTCTAGTGTTTAAGTTCACCAAATGAGTGGTGATGGTCTCCTCGTAGTCATAATTCTTTGTTTAAAATAGAATTCAGATTCTCCCACAATTCTGAATAGACAACTAGGCCTAAACAAAATAACAATTCCCTAGAGGCTCTAAGGTGTTAATTGCTGCAGTCTTATTTTAAAAAATTTAATTAATTAGTTTTTAAAGAATTGGTTTGAGTGATTGATTCAATGACTCTCCTATCTCTCTCTCTCTCAGGCGAGATGCGGGTCTGTACGGTCTCTTAGACGAGATCACGAGCAGTGCTGATGAAGGTGAGTCCCGGTCACATGATCACGATGTCTCCGCAGAGGGGGTGTGTGTGTGTGACGTGTGTGTGTGTGTTTCAGTGCCCAGGTGCCTGTCGGTGGGCTCGGCCTGTCTGCTGGCTCTGCTGAGATGGGCATCCTCGTTCCACGGCTCTCTGTTCCCTCATCTGACCGTGAGTACAAGCGATCCAGCTTCTCCTCAGCGCCACACACACACACACACACACACTCTTAAACACACGTCTCTGTTCCCTCATCTGACCGTGAGTACAAGCGATCCAGCTTCTCCTCAGCGCCACACACACACACACACACACACTCTTAAACACACGTCTCTGTTCCCTCATCTGACCGTGAGTACGAGCCGTCCAGCGTCTCCTCAGCGCCACACACACACTCATAAACACACACACACACACACACACACACACTCATAAACACTGCTTCTGCTTCTGTTTGCTAGCTGAGCCGCGACGAGATGGTGGCAGAGTTCTCACAGATGCTGGACTGGTACGTCATCTTATCAGCCTATGGTCACGTCTGTCTGGAGTCCTTATCCAGTGTTGATTGCATTGTGAAGATATAATGCTCATCTGATTCAATCCCTTCTGTTGAAACTCAATGCAAGCATATTAATGGGTCCTGAACTGAGAACGTTTATGAGCCTCTGGTCTGAAGCACTTACAGAAACCACAGGGTGTGTGTGTGTGTGTGTGTGTGTGTGTGTGTGTGTGTGTGTGTGTGTGTGTGTTTCAGGTCTGACGGCGCTCTGAGGAGCTTCGCTTGGCATCCGCACACGGATAAGTTCGCTGTGGCGTTACTGGACGACTCCATCAAGATCTACAAATCCCACAGGTACTCCAGCGGACACAAACACAGCTCTTACTGATATTACACAGCCATTCAAACTCACAGACGCCAACATAGTCTCGGCCCAGATCCGGTACCTGTGGATTCGACGCGGCCCAGATGTGGGCCGGAACTGTCCGGATCTGTCTGGGTTACCATTACAGATCATCATACACCATAAGTCATGTAACAGTGGTTTAAACCACACTGACTGTTTACCTGTGTTTTGTCGGACCCATAACATTAGTTTAGTCAAAGTTAAATGGACTTGAGTTAAATGTGACTGATGACATTTTTTGGGATATTTGCATCAGAAGTCAAAAACTATGTCTGAGAGCCTTGGTTTATGCTCTTTGTTGAACTGTATAGTTTTCTAAAACACAATGCGCTGTTGTTTACAGCCGAAAAAACAATATAAGACGCTAATATTTTCAAGATCAAACTGCAGATAAATGGGTTTTTCCTCTCCCAAAAGAAGAGATTCTGAACTGAAACGAGTCGTCAGTAATTCAGTCTCTCTTCCTGCTGATGTAGGAACACTTCCTGTGTAGGTTTGTAACTTATTTGCATAATGCCCACCTCTGGTCTTGATTGGCTGAACAGCGTCTCTTAGCCCCGCCCTCTAACACTAGTGTATCTGCGACTGGAGGAGTTCGGCTCGTGTTGTTCGTGTCGAGGAGACGCTGTTTTCTGAGATTGATACGGTGAAACCCACGCCATCGTTACTGTTCGTATCACTGTGATCAAGACCTGAGATTCAGTTATGATAATGAGTGTTTGGTTTCTGACCAATCAGAGCAGAGCAGCTCTCAGAGAGGCGGGGCTTAGAGAGACTGAATCTTTGAATGAACCGTTTCAGACACTGAGAGTGTTTTTGACGGTAGATAGGTGCATGTAAACCTGTTGTAGGAGACTCAGAAACAACATTAGGAACCTAAATAGCATAACATGGGCAGTTTCCTCAGTCCTGAGAGTGTGTGTGTGTGTGTGTGCAGCGTGACGAGCCCGACGCTGAAGCACCGCTGTCAGAGGTCTGTGTGTGCGCTGCAGTGGAAGCCTCTGTGTGGCTCTGTCCTCGCTGTGGCCTGTCAGTCCTGTCTGCTCATCTGGCACGTGGAGCCCACCTCTCTCTCTACCAGGTACCACACACACACCTCTCTCTACCAGGTACCACACACACACACACACACACACAAACACAACTGCTCCAACAGGTACCGCATCTCTCACACACACATACACACACCACTGCTTAGGGGTGTAACGGTACACAAAAGTCACGGTTCGGTACGTACCTCGGTTTTAAAGTCACGGTTCGGTACGTTTTCGATACAGCAAAAAGTAAGAAATGCCCGAGAAATTTCCTATTTGTTAAAAGAAAAAATATTTTTTAAATAAGTGTGAGTTTTCCTACATCTTGAAACTTTCAGGTTTATAAATGGGTGTCATCTTTGAAGGATGAACAAATAATGTTTTGGTCATCACATTAAAAATAACATTTAAATATATGAAGAGTTCAGATGCAAAAGCCATTTGAAATTTTCTTCTAGAATGATCATTTTTATCAAGCTTGTATATTTAAGTTCAGTAATTTCACTTAAATGGCAATGAAGATTATTAATTGTCATTTGAGTGAAATTACTGAACTTAAATATACAAGCTTCATAAAAAGATCATTCTAGAGGAAAATTTCAAATGGCACTTAGAGGCGTTTGCATCTGAACTCTTCATATATTTATTTATATAATATTTGAGTTTTGAAGTGCTGGAAAAAGATGTGTGAAGTACTTGAAAGCATTTCACTATTCCAGCCAAACTGGTTACAGTTAGTGTTACTATATTAGATCCATGGTGAATGTTGCTGGTCTGTGGACGTAAAGTATTACTAGTTCATTCACGGCACAATGTTTCTCCTGGTGTCCACGTCAGCGCTGTTTGATCTGATAGAGATCTACGGTTAATAACTGAGAAATGTGAACGCTTCTCACTAGATCTCGCAGCGATGTTATTACTTCAGTGGCGAATTCAAATGTTTTCTTCACTGGATCTCTTAGCGCTGTGTTGTAACAGTGTCGCTTGATCGAGATCGGCTCGCGCTGCACAGATGTTGCTGGTCCGAACTGATAAACGATCCGTGAAGCACATAATGAGTAGCGGAGTTTCGTTCCGGTTTCATTACGCTTGCCATTTGATGTTGCTCAACGTTGTGGTGATCGCGCCAGCGCGAATTTTGTCGGCAGGAAAAATGGTCCTAGGAATCGTTCGGTTTGTATGCGTACCGAACCGGAAGCCTCGAACCGAAACGGTTCAATACGAATACATGTACCGTTACACCCCTACCACTGCTCCACCAGGTACCGCATCTCTCTCTCTCTCACACACACACACACACACACACCACTGCTCCAACAGGTACAAGACAAATTTTCCAATCAGGGACAAAGTGTATTGAATGTAAAGCTGTGCGAGCTGCAAACCCCATCTCAGTGTTTAACGAGCGCCACCAGAACAGGCGTGAGTGTTGATGGAGTGTGTGTCCCTCAGGCCGTCGTCCGGCTGTGCGCAGGTCCTGTCTCACCCGGGGCATTCTCCCATCACATCCATGGCCTGGTCCCCCACCGGCTCCCTGCTGGTGTCTGCGTCCCCGGTCGACTCGGCCATGATGGTGAGGCTTACACACATCTCTGTGGAGCTGTGGTGTGTGTAATCAGTCATCAGCGCTGTAACACTGGCCTGTGCTGATGCGTGTGGGATATCTCAAACTATTTCCCTTCCTTAGGTGTAACAAATCAATTCTGACCCAGATTTCATGCCCAAACATTTGTGTTGACTGTATTGCGGTGTGAGTGTTGAGCTTGTGTTGTGTGTGTTGTGCAGGTGTGGGACGTGGCGGCCGAGAGCTGTGTTCCTCTACAGCGAGTGGGTGGCGGTGGCGTCACGTACCTGTCCTGGTCTCCTGACGGCAGCCGCCTGCTGGCCGCCACACCGTCGGCTCTCTTCAGGTGCCACACACACACACACACACACCCACCGTCGGCTCTCTTCAGGTGCCACACACACACACTCGGCTCTCTTCAGGTGCCGTACACACACACACACACTCGGCTCTCTTCAGGTGCCACACACACACACACACACCGTCAGCTCTCTTCCGGAGCTGTACACACACAAACACACACACACCGTCAGCTCTCTTCAGGTGCCGCACACACACACACACAGCTGACCTCTGGCTTACAGGACCAATATATCGCTCTATCACGGTGACGATACACACTGACAGTGTGCTGTAGGACTACAAGGGTTGGGAATCAAATACTTGAGGTCTGGAATCGGATGCTTGTTATAACACTGAAATGTCGATTCCTCTTATCGATTTCTTTGTGTACATTTTAATATGACTTTAAACAATTCATGCGTTAGACGAGTCTGTTTTCTGTGTTGTTCACAGATATAGTTACAGTATATTGGATCCGTGCAGCTCTTAAAGGGACAGCACTAATATTCCTGCTGCCGTCTCTATAATAACACTAACCAAACAACAAAAGACTAAGAGAGCATTCACTCGTTCATAGAAAATGTTTAAATACTAATATCAGCTTACTAGGGAAACGGAGGCGGAGTTAGTGGTGCTTCGGAGGCTGAGTGCTGGAGATGATTCGCGATACCCAACCCTAAGTACTACTGAAAAATCCTCACTGTTATCTGCATACCGACAGCTCAGATGGCCAGACAGTGACGTTACACATGAACTGATAACTATAGGTTGTGTTCTTTGTGTTGTAGGGTTTGGGAGACGCGCATGTGGACCTGTGAGAGATGGCCGTGTCTGAAAGGCAGTTGTCAGGTAAGAAAACGTCTCGGTTACGTATGTAACCCTCGTTCTCTGAAGGAGGAAACGGGAGACGTTACTTTGACATGCCGACGTAATTAAGATCAGGAAGCCTTATCATCTTTGAGTATCTACAGAACGAGCCAATGAACGTTGGCATGCGTGATTCGCGTCATGCGCCCCGCCCCGCCACGGAGTTATATATACGGAACTTTTGTTTTTCGCTGAGGAGCCGAGATCGTGACGGCCGTACATCGATGGTTACCAACCGTGGCGACGGGATGCAGCGTCTCCCGTTCCCTCCTTCAGGGAACGACGGTTGCATACATAACGAGATGTTTCTTTCAGTCGGTCACCTTCGACATTACGTCAACATGCCGACGTAATTGGGATCCACTATGGAAAACGCCACGGTTGCTGCCAGATCCAGCGCCATACGCAAGACTCTCAGACCCCCTACTGACTGGGGCGGAAGGCCTGTGTAGAGGGAGTGCGAACTGCTGTTCCGTATAACCCATCCAGGGGAGAGGGACGCTGCAGAGCCACATCCTGCTCGAGGGAGGGAACGTGGAGAACACACGTATGGACTGGCCGATGTCACTGGGGTGGCTCCAGCCTGAGAAGGAGAAGACTCTGCCAGGGGAAAGACACGGGCTCACCGCAGGGAGCTGATTGTGGAAGAATACACATGGGATCACCGCACGGATCCCAACATATAGAACCCAGTTTAGCACAAGCTACAAAAGCATACGAGCAGCAGGACGTGCACCAGGGCCTGGCGTACGTCCGACTGCCGAAGGTGTCAGGAGAAACTCTACAGGGTTAGCCTAAGTGGGGAACTCGACTGGAGCAAAAAGCGCACGTATCCCCTCCATGTGGAGGTGAGTGGCGCAGCAAGCCGACACTAGAGCGGGGAGACTTTGGTGGTACTAGCTGGTTGAAAGCGAGCAGACGGGAAGAAAAACCGGCTCGACGTGTCAGAAGCCGGGCCTCCATAACAGATAAAGAGAGCTGGTCTGAGGCCCTGAGGCTTTGCGTTCTGTCCACATATAGGCGCAGAGCGCGAACGGGACAGAGAAAAGCCATGGCTGGGTCTATCTCCTCCAGTTCACCACCTGGTCCTGGAAGGGAGTGGTAGGAACCTTGGGCACGTATCCGGGCCGGGGTCTCAGGATCACGTGAGAGTTAGCCGGCCCGGATTCTAGGCACGATTCATCCACAGAAAATGCATGCAGGTCCCCTACCCTCTTGATGGAGGCCAATGCAACCCAGAGTACATGGACAGGATTTTTAACTCTGCTGATTTGCAAAGGCTCAAAGGGTGGTCTCTGAAGAGCCGAGACAAATCCCATGAGGGTATCGAGAGCACGCGTGGCGGATTCAGTCTCCTCAGGAACCTGACGATCAGGTTGTGCTGTCCCATCGATTTGCCCTCAACTGCATCGTGATTTGCAGTGATAGCGAGAACATACACTTTGGAGGGAGAAAGTAAAGGATAGGATGGAAGGAAAGCTCTGATTGAGCAAGTTTGTGGGTTCTCCTGGTGAGAAGAACACCACTCAACGAACAGGTTCCACCTCAACGCATGTCAACTACCGCCTGGGGTAGGTCACCTAGAACCTCCGCGTCCCTTCCAGTGACTAGACATGGAGTTTCCCGAGGTCTGGACGCGGGTGCTATAGGGTGCCCTGCCTCTTGAGAGAGCAGGTCCTCTCTAATGGTCCGGTTTGGCCAATACGGCACAAGCAAGACCTGCTCCTCGTCCTACCTGACTTTGCCCAGTGTCTGTGCAAGAAGGCTCACTGGGAGAAATGCATACTTGCGTAAACGGGCGAGTTGTGACGTGGCGGGAGCGTAGACCACCCTGGCGGTTGATGTACGCAACGCCCGCAGTGCTGTCCATTCGTACCAGTACATGCTTGCCTAGTAGCGGTGTTTTGAAGCGGCCCAGCGCAAGGTGTACTGCTAACAACTCGAGGCAGGTGATGTGCCAATGCTGTTGAGGCCCTGTTCACAGACCTGAAACTGCATGTCCATTGTGCGTGGCCCCCCAGCCGGTGGCAGAGGCATCCGTGGTCACCACAACATGCCTGGACACTTGTTCTAGGGGAACACCTGCCCGAAGAAACGAAGGGTCCCACCACGGGCTGAGACCCGACACGAGCCACACTGCCACGCCCATCTCGGGACTCGACCGTGGAGCCAGTGTTGAAGCGGCCTCATATGAATCAATCCGAGCGGTGCTACCGCGGCTGCAGATGCCATATGCCCCAGGAGCCTCTGAAATGTTTTCAGTGGTGCCGCTGTCCTGCGTCTGAGCATGTCCCTGTGTTGGCACAACTGCTCTCTCGACTGAGCCAGTCGCCGAGGTAATTGAGAATGTGAACACCACGCTCGCACATGGGAGCAATGGCCGCCACCGCAACTTTCGTGAAGACACGGGGTGACAGGGCCAGCCCGAAGGGTAAGACTTTGTGCTGAGGTACAAACCAATCTTGGGGACTGATGCACTTGAAAATGCATTTCTGCGTAAGCATCTTAAACATCAGCCGGTAAAGGGACCGGTTCAGGACAAGCAGGTCCAAGGTTGTTCGTAACCCACCTCCTTTCTTGGGTACAATAAAGTACGGGCTGTAGTAGCCGGTCTTCATATCGGCTGTAGGGACCAGCTCCCGCGGTGGGGCAGGAATCGGTATAGCGGCCCGAAGTGGGGTCTGAGAGCAACACAGTGTGCGGAGGCTTCTTGGGAGCGTGAAAGACAATGGTGCTAGAAACCCGACACGAGCCACACTGCCACGCCCATCTTGGGACTCGACCGTGGAGCCAGTTTTGAAGCGTCCTCATATGAATCAATCCGAGCGGTGCTATCGTGGCTACAGATGCCATATGCCCCAGGAGCCTCTGAAATGATTTTGTAGTGTCCGCTTCCGTGTTTATACCCACACATGACGTGTTTCATGCACGCCAATGTTCATTGGCTCATTCTGTAGGGACTCGAAGATGATGGGGCTCCCTGAAGTGATCCCAATTACGTCGGCATGTCGACCGTGACTGATTGAAAGGGAACTCCTCTAACTAGTGTAAACATCATCACACCTGCCAGGAAGAGTGATTGATGGTGGTTAAGATCCCTGGCTCACTCAGTGTGTGTGTGTGTGTGTGTGTGTGTGTGTGTGTGTGTGTGTGTGTGTCAGTCGGCCTGCTGGAGTCCCGACGGAGGCTGTCTGCTGTTGAGCATTCAGGGAGAGCGGCTCGTATACGCTCTCACCTTCTCTGACCTCACAGGTATGAACATCAGCACATCGTCTCCTGCTAACCGCTAGTGTGAAAGAGGAACGGGAAGGCTCAACAACACATTATTTGATTAAATAAACTAGTTTCATTCATATTGTACTGACCTAAACTAACTGTGTGGAAAAGCTTTCTTTACAAAAATAAGTTTGTTCAATGAGCTTAAATTAGTTTCATATATGCAATGTACAGTATATAATGTACAAATAAGAAGAGACTAGTGTCAGTACTGGCTTTAGTGTGATTATTACTAATTAAGTGAAGCAACTAAATATTACAGGAACACCACTGAACATTAAACACTGACATGTCTTTCCCTTCACTGAAAGACACATAACATTTACTCTCCTAATGCAGTTCCCTTGCAAAGCATGCGGAGAAAACTACAGATCCACTGCCCTGGGGCCGTATTCACAAAGAATTAGAAGGCTAGAAGTAGCTCCTAACTGGCGAATTTAGGAGCAACTCCTAAAAATAATGGCCGTGTCACTCCTAACTTTAGGACTCCTAATTTTTTTCACTAAGAGTAATTCACGAAGCATTTTAGCCCTAAAAGTAGCACCTAAGTCTGGGACAGCTTAAAAGAAGTCGAGAGGACTCCTAACTCACTAAGACCTATTCACAGAGGATTGTAGCGCATCCCACCGCCTCTCGCAGTCGTCCCGGGTCCGCGGCACAAGCGGGAATGCTGCATTAATCTGCAGACAAATCCTCTCCCATTCTCACGCTTAGGTTTGCTTGATATCCCAGTGCCGAATTCACTTTTATTATGTTTTTTTTTCCAGCACCAGCTGGGCCAGCAGCAGTAACTGATCCTGCGTCCAGTTAGGCTTTCTTTTCCGTTTTGGCGAGTTCATAATCCACCGTCATTCAACTCTATTACTTTACTTCAATAGGAGCAACATTTCCTTGCTTTATGTAGTCTATTTAGGCTAATAGGATGTCAATTAACCAAGCAAGTGTTAATGCAAGTGTCGTTTTTCATTATTAGGCAAGTGGCGGTTTTCATTGGGGTATTGGGCTACCTTGATTTAATTTAATTCACGACTTTTCTGTCTCTCTCTGCCTTTTTAGAATTACACTTAACTGGGGCCTGCACAAACATGTCATTATATATGCATTTCGATGACATTACTATTATTATTTTGTGTAGGACACAGACATATTTAGATTTACATATTTAGATGTTGTAATTCCATGATTTGTTGCGTCTGTGTTATGTTCCGCATGATGGCCCTGTCATCTAACAACCAATCACCGTGATCATTGCGAGGAAGCTCGTGCATGAGAATTGACGTCATCTATAGCAACGAAGACTCACTCTTAGTTTAGGAGTTGTCATTTTTCCTTATAAAGAGTAGGTCTGAAAGGCGTTGTGAATAACTTTTAAGAGAAAACTCCTAGCTAAAATATTTTAGTGCGATTTAGGAGTACTCCTAGTGGTAAGATAAAATTCTTTGTGAATACGGCCCCAGATGTCAACTAGAATGATTCATGTAGTTTGAACACAAATGGATTCAGTTAGCTTCAGTTTTAATATATTAGGCGGATTGAATGAACGTTTTTTTAAATTAAGTTGACTAAATGTTCAAGAATCATGTTGCTTTGGTGGCCGATATATCATGCACCCCTACTGATTACACTTGCTATGTCATATCAAGAAGTTTAGGAGATTATTAAGCATTTAAAGCATGATGTTAGCATGAACGATCATGATCTGAGAGTGGTGTTGTCTTCGGCGGTGTTTCAGGGGGTCCTAAAGCCGCCACAGTGGTGGCCGACCTCTCCGAGACCAGCTTCCCTGGACCTGATGGAGAACTCACGTAAGACTTTACATGCAAACCTGTGTACAGAGTGGGTCAGGTGACCTGCAGTGATACAGAGCAATGAGGGCTGCAGAAATACTGTGAGCAACTGAACCTCAGCAGGTGTTGACCGTGTGTGTGTGTGTCTGTGCGTGTGTGTGCGTGTGTGTGTGTGTGTGCGTGTGTGTGTGTGTGCGTGTGTGTGTGTGTGTGTGTGTGTGTGTGTGTGTTCCCGTGTGTTTGCCAGTGTTGGGGGAGAGGTGTGCTCGCTTTCATGGGACCCGAGAGGAGAGAGACTGGCTGTGCTTCTGAAAGGTAAAATACAGCCCTACTGTATCCACACACATCACTAACACCTGAACACATACAGCTGAACTCGGGTGAACTGGCTTGACCAACCTGACCTGGAAGCTGTGTTTATGATGCCGTCTGTCTAGCTTAAACGCTGGAAAACATTCATTCATGTTGTAAGGTCAGGAAACCGATAATGATGATAAGTAGCAAATGACCAGGAACATAAATATGTTTGTGTGATTTAATCTGATGCTATCAGTGTTATATTTCATCTGCAACAACACTTGTAGTTTAAATCAAAGTGAAGCCTTCAACATGCACACATCGTACATAATTCCTTAAAGTGGGTGATCCCGATCGAAAGCCACCTTGGTTTCAAAGGCTGTAACTTTATTTATTTATGCTATCAACACACAATATGATCCAGAGGCAGCTCACATGTAGGGGAACGTCTACTTCTGCCTTATTTCTTTCCTGAGTTATTGCATGTCAAATATGTAAAAGAAATGACCTGGAACACACTTGTTTTTCTTTTCTCAGCAGTTTCTCAGCATGAGACTGTCCACATGTAATGTTTTACTTTCTTATTTTTCTACCGAATGATACCTGCCCTTTGACTCTGTAGTTTTGGAGTTATGATTCTTTACTTTTGTGTATGGCACTCAGAAAAAACAACAGTTCTAAAATCCTTCAGGGCTCATAGGGTTAAATCAGGGTGGATTCTGATTGGCTGTCAATTTTAAATCGTTCATCAACTGTAAAAAATCACTGAAAGTGAGTCCAATGATATTTCTCTGTTGTTATATTTGTTTGGACTTTGACCTAATATATTTAAAACGATTTTTAGACCGATATATTGTTATTACTGTATACTTTACTGTATACTCTGCACATGATTTTGTTTTGCAGGTCAAAATGTTTATAATATTACAACAGAACCTCTTCATAGCTTTGTCCCCATGACATAATAATAAAGATAATGTCAAACTGCTCTCCTGTTTCCTCCAGTCTCTTTAACACAGCTGTTTTGTGCAGGCGATCCTGTGGCCGATAATCACCCGTCGGTGATAGCCGTGTTCAAGACGCGCTCCGTCCCCGTCTTCGAGCTGCTGCCCTGGTGCGTATGAGGCAAACTCTGAGGAACACTACCACACACATTACTAGGGATACACCGATATCAACATTTAGGCCGATACCGATAATACTTTGTTTGAAAACCGATATATCGGCCGATAAATCTAAATCCAAATTTTTATATAATTTTGAGAGCCTGATTATAAAAACTAAAGTGTCACCGTTAAAAAGTAATGTCCCAAACACACAATTATAATGTTCTCATTATGGTTGTAAGTAGCCGATATGACAGACTTGCGCTGCACGTGTTGCACTGAACTGTATTTTCCTTTTATAAATGATTTCAATCATATTTCAAGCAGTTCAGATCCATCATGTTGAACAGTCGCATCTGAAGCGTCTCAGCGGAAGCAAATAATACATTATTTATCGGCTTTAATATATCGGCCAAATTTCTTATCGGGCCGATAACGATTAAAAATGATCATATATCGCCCGATACCGATATGGTGGCTGATATATCGTGCATCCCTAGAAAACACTCATCTCTGGTCAGAGTTGCTTTTACTCACTAACATTTGAGTTATGATATTGTGATACATAGTGTTTTAAAATATTTGTTTCATGTATAGTGATGTCTCACAGTCAATAATTTTGAGCATTTTTTCACATTTGATACATTTTGTTTGAGTCTAAATCTATTTGTTTTGTTTTTCCCTGATAGAGCAGAATAAGTATTTGGTTTTAGCGAATGATCATGAAGTATCGGATTCGTGTGAGCCTGATCAAGTGTTAATCTCTGTGTGTGTGTGTGGTTCAGTGGTTTTGTGATGGGAGAGGCCGGAGCCGAACCCAGATTCATGCAGTTCCACCCGCACTTCCAGCACGGCGCGCTGCTCACTGTGGTGAGTCTCACTGGTGTAACCAACACTCACCCAGAGGAAACTGGGCCATGGGATCAGGCCATGGATCGAGTGCTGCAGTCTATGAGGCCTTCCTCACCGTAGACACCTTCACAAGTGCACACATTACAAGACAATTCTGTCATTAATTACTCACCCACTTTTCATTTGCTTTGAGCAAAAAAACATAATTTACCACTTTATTTACAAAATATTATTCTCCGAGCGTTCGCGAGATGTGTTGCTGACGCGAGAGCAGATGCCGTTGCGTGAACGTTTGTTGGGGATTAATATTTTCTAAATCAAGTGGCAAAACTTTTTTTTGCACAAACAAACCCCTCGCACCGCTTCATAAGATTGAGGTTAAACCACTGGAGTCACATGGATTACTTTAACCCTCTGGGGTTGTTCGTTTAACAGTCACACTTGGGGTGTTCGGGTACCCAAAGGGCAGGATTCATATTCAACAAAAAAAATCATAATTTTTTTTTTTTACTTGTTTTTTATAAAAAAAATTCTTTTCTTTTTTGGTGTTTTGAGAATTTTATGATTTATAATTAATATTTATGCAATAATTATGACCCATTTTTTCCCATTGAACATAATAGAATTTTTTTATTTTTTATTTAAAATGTTTTTTTTTTTATCAAAGCTGTATTACATCTTAGAGTGAAGCCTAGGCCTCATGAAAGCAATTTAAAAAAATATATAGATGCCATCTGGTGGACACACTGAGCATTTTTATCACGCAATAGCACATTTTTACCACTAGTGGATTTACAGCTCTCTGTAGAAAGGCTTGGGGATTTCTAGTGATTTTTGCAAATATATACAAATTTTTTTTCAAGTTGTTGATTTTTAAAATATAAAAACAGATTCTCAAAGACTATTTTTGTCTTGTTTTTTGTTTGTTTGGTTGGTTTAGATGGTAATTTGAAGTGCCAGTTTTAATTTATCATTATTTTAATTCAAACATTTCCCAAAATTAGCTTTCATTTGTGTGTGTGTGTGTGCCTGTTTTGCACTCTTGATGTTTTAGAGATTCACCCCTTCACCGTTGAGTCATTTTTTCTGCATTCTGGCTGATTTGTATATTGTATGCACAAAGAAACTGTTTTCATATTTTTGACAATTTCCCATTCATTTCCAATGGGGGTCATTTAGACCCGAAGGTCCTGAGTGTGATAATTGTTTTTTTTACAACCACTTAGACTATTCAAATAGACTATTCTATTTGAATAGTCTGTGTTTTCATATTGAATAATCTATGTTTTCAAATTTTTGACAATTTCACATTCACTTTCTACGGGGGTCCATTTGGACCCGAACACCCCAAGTGTGACTATTTTTTTTACAACCACTTAGACTGTTCACATCCTGTCCCCAATGTTTATGGGTGTTCATATACCAAATACCAACAAAGTCACCAAATTTCGGACCATTCCGAAGAAGCTGTGATTTTTAACATTTTTTTATTTGAATGCTTCGGGTCCATTTGGGCCGAACAACCCCAGAGGGTTAATAATGTCTTTACTATCTTTCCGGGGCTTGAAAGTGTCAGTTGGGTAGCTGTCAATGGAGGGACAGAAATCTCTCAGATTTCATCAAAAATATCTTCATTTGCGTTACGAAGAGGAACAAAAGTCTTACGGGTTTGAAAACATGAGTGTGTGTGTGTAATTAAAGACAGAATTTATTTTTGGGTGAACTAACCCTTTAAATGTGGCAAATCAGTGTAATTACCAGATTGACTTTTCCAGTCCTTACACAAGTAGGCTTGGGTGTCGTTTGAGTTTGAGTTATTCCAGTTCTCATTCTTTTTCGATTCCCAGTTTCAGTTCCAATAAGGTAGACATTTAGATATCAAACACATTTATTCTGTGCCTTTTTGTTGTAGATGAATCCCATGAACAGAAATCAGTAAACAAAAACACAACAGCTAAAACAACTAGACTTACTCATATAAACAGTTCAGTAATAAAATAAGAAACAAATTAACAAAAGCTCAAACAAACACAAAAGAACAAAGTTCAGGTACAGAAATTGAAATCAAATGTAAAATAACGCTGCATAGTTTTCTTAGGCTGCTGTCACTTTAAGGGCGACGTGTTTGCAGAGAAAAGAGTTTCTTTCCCATCCTCTTGTGCTTCGAAATGCGCAGACAGGAATCAATACGCAGAACTGATGCTGTTTGTTTTACATAGAGATGCCAACTCAGTGTACATCACACACTCAAGTCTCTCTCTCTCTGTCTCTGGTAGTGCTGGTCTGACGGGCGAATCTCTCACGTGCCGTTTTACTTCAGCAGCGCGGGGCTTTTAGGAGAGTCACAGAAGCAAGTCCTCGCCAGCAACACAACCCATGCTCCCGCCAACAAACTCTACACTGAGATCATCTCATGAACACATTCACTAGCTCCACTTCACCTGTCAGCTGTCATAATAAACTATTTTTGCAGCATAATGTGTGACTTGTGTATATTTGCAGGTAAAACTATATGAGCCCTTTGTATTTACTTGGATTGTGCAGAGAGTGGAGAGACTGGATCTGGAGTCAGAAGTTAGTTAACCTGTAGTCCAGATCACAGAACAGCACATCTCTGAGCTGAGTGAGTTAGTGGAGGTGGGGCTCATTTGCATATTCATAGCACCGTGAATACTAAATAAGGCAAGGGTGTTGTTACAATAAAGTTATTTTAAGGCATAAAAGGAACTTTTTCAAAGAAAAAAACATTTAAATATGTGATTTTGGTGATCAAAGATGAGTTTTAAGGTATACAATTATTGAATACAGGGGGACTTTGTGGCTCCGTGGCTCCTTGCCCCCTCAGCACCACCTGAGTGCGTCGTCCGTTCGGCTCCACCGTGGCTCCTTGCCCCGTCAGCTCCACCTGTGACTGTCGTCCGTTTGGCTCCACCGTGGCTCCTTGCCCCGTCAGCTCCACCTGAGACCGTCGTCCGTTCTGCTCCACCGTGGCTCCTTGCCCAGTCAGCTCCACCTGTGACTGTCGTCCGTTCGGCTCCACCGTGGCTTCCTTGCCCCCGCAGCTCCACCTGAGACCGTCGTCCGTTCGGCTCCACCGTGGCTTCCTTGCCCCCGCAGCACCACCTGAGACCGTCGTCCGTTCGGCTCCACCGTGGCTTCCTTGCCCCCGCAGCTCCACCTGAGACTGTCGTCCGTTCGGCTCCACCGTGGCTTCCTTGCCCCCGCAGCACCACCTGAGACCGTCGTCCGTTCGGCTCCACCGTGGCTTCCTTGCTCCCTCAGCTCCACCTGAGACCGTCGTCCGTTCAGCTCCACCGTGGCTCCTTGCCCCCTCAGCTCCACCTGAGACCGTCGTCCATTCGGCTCCACCGTGGCTCCTTGTCCCCTCAGCACCACCTGAGACCGTCGTCCGTTCGGCTCCACCGTGGCTCCTTGCCCCCTCAGCTCCACCTGAGACCGTCGTCCGTTCGGCTCCACCGTGGCTCCTTGCCCCCTCAGCTCCACCTGAGACCGTCGTCCGTTCGGCTCCACCGTGGCTCCTTGCCCCCTCAGCTCCACCTGAGACCGTCGTCCGTTCGGCTCCATCGTGGCTCCTTGCCCCCTCAGCTCCACCTGAGACCGTCGTCCGTTCAGCTCCACCGTGGCTCCTTGCCCCCTCAGCACCACCTGTGACTGTCGTCCATTCGGCTCCACCGTGGCTCCTTGCCCCCTCAGCACCACCTGAGACCGTCGTCCGTTCGGCTCCACTGTGGCTCCTTGCCCCCTCAGCTCCACCTGAGACCGTCGTCCGTTCGGCTCCACCGTGGCTCCTTGCTCCCTCAGCTCCACCTGAGACCGTCGTCCGTTCGGCTCCACCGTGGCTCCTTGCCCCCTCAGCACCACCTGTGACTGTCATCCATTCGGCTCCACCGTGGCTCCTTGCCCCCTCAGCACCACCTGAGACCGTCGTCCGTTCGGCTCCACTGTGGCTCCTTGCCCCCTCAGCTCCACCTGAGACCGTCATCCGTTTGGCTCCACCGTGGCTCCTTGCTCCCTTAGCTCCACCTGAGACCGTCGTCCGTTCGGCTCCACCGTGGCTCCTTGCCCCCTCAGCTCCACCTGAGACCGTCGTCCGTTCGGCTCCACTGTGGCTCCTTGCTCCCTCAGCTCCACCTGAGACCGTCGTCCGTTCAGCTCCACCGTGGCTCCTTGCCCCCTCAGCACCACCTGTGACTGTCGTCCATTCGGCTCCACCGTGGCTCCTTGCCCCCTCAGCACCACCTGAGACCGTCGTCCGTTCGGCTCCACTGTGGCTCCTTGCCCCCTCAGCTCCACCTGAGACCGTCATCCGTTCGGCTCCACCGTGGCTCCTTGCTCCCTCAGCTCCACCTGAGACCGTCGTCCGTTCGGCTCCACCGTGGCTCCTTGCCCCCTCAGCTCCACCTGAGACCGTCGTCCGTTTGGCTCCACCGTGGCTCCTTGCCCCGTCCGTTCGGCTCCACCGTGGCTCCTTGCCCCGTCAGCTCCACCTGTGACTGTCGTCCGTTCGGCTCCACTGTGGCTCCTTGCCCCGTCAGCTCCACCTGAGACCTTCGTCCGTTCGGCTCCACCATGGCCTTTTGCTCCCTCAGCTCCACCTGAGACCGTTGTCCGTCCGGCTCCACCGTGGCTCCTTGCCCCCTCAGCTCCACCTGAGACCGTCGTCCGTTCGGCTCCACCGTGGCTTCCTTGCCCCCGCAGCTCCACCTGAGACCGTCGTCCGTTCGGCTCCACCGTGGCTTCCTTGCCCCCGCAGCACCACCTGAGACCGTCGTCCGTTCGGCTGCACCGTGGCTTCCTTGCTCCCTCAGCTCCACCTGAGACCGTCGTCCGTTCAGCTCCACCGTGGCTCCTTGCCCCCTCAGCACCACCTGTGACTGTCGTCCATTCGGCTCCACCGTGGCTCCTTTCCCCCTCAGCACCACCTGAGACCGTCGTCCATTCGGCTCCACTGTGGCTCCTTGCCCCCTCAGCTCTACCTGAGACCGTCGTCCGTTCGGCTCCACCGTGGCTCCTTACCCCCTCAGCTCCACCTCAGGCCGTCATCCGTTCGGTTCCACCAGGTTTCCTCATCCCTCTGGCTTCGCCTTGGACAGTCATTGGTCTGCCGTCGTCTCTACACCCCTTTGGCTCAGTCGGGCTCCACCTCATTCCTCATGCACTGTCTTCACCTCAGTCTCTCGTCACCACGGTTCTGTTTTGGTCTCAGGACATTGTCGCCTGGTCTCGTCAGTTATGTCTAGAACTCAATCAACATCAGCCTCATCTTTCGTCCCCCTGGTTCCGTCTGCCAATTCACCTCCATGGCTCCTCCCTCTCTTGACTTCGCTGTGGGCTTACGTCATGGGATTTCGGCTGGTGTTTTCGCCCTGGCTCCTCATCCCTCTAACTCATCCCTGGCTTCTACCTAGAGATGGCAGAAGTACTCACTTCTCATACTCAAGTAGAAAGTACAGATGCTTGTGTTAAAAAATACTCTGGTAAAAGTAGAAGTACTGATTTAACTTCTTTACTCAAGTAAAAGTAAGAAAGTACAGGCTTGGAAATTTAAAGTATAAAAGTAGCCTTGCGAATGACAACCATTTTTAATGCAAAGCTACCTGCACCACACAATTGTAGAGTGCAAGCTGAGAAACTTAAGTGGATATGGAAAAAAGGTTCTTTATATGCCATAGCCTACATTTTACATGGATGCCAATAGGCCTAAAACATCACATATACACTCACCTAAAGGATTATTAGGAACACCATACTAATACTGTGTTTGACCCCCTTTCGCCTTCAGAACTGCCTCAATTCTACGTGGCATTGATTCAACAAGGTGCTGAAAGAAACCTTCTTTAGAAATGTTGGCCCATATTGATAGGACAGCATCTTGCAGTCGACGGAGATTTGTGGGATGCACATCCAGGGCATTAAGCTCCCGTTCCACCACATCCCAAAGATGCTCTATTGGGTTGAGATCTGGTGACTGTGGGGGCCATTTTAGTACAGTGAACTCATTGTCATATTCAAGAAACCAATTTGAAATGATTCGAGCTTTGTGACATGGTGCATTATCCTGCTGGAAGTAGCCATCAGAGGATGGGTACATGGTGGCCATAAAGGGATGGACATGGTCAGAAACAATGCTCAGGTAGGCCGTGGCATTTAAACGATGCCCAATTGGCACTAAGGGGCCTAAAGTGTGCCAGGAAAACATCCCCCACACCATTACACCACCACCACCACCAGCCTGCACAGTGGTAACAAGGCATGATGGTTCCATGTTCTCATTCTGTTTACGCCAAATTCTGACTCTACCATCTGAATGTCTCAACAGAAATCGAGACTCATCAGACCAGGCAACATTTTTCCAGTCTTCAACTGTCCAATTTTGGTGAGCTCTTGCAAATTGTAGCCTCTTTTTCCTGTTTGTAGTGGAGATGAGTGGTACCGGGTGGGGTCTTCTGCTGTTGTAGCCCATCCGCCTCAAGGTTGTGCGTGTTGTGGCTTCACAAATGCTTTGCTGCATACCTCGGTTGTAACGAGTGGTTATTTCAGTCAAAGTTGCTCTTCTATCAGCTTGAATCAGTCGGCCCATTCTCCTCTGACCTCTAGCATCAACAAGGCATTTTCGCCCACAGGACCGCCGCATACTGGATGTTTTTCCCTTTTCACACCATTCTTTGTAAACCCTAGAAATGGTTGTGCGTGAAAATCCCAGTAACTGAGCAGATTGTGAAATACTCAGACCGGCCCGTCTGGCACCAACAACCATGCCACTCTCAAAATTGCTTAAATCACCTTTCTTTCCCATTCTGACATTCAGTTTGGAGTTCAGGAGATTGTCTTGACCAGGACCACACCCCTAAATGCATTGAAGCAACTGCCATGTGATTGGTTGATTAGATAATTGCATTAGTGAGAAATTGAACAGGTGTTCCTAATAATCCTTTAGGTGAGTGTAGGATTATTGTGACAGAGACTGGGACTCCAGGTTAATAAGATTCTGACTGAGTAGCAAGATATGAATTCAATTGTGATTATGTGAGAATTCACAGATCCAGTTTCTCTTTTTTAATCTTCCCCTTAACATTTAAAGGAATCTACATGTATTTGTGTGTGCTCAATTATGGCTTCTGGAAAGAAAATAAATTATAAATTACTAAATAGATATTAAGAAGTTCCCCATACTTTTAGAGTTACAACTAGCAACCACTAGATGGCAGCAGCGTATAAGAACTGACAGCTAGTAAATCTTTGATTTGGGCGAATGAATGCCGTCGAATTTTTCAAGTTATCTTGTAGTGGTGCGTCAAGTGCAACATATATTCCAATCCAATTAGATTGAATTCAGTATTGATGACGTGAAAAATAATAACTGTAACTCCACTGAAGTTATTTGAAACTAAAGTAACGAGACAATTTTGTAAAATATAAGGAGTAGAAAGTACCGACATTCGTGTTAAAAATGTAAGGAGTAAAAGTAAAAAGTCGGCACAAAAATAACAGTAAAGTAAAAATATCTGAAAAATCTACTTGAGTAAAGTAACGGAGTATTTGTACAGGGCGGGGCAACCTGTCACTCACATGAGATCCACCAATAGCAAACCACATCCATCCAACCATCCTATCAATTTGTCATGGACAAAATCAAGCCCCGCCCACATTAGGTCTTGTTCCTGTAGAGTTTCACTCAGATATGACACAAGCAAAGAATGACTTCTGATTAATGACACGTTAAAAAATAAATGGGGTTAGATTCATTACTGTACTCATGTATGAACAGTTTCTTTTGTCAGGCTAATTTGTAATTTGAAAAAAAAAAAAAAATTAAGTGCAATTGTGTTGTATTATACCCAATACAACTCACTAAAACAAATCTAATAAACAGAACTTTACAGAAAAAAAAAGTTACATAATTTGTAATATTTCAAATGATCATGTGTGTGAATTATTATTGCTGCTGACTATTTTGGATTAAATTCGTCCTCATTGAATAAAGAGGCGGCACTCTGTGGTAACAGCTCAGCAATGCTGTTTATAATGTGTTTATAAAATGCAACAGTGCATTTATAATGTTAAATGTTAAATATATAATAATCCTGTAGGTAAATATTACTGGTGCACCAGTGCATGTTTGTGTGTGAAGAGGGCTGATTCCTATATGGGATGTTCACGGTAACGCGCATCAGCGGCACGCGCTTCATCACACACACAGGGCAGCGCGGTCACGTGATCTCCAGGAGTCCCGGCCGGACCGGAGAAATGTCCGTTCATCCGAGCATCGGTGATTCAGCTCGAACTCTTCAAACGTCCACCCTATCTCAGTGTAGATGTTATTTAGTGATGTATAAATGTGACAAGGTGGAGTGCAGCGAGCAGCGTCGGTGAAGAGACACGCGTCGCGTCGCGTTTGCCGCAGGTAGGCTGCGGTGTTTCATCATTATGTGCTTCACATGCAGGTCCAGTTATGAACTTCCAGCACAGCGATGACCACTGTCGAGCTGACCCGCGGTGTGGGACTCTAATGCGGGATTAGCGCTTATTAAAGCCTGTCATGATGTTGGGCAGTCACTGGTTTCAGCAGATGGGATGATGACGCATGTGTTTCAGGATGGGACAAGATGTCAACACACACACACACACACTTGCTCTCAGAACACAATCCTTAAATACCATCATTTAAAGGGGTTTTAATGAACCCTTTGACTTTCTTTTTTCAATAGAACACAATATAAGATTCTGAAGAATGTTCTCGCTCTTTTACAGTAAAACATCATTGTAGTTGACAGAAGTCATTACGAAAATACTTCACGCAAATTATAATAAATGTTTCATTTAGCTTGGCCAGTGTTTGGAGTGAAATAACTTGTTTAAGGGATAGGTCACCCAAAAATTAGCCCATGATTTACTCTCCCTCAAGTCATCCTAGCTGTATATGACACTCTTCTCTCAGACGAACACAATCAGAGTTATTAAAAATGTCCTGGCTCTTCCAAGCTTTATAATGGCAGTGAATGTCCGTTCCTGTTTTGAAGTCCATAAAAGTGCATCTACTTGTTATAAAAGTGCATTGTTGGATATTTTTCTTACACAAACTCATCGCCTAACTTCAGAAGGCCTTTATTAACCCCCCGGAGCCTGTGGAGCACTTTAATCATAGACAGATGCACTTTTATGATGGATGGATGCACTTTTATGATTGACAGATGCACTTTTATGATGGATGGATGCACTTTTATCATAGACAGATGCACTTTTATGATGGACAGATGCACTTTTATGATTGACAGATGCACTTTTATCATGGATGGATGCACTTTTATCATAGATAGATGCACTTTTATTATGAATGATGCACTTTTATGATGGATAGATGCACTTTTATGATGGACAGATGCACTTTTATGATGGACAGATGCACTTTTATTATGAATGATGCACTTTTATTATGAATGATGCACTTTTATGATGGACAGATGCACTTTTATGATGGACAGATGCACTTTTATGATGGATGGATGCACTTTTATGATTGACAGATGCACTTTTATGATGGATGGATGCACTTTTATCATAGACAGATGCACTTTTATGATGGATGGATGCACTTTTATGATTGACAGATGCACTTTTATCATGGATGGATGCACTTTTATCATAGATAGATGCACTTTTATTATGAATGATGCACTTTTATGATGGATAGATGCACTTTTATGATGGATATATGCACTTTTATGATTGACAGATGCGATTTATCATGGATGGATGCACTTTTATCATAGATAGATGCACTTTTATGATGGAAAGATGCAGTTTTATCATGGACAGATGCACTTTTATGATGGATAGATGCACTTTTATGATGGACAGATGCACTTTTATGATGGATAGATGCACTTTTATGATGGACAGATGCACTTTTATGGACTTCAAAACAGATTCAGCCATTCACTGCCATTATAAAGCTTGGAAGAGCCAGGACATTATTTTAATATAACTCAGATTGTATTCGTCTGAAAGCAGAATGTCACCTAGGACGGCTTGAGGGAGAGTAAATCATGGGCTAATTTTCATTTTGTGTGAACTATCCCTTTAACTGCTTCTGCACCTCTCTCTCTCTCTCTCTCTCTCTCTCTCTCTCTCTCTCTCTCTCTCTCTCTCTCTCTCTCTCTCTCTCTCTCTCTCTCTCTCTCTCTCTCTCTCTCTCTCTCTCTCTCTCTCTCTCTCTCTCTCTCTCTCTCTCTCTCTCTCTCTGTTCTCCATATTTTACTACCAGCTGTTTTGGCATCTGAGGCCAAGTCCTGTCTAATTAAATGAAGGGATCCTGAAAACAGCTCGCCAAACTCACATTTAAATAACATATTTCAAATGAGCAACAAAATCCGGACATTAACTGTCCCATAAATGTGGTTTCTTATGCTTCAATAGCATTACAAAAGCGTATTTCCCGGCTGGAGCAGCCAATGCAGTCATAACACTCGTACACTCATACATAACACTTGTACATAATACTCGTACATAACACTCGTACATAACACAACACTCGTACATAACACTCGTACATAACACTCGTACATAACACTCGTACATAACACAACACTCGTACATAACACATAACACTCGTACATAACACTCGTACATGACACAACACTCCTACAACACTCGTACATAACACTCGTACATAACACAACACTCGTACATAACACTCGTACATAACACATAACACTCGTACATAACACTCGTACATAACACTCGTACATAACACAACACTCGTACAACACTCGTACATAACACATAACACTCGTACATAACACTCGTACATAACACTCGTACATAACACAACACTCGTACAACACTCGTACATAACACATAACACTCGTACATAACACTCGTACATAACACAACACTCGTACATAACACTCGTACACAACACTCGTACATAACACAACACTCGTACATAACACTCGTACACAACACTCGTACATAACACTCGTACATAACACAACACTCGTACATAACACATAACACTCGTACATAACACTCGTACATGACACAACACTCCTACAACACTCGTACATAACACTCGTACATAACACAACACTCGTACATAACACTCGTACATAACACATAACACTCGTACATAACACTCGTACATAACACTCGTACATAACACAACACTCGTACAACACTCGTACATAACACATAACACTCGTACATAACACTCGTACATAACACTCGTACATAACACAACACTCGTACAACACTCGTACATAACACATAACACTCGTACATAACACTCGTACATGACACTCGTACATAACACAACACTCGTACAACACTCGTACATAACACATAACACTCGTACATAACACTCGTACATAACACTCGTACATAACACAACACTCGTACAACACTCGTACATAACACATAACACTCGTACATAACACTCGTACATAACACTCGTACATAACACAACACTCGTACAACACTCGTACATAACACATAACACTCGTACATAACACTCGTACATGACACAACACTCGTACAACACTCGTACATAACACATAACACTCGTACATAACACAACACTCGTACATAACACTCGTACATAACACATAACACTCGTACATAACACATAACACTCGTACATAACACTCGTACATGACACAACACTCGTACAACACTCGTACATAACACATAACACTCGTACATAACACATAACACTCGTACATAACACATAACACTCGTACATAACACATAACACTCGTGCATAACACTCGTAAATGACACAACACTCGTACAACACTCGTACATAACACATAACACTCGTACATAACACTCGTTCATAACACAACACTCGTACAACACTCGTACACAACACTCGTACATAACACATAACACTCGTACATAACACATAACACTTGTACATAACACTCGTACATAACACATAACACTCGTACATAACACATAACACTCGTACATAACACATAACACTCGTACATAACACATAACACTCGTACATAACACTCGTACATAACACTCGTACATAACACTCGTACATAACACTCGTACATAACACAACACTCGTACATAACACTCGTACATAACACATAACACTCGTACATAAGACTCGTACATAACACATAACACTCGTACATAACACATAACACTCGTACATAACACAACACTCGTAGATAACACAACACTCGTACAACACTCGTACATAACACTCGTACATAACACATAACACTCGTACATAACACATAACACTCGTACATAACACATAACACTCGTACATAACACAACACTCGTAGATAACACAACACTCGTACATAACACTCGTACATAACACTCGTACATAACACATAACACTCGTACATAACACATAACACTCGTACATAACACATAACACTCGTACATAACACTCGTACATAACACATAACACTCGTACATAACACTCGTACATAACACTCGTACAACACTCGTACATAACACTCGTACATAACACATAACACTCGTACATAACACTCGTACAACACTCGTACATAACACTCGTACATAACACTCGTACATGACACAACACTCGTACAACACTCGTACATAACACTCGTACATAACACTCGTACATAACACTCGTACAACACTCGTACATAACACTCGTACATAACACATAACACTCGTACATAACACTCGTACAACACTCGTACATAACACTCGTACATAACACTCGTACATGACACAACACTCGTACAACACTCGTACATAACACTCGTACATAACACATAACACTCGTACATAACACATAACACTCGTACATAACACTCGTACATAACACTCGTACATAACACTCGTACATAACACATAACACTCGTACATAACACTCGTACATAACACTCGTACATAACACTCGTACAACACTCGTACATAACACTCGTACATAACACTCGTACATGACACAACACTCGTACAACACTCGTACATAACACTCGTACATAACACTCGTACATAACACTCGTACAACACTCGTACATAACACTCGTACATAACACATAACACTCGTACATAACACTCGTACAACACTCGTACATAACACTCGTACATAACACTCGTACATGACACAACACTCGTACAACACTCGTACATAACACTCGTACATAACACTTGTACATAACACTTGTACATAACACTACTACTTATTCTGAATACGTAATTACTTCACGACCACTAAAAAGTATGTTCTATAATGAATGTAATCTGGACGTGATTTAATGAACATCATCCTTAGCGCTTGTTAAAGGGGGACTTTTGATCAACTTTTCGGAATTTCCTTTGGAAAACTTTACTCAGTTCCATGACAAATCTTAATCGGTTAATACTACACACAATAACACACGTAAACAGCTTCTATCTGCTCCTCTGATTATACTTATCTTATATCTTCATCTCTGTTTTCATCTGAAAGTTGCTGCCTTCAATTTTTACGTACAATCAACTTGGATGTTTAAGTCATTTCAACTTAAATTGCATTAAACTGTCTTAAATGTTTGAATCTTGTGTAACAAAGTTGTTGAAAATTCCTTAACTTATTTTGATGAGTTAAAGCAATGTAAAATCATATGTTGTTATAACTTATAGATCATATATTTGTTTACAGTGTATAGCGCCCCCTACTGTACAGTGAAAACATGGATTACGGACACCCGTCAGTGGCAGGGAAAGAGGTGTATTTGTGGCAATGAGAAAAGGATTCGAGTCGACTTCACATTAACATAAGGACTAAATGATCCACCACAGATTACATTCCCAAAGCATGTGAACCGGCCCTGTCCTGTTGATGACACTGAGCCTGAACTGTACGGCACTGTGTCCAGCAGCTTTCGAAGAGCTCAGACTGTGGGCGTAGGTTTATTCATGTGCACATGTGACTGAACCCACAGCATCCTTGATGGACCGCATGAAGATCATTAAGAAGCGGCTGTCCATGAGCTTGCAGAGCGTCCGGCGTTTGGACGAGAGTCTGTCTGAGCTTCCAGAAGACACCGGCCTGGACGAGCCTCCCCTGACCCGAGACATCGGTGAGAACACACACTCACACACTCCTGTAATCACTGATCAGTGTTCCCACAGAGGCATGGAATGACACAAACTGTGCTGAATCATACACAGAGCTGTTTACTCAGATCAGCAGAAGTGGCAGAATATCACCAGGCGATCGCCCTCTAGTGTCGGCCTTGGCCTGCTTCCCATTAATCACAGAATTAGAACGACAAGCGAAATAAAACATGTTTATTAAACATGGACATCATAGGGCGCCCCCTCAGCCACACGTTTAATTAGAGTTGCGTTACGTTAGGCAGCAGAAGACCCCACCGGGTACCACTCATCTCCACTACAAATAGGAAAAAGAGGCTACAATTTTCAAGAGCTCACCAAAATTGAACAGTTGAAGACTGGAGAAATGTTGCCTGGTCTGATGAGTCTCGATTTCTGTAGAGACATTCAGATGTTAGAGTCAGAATTTGCCGTAAACAGAATGAGAACATGGATCCATCATGCCTTGTTACCACTGTGCAGGCTGGTGGTGGTGGTGTAAAGGTGTGAGGGATGTTTTCTTGGCACACTTTAGGCCCCTTAGTGCCAATTGGGCATCGTTTAAATTAGGGGTGGGAATCTTTTACCATCTCACGATTCAATTCGATTCCGATTCTTGAGGCCACGATTCGATTCAAAATCGATTTTCGATTCAAAAAGATTTTCGATTTAAAACGATTCGATTTTATCCATAATGATTTCTAATCGGGTTTCTGATCATGATCTACTCTCATCTGCTTTGCTATACAGAATGACAAACGGAGACCAGTGTTTCCTCTAGGATTTTTTCCAGCTGTGGTGGCAGGCCCATTTCGCCAGGGGGAGGGGGCGTGGCCCATGAGTGATTGCCATTTGCCACGCCCCCTTACCCCAGGTGTTTAAACCTCCCCTAAGTATTATAACATTATAACATGAAAGGCTCGAATAAGAGCGGCAAAGCGATTATGCGCATCCCGTGCGCAGAATGATGCACTTGAAGCAACGCAAAGTCACAGCGCGCATCGCTCCGGATTGAAAAGTTCAAAGCACAAAGCGAAGAGATTATATCTGTCTATCTATGCTTAATGTATTATATATTTGCAACATTTTATTGAGCATTTTCTGTTAACAGTTTTAAATTTCAGTTACAGTGCGGATGAAGAACAATTCATAGCGCTCTCCAGTGCTGTAATCTAACAGACACCCGGGAGAAAGGATTATGATTTAGAAAACGCTATAACGCGACGCGCTGTGTGAATGCTGAATGGAGAATGACTGAGGAGAGATGAGTTTCCATTAACTTTAACTAACGACTTAAATATTCATTTTTACCTCACATTATGCTATTATGACTTTAGAAGTCTTGGAATATAGTGCGAACACTTTATGGTGCTTTACAATGTTTTTTATGCCTTTAGCAATAACACAATGCACATTAATATCGGACCTCACTGAGAAGCTGCAGCCGTGGCGGGATTATTTTAGGTGTGGTGGCCCGCCACGGCAGAATGAATGTAGAAGCATCATATTTAGAAGCATCAGAAGCTCTATAAAAGCATCCATATTTGCTTCCTCTGATTTGCCGCTCACGTTCAAAAACCGGCTGCGTGCATGACGTCCGGACGTCCCATATAGGCTATAGTTACAAAAGTGGAGGCGAACAGCCACCTGATTTTATTTATTTATTAAATCGATTCTTGGACATTTCAGATCGATTCTGAATCGTTGCAAATGAGAATCTAGATTCTTCTGTGAATCGATTTTTTGGCACACCCCTAGTTTAAATGCCACGGCCTACCTGAGCATTGTTTCTGACCATGTCCATCCCTTTATGGCCACCACGTACCCATCCTCTGATGGCTACTTCCAGCAGGATAATGCACCATGTCACAAAGCTCGAATCATTTCAAATTGGTTTCTTGAACATGACAATGAGTTCACTGTACTAAAATGGCCCCCACAGTCACCAGATCTCAACCCAATAGAGCATCTTTGGGATGTGGTGGAACGGGAGCTTAATGCCCTGGATGTGCATCCCACAAATCTCCATCGACTGCAAGATGCTATCCTATCAATATGGGCCAACATTTCTAAAGAATGCTTTCAGCACCTTGTTGAATCCATGCCACGTAGAATTAAGGCAGTTCTGAAGGCAGTATTAGTATGGTGTTCCTAATAATCCTTTAGGTGAGTGTATATGTGGGTTTTTATGGTTTAGTTTTTTTAATTGGCCATGGCCAGATGCACTCAGGCAATATTTGCAGAGGTCTCAAGTAAAATATAATTTGATCGTACCATCAACGAATGTGCCATTAGGAAGTCCAGACGAGTCAAATTTTAATGCTGCTAAATTTTGAATGTGAATAGAAATGCCAGAAACAACTGTTCATCTTTTATGATTTGAGATAGTGATAGAACTACTGCAATCTCTCATTGTGTAGTGGTACGTACAGTATCCATAATAGCACCTTTGGTGGCGCAAAACTCAAACTCGCCTAGAGCAACCAAAGGGCTAGAGCCGGCCCTGAATATAACAATACAAAACTAGAAGTAAAAAAGGAAATATCTAACACACTCAGGTAAAGTTCCTCTGGAGCTCCTGATCATCTCGCTGAACTGGGGCTGATCTGAGGAACCACACACGTAAGCTTTGACCCGAAAGCGCCGCTGTGCTTCAGGCGACCTGAGTTCGAGTCCGGCTCGCTTTCACTCTATACCATCATATCACAATAATAGATCAAAATCGCCATAGCTAAATCTACAAACACTAGAGTGGCTTTTACAGCATGGGTTGAAGCATGGGTTCCCCTTTTTGAGAATGGGGGTTAAAATGCACTATTCAAACTTAAATGGTTGTAATTCAAGAGTGCTTTGGCATATAGACCTAAGTTTGGTCTTGTTTTAAAGGAAACACTCAGCAGATTATTGCTGAAGTGAAAACACTTCAAAAAATGAAAGTATGAAAAAGTTATGGAAGTTTAAATTTACAGTAAATCAAATGTACTGTACTATATATTTTTTATTTTATATAAAATATATATTTTACAAAATATTTTTTACTATAAAATTACTATAAAATCAAACCCATATATCTAACCAAGTTGTGTTCCAAATTTGAAGTTGATATCACAAACATTGAAGTTCCCATGAGATTTTGTTTAGACGTAGTACCAAAAATACCCACCGGGTGACATACATTCCATTGAATTTAGTTGTATACATTCTGCCTTAACAAATTAATAAATTTCTCTCCAAATATCAATTCTGTCACATATTTTGGAACCTTGAGACTTAGACCTTTCTGATAATATGTGTTTTGTCAAGATTAGAAAAGGTTTTGATCATAAATTGTGAAATATAATAATATTTTAATAGTGTGTGTGTGTGTGTGTGTGTGGGTGTATGTGTGTGTGTGTGTGTGTGTGCGTGTGCGTGTGTGTGTGTGTGTGTTGACAGGTGTAGTCCAGGGGAAAATGTGGTCGGATGGAGAAAGTGATCAAGCTTCAGGAACCTCCTCTGATGAAGTCCAGAGTCCTGTAAGAGTGCGGATGCGCAGTCTTCAACAGCGCCTCTCTAATGAGGTAATGTGCAATCATACATGCGTAACACACATTCAAACAGGTAGATGCACACACATACACTGAGCCAAAACTATATATTAAATTAGGGAAGTGCTGTGTCTCAAGATGCCGTTCTGTTATATCCCCGAAGGATCTCAGAGTCCAAACTTGCGGTTCATTAGTGCCAAAGGGGGAACATGGGCAGTTTAGCACTGTTATGTAGCAGAGATGCTCACAAGTCTCTGAGCTAGAGTCCAAGTCAAGTCTCAAGTCTCTGAGCTAGAGTCCAAGTCAAGTCTCAAGTCTTTGAGCTAGAGTCCAAGTCAAGTCTCAAGTCTTTGAGCTAGAGTCCAAGTCAAGTCTTTGAGCTAGAGTCCGAGTTAAGTCTCAAGTCTTTGAGCTAGAGTCCAAGTTAAGTCTCAAGTCTTTGAGCTAGAGTCCAAGTCAAGTCTCAAGTCTTTGAGCTAGAGTCCAAGTCAAGTCTCAAGTCTTTGAGCTAGAGTCCAAGTCAAGTCTTTGAGCTAGAGTCCAAGTTAAGTCTCAAGTCTTTGAGCTAGAGTCCAAGTTAAGTCTCAAGTCTTTGAGCTAGAGTCCAAGTCAAGTCTCAAGTCTCTGAGCTAGAGTCCAAGTCAAGTCTCAAGTCTCTGAGCTAGAGTCCAAGTCAAGTCTCAAGTCTCTGAGCTAGAGTCCAAGTCAAGTCTCAAGTCTCTGAGCTAGAGTCCAAGTCAAGTCTCAAGTCTTTGAGCTAGAGTCCAAGTCAAGTCTCAAGTCTCTGAGCTAGAGTCCAAGTCAAGTCTCAAGTCTCTGAGCTAGAGTCCAAGTCAAGTCTCAAGTATTTGAGCTAGAGTCCAAGTCAAGTCTCAAGTCTTTGAGCTAGAGTCCAAGTCAAGTCTCAAGTCTCTGAGCTAGAGTCCAAGTCAAGTCTCAAGTCTCTGAGCTAGAGTCCAAGTCAAGTCTCAAGTCTTTGAGCTAGAGTCCAAGTCAAGTCTCAAGTCTTTGAGCTAGAGTCCAAGTCAAGTCTTTGAGCTAGAGTCCGAGTTAAGTCTCAAGTCTTTGAGCTAGAGTCCAAGTTAAGTCTCAAGTCTTTGAGCTAGAGTCCAAGTCAAGTCTCAGGTCTTTGAGCTAGAGTCCAAGTCAAGTCTCAAGTCTTTGAGCTAGAGTCCAAGTTAAGTCTCAAGTCTTTGAGCTAGAGTCCAAGTTAAGTCTCAAGTCTTTGAGCTAGAGTCCAAGTCAAGTCTCAAGTCTCTGAGCTAGAGTCCAAGTCAAGTCTCTGAGCTAGAGTCCAAGTCAAGTCTCAAGTCTCTGAGCTAGAGTCCAAGTCAAGTCTCAAGTCTTTGAGCTAGAGTCCAAGTCAAGTCTCAAGTCTTTGAGCTAGAGTCCAAGTCAAGTCTCAAGTCTTTGAGCTAGAGTCCAAGTCAAGTCTGAAGTCTCTGAGCTAGAGTCCAAGTCAAGTCTCAAGTCTCTGAGCTAGAGTCCAAGTCAAGTCTCAAGACTTTGAGCTAGAGTCCAAGTCAAGTCTCAAGTCTTTGAGCTAGAGTCCAAGTCAAGTCTCAAGTCTCTGAGCTAGAGTCCAAGTCAAGTCTCAAGTCTCTGAGCTAGAGTCCAAGTCAAGTCTCAAGTCTTTGAGCTAGAGTCCAAGTCAAGTCTGAAGTCTCTGAGCTAGAGTCCAAGTCAAGTCTCAAGTCTCTGAGCTAGAGTCCAAGTCAAGTCTCAAGTCTTTGAGCTAGAGTCCAAGTCAAGTCTCAAGTCTTTGAGCTAGAGTCCAAGTCAAGTCTCAAACGAAAAAATGTGCGCAATCTCTCTCAGCCGCGTGTGGCTCGTGATTTCCCCGCCGCCATCACTTGCATGTAATGTGCACTGCCTATGCATCTAATCATAGCTTATAAACTACTGTAAGTCAACACATCCCAGACTCTCAAACCAGTGTAACGTTATAACTAAATGAAACTGTAACGTTACATGATCAACAATAATCCTGTAACCTGTTTGTAGACAACGTGCAGCCAGCGGCACGTAAATGATTAACGTTACGTTAATCGACCACCACAAGTTTGGCAATTAAACAAACACTCATTTATATTTCATAAGGAAGACAGTCGGAGTTAACCTCCCGTAACGTTAGGTAGCTAAAGCAATAAGCAAGCTAACGGTAGATGGTCAATGCTGAGCTAAACATGTTTACTCACCTATTAGGGTGCGTTTTCAGATGCCTGATAAAATTAGATGTAGTTGAGCCAGAATCTTTTATCGTGATACTGCATATTTTGCATTGAGCGCTTCTTTTGAGTGCGTCTTGTTTGAAGTTTTTAAACCCAAAGCTAACGATGAATGGCACAGCAGCGGCCGGTGCAGTCGACATTTTTGTTTGTTATCCTCTCATGTGTGGTTGCGCGCGCTGCCAGCAATAGGCCACGTAGTACGTGGTTACGTAGGCAGGTTATAGGTAACGGAGGGAGGGGGATAACAGCGAGCTCATCAGACGTTTCCTAAAAATAAACATTGTTCACGAGTCCCGCAGCTCGAGTCCGAGTCGAGTCTGAAGTCTTTCGAGGACGAGTCTCAAGTCGAGTCTGAAGTCACTGTGTGTGCGACTTAAGTCGCACTCGAGTCCGAGTCTCAAACTCGAGTCCCCATCTCTGTTATGTAGTCACCAGGTGACATTTATAACCCTATCCAGATATCTCCATCTGCCCCATACAACTGCTCTTTGACACATTATATGATATTTCCCCTTCAGGAAGTCAATAAACGTCTTTCACTGCCAGCGGATATTCGTTTGCCGGAGGGTTACCTGAAGAAGTTCGCCTCGAACAGCCCGCCATTTGACAAACCTCTCAGTCGCAGGTTTCGCAGAACGTCACTCGTAAGTCTTTCTTTGTCATGATCTATTAGTATAACATCATCAATGTGTAGAATGCATTTCTATTCTGTGTCTGTGTCTATTCTTTTAGACAGGGCTTAGATTACACCAGGGTTAGGCCGAAGTTCAATTAGGACATTTAAGGAGCTCTTATAAACTTAGAAAAACACATTACTGGTGTAAAACAATGGCACTGATATATATTGTAAGATATCCTTTCAGTTAAAACAGATCAAACATGCATTATAGTCTGGGACTAGATCAAGCCTCGTCTGTGAAACCGGGGGTTTATCTCAAATCTCTGTGTGGATGGTTCAATACACCTTTGATTATTGTTTACATTAGGTCATAGACACAAATATGATCTTTGATACGCCAGCTAATCACTGAGACTTGTTTTCCTTTCAGTCAGAAATCGGCTTTGGCAAATTAGAGTCATATGTCAAACTGGACAAACTGGGAGAGGTGAGATCCTGACCAGCACCAGTCTTCTCCACAGCTGACCATACGGTTTCTGTTCAACTAAACTAAATTCATTTGATTGAGTGTTTGACCTTGCATTAGAACTGTCGTCAATAGAGTTGAGTGGGTTATCCTTATCTTTCTTTAGGCCAATTGTCAGTTGATATTGTTCTTTTCAACTAGTTTTACAATTTGCTATTTTTATATAAATACAAAGGCCATTGCACACCAATAATGCTGCTGAACAGCTGCTTTTGTGTGTGTGTGTGTGTGTGTGTGTGTGTGTGTGTGTGTGTGTGTGTGTGTGTAGGGCACATATGCCACTGTGTTTAAGGGTCGCAGTAAGTTAACGGATAACCTAGTGGCTCTGAAGGAGATCCGGCTGGAGTATGAGGAAGGCGCTCCCTGCACCGCCATACGAGAAGGTACAGCACCCACTGCCATTCAGGAGTCTGGGAACATTATATCAGCCACCATATCATTATCGGCCGATAGATGTTCATTTTTAATGTTATCGTTATCAGCTCGATAAGAAAAATTGGCCGATATATTAAAGCCGATAAATAATGTATTATTTCCTTCAGCTGAGACGCTTCAGATGTGACTGTTCAACATGATGGTTCTGAATTTTTTTTAATATGATTGGAATCACTTCAAAAATCAAAAAAGGAAAATACAGTTCAGTGCAACATGTGCAGCGCAAGTCATATCGGCTACATAAACTAATAATGAGAACATTATAATTGTGTGTTTGGGACACGGCTTTAATGGTGAGACTTTTGTTTTTGTAATCAGGCTCTCAAAAATTATATAAAAATTTGGATTTAGATTTATCGGCCAATATATCGGTTATCGGCTTTTGAATATATAGAATTATCAGTTATCGGTATCGGCCAAAAGTTTAATATCGGTGCATGCCTAACATTCAGTTATTCAGCTATGATGATTAAAGTGATCTGGTGAAGCTGGTGTCGAGACTGTGGTTCAGTGAAGATGAAGTGTGTTTCTCTAACTCACCGCTACTAACGTCTTTACACACAATATTATATGGAATAGTCTCAAACAATAACAAACTGATTTGTTTCTAGGAAAATGTGTTTGGCCATTGTTAAAACCAATATTTGACTAGGAAGTGAACAGAAACGTGCAATACATTCACTCTATGAGTTCTGTGCCCTGTGCATGATGTATGTTGCTGTTGTTTGTGATTATACAACACAGTTCTCTTAGTAACACTGCAGTAACAGTGCTGGACTGTATGAGTGTATGCACTTCTGTGAGGTTAACTCATGCTGATATGATGATGTTCCTCTCTCTGCCAGTGTCTCTCCTGAAGAACTTGAAACATGCCAACATCGTCACGCTCCACGACATCATCCACACAGAGAAGTGCCTTACACTCGTCTTCGAGTACTTGGTGTGTGAGATGTTATTTATCCTCGCATTTATACTCTGTCCATCTACTGTGCTTCTGATACACTTGTGCTGTGTGTTTCAGGAGAAGGACCTCAAGCAGTACCTGGAGGACTGTGGGAGCATCATGAGCGTTTATAATGTAAAGGTTAGACATATCCTCTAACAGCTGTAATCTTAGTTTCACTCACAAATAATACTATGCATCAGGGAAAATGACTGAAAACAACTTCATGTCATAGCACACACCACTTCATGTGGCCTGAATAGATTAAGACAGAGATTTATTGTGACAGTCATCTGAAATGTCAGTCTCTTTAAGTGAACTATCCCTATCACTTCCTTCCTGACCATATGAAATGCTGCTTTAAAATGTAAGGAACTAAAGTTTGCCCGAGCCCCGGGCCGAACCCTGACCGGCAGGGCACAGAGGAGGCCAGATCAGGAAGATGTAGGGCTGAGAGAGATCGAGTGATCACCATGTAGAGAAAGGATGAACAAAAGCAAAGCCAGAGCGAGAGAATATAGTAAGAAAGGAAGAAAAAGAGAGCTTTAGCACAGTGCTGACTGGGAGGAACATTAGCCTGTGCGTAGCCACATTTATTGCTATGAAAACATTTTGGAAACATGGTTTACAACAGTACAGGTACAGACACTGGAATGACTTCATTGTATTGATGTTCCCCTGCAGATCTTCCTGTTCCAGCTCCTGCGAGGTCTGGCTTACTGTCATCGGCAGAAAGTGTTGCACAGAGACCTCAAACCGCAGAACCTCCTCATCAGCGACAGGGGCGAGCTCAAGCTGGCCGACTTCGGTACGATCCACCACTCTCAGACCCAAACATGCTCATGGACAGAGACACCAACTGATGTGTAGTGTGAAATGATGAAGACTCGTCACGTTTACAGATTTACATCACGTCTGTGTGTGTGTCTGTGAAGGTCTCGCTCGTGAGAAGTCCGTTCCCTCAAAGACTTTCTCTAATGAAGTAGTCACTCTCTGGTACAGACCTCCGGATGTGCTGATGGGGTCCACTGAGTACTTCACCTCCATCGACATCTGGTGAGGTCACACACACACACACACACACACACACACTCTCTGCTGTGAACATGTAAGATATGCTGCTGATGCTGCATGAATAGACATACATAAAGTTGTAATCGAAATTATTCACCCCCCCACCCCCCCCCCCCCCCATTGCAAATTAGGTTTATTGGCAAAATGCACAGACTTCCAGCTGTTTGCAATGAACAAATCAACCAAAAGTAGTTGAAATAGTTTAACACAATAAATGTTGCGAGTGGTTTCCCCTAATTCACCGGAAAATGCAACTTTTAATCTGAGCCCGTTCCTCATGAGCAATGGCCGCCTCCAGTTCAGCAATATTCTTGCAATATTCTGAAACCAACTTCTTCAAATCCCACCAGAGAGATTTTCTATGGGGCTCGAGTCATGTGACTGTGCTGCCCCTGTATCTCCCAGCACTTCTCCTGACACCGAGCCTGGGAGGGACGCTGGGGATCGTTGTCCTGTTGAAGGTCCAAGCTCCAGCCTCCTCACTGACGGCATGACGGTTTCTCCTAGGATCTCCTGATCCTTCAGTGATCATCTCTCCTTCCACACGCTGCAGGTTTGCAGAGCCGGGGGGATATAGATCAGCCGCAGAGCATCTCTCCTTCCACACGCTGCAGGTTTGCAGAGCCGGGGGATATAGATCAGCCGCAGAGCATCACGAGCTCCACATGCTGAACTCTCATCAGCATACGCTTCATTCCTCTTCCTCAGACACACCGCTGATCCAGGGGGACGAGAAGCTCCAGTTGTTCTGTTCCATCGCTCCACAGAACAGAATCCCAAACCTTTGTGGCTTATTTATATGATTTTGTGCGTTTGGGTCAGTAATGGTGTAGTCCTGGAGTTCTGATGCGTTTAGTTCGAGCTTTACTGTGCAGCTAAACATCAGTGCCTGTGGCCAGCAGTCAAGTCAAGTCAAGTCAAATATATTTATATAGCGCTTTTCACAATACAGATTGTATCAAAGCTGCTTCACAGTATCAATCAAAACAACTTAACAGTGTTTGTTTATTACTGGAAAAGACATCCAAGTTTGGTAGAGCTGATCAGTGATGGGTCATTTAATTTGAATATCCCCAACTGAGCAAGCCAAAGGCAACAGTGGCAAGGAACCAAAAAACTCCATCAAGTGACCCGATGGTGTCCTAAAACTCCATCAGATGACCCAATGGAGAAAAAAAACCTTGGGAGAACCCAGGCTCAGTCGGGGCCAGTTCTCCTCTGGCGTTTATGAAGTAGAGGCCGAATTTACAGTAACTGTAAGATTAAAAATTTATATGAATGCCTGGCTAAATAGATGCGTCTTTAGTCTAGTTTTAAACTGGGAGAACGAGTCTGAGCAACGAACAATATCAGGAATGCTATTCCAGAGTTTCGGAGCTAAATGTGAAAATGCTCTCCCTCCTTTGGTGGATCTGGATATCCTAGGAATGACCAAAAGCCTCGAATTTAGTGATCTTAAAGAGCGCGATGGATTATAGGGCAATAGAAGATCCGTTAAATAGACTGGAGCTAAACCATTTAGAGCTTTATAGGTCAAAAGCAAGACCTTGTAATTAATACGGATAATATTTTCTTGACCTAGTAAGAACTCTAGCGGCTGCATTTTGGACTAACTGTAGCTTGTTTATTGAAGATGCAGGACAACCAGCTAATAAAGCATTACAGTAATCTAGTCTCGAGGTCATGAATGCATGGACTAACTTTTCTGCATCAGAGACTGATAGCATATTACGTAGCTTAGCAATGTTTCTAAGGTGGAAAAAGGCTGTTTTTGTAACATATGAAATATGCTTTTCAAAAGACAGGTTGCAGTCTAATGTAACACCCAGGTCTTTTACTGTAGCGGATAAAGTAACAGGGCATCCTAATATGTTAAAGTCGTGCTGTGAAAGGTTTTGTGGACGGTTTTTAGAACCGATAAGTATTACCTCTGTCTTGTCTGGATTTAATAAAAGAAAATTACGCATCATCCAATCTTTTATATCTTTAACACAATCTGTCAATTTGGATAATTTAGCGTATTCATCTGGCCGTGATGAAATATATATTTGAGTGTCATCGGCATAACAATGGAAACTAATTCCATGTTTCCTTAGAATATTACCAAGTACCAGCTCTTCTGCAGGTCTTCTGCACTCCAGGGTTTTCTGATCCTGCCTTGAACCAAATCTGGTTTCAGCCGTTGATATCTGCCTTTTTCTGCCCGTCCAGGGAGTGAAATCACTGTTCCTTTAACTTTGAACTTGTGAACTATGCTTCCAACGGTGTTTCGAGGAACTTTTAGTGTCTTCGCCATCTTTCTGTGTCCTGTTCCTTGTTTGTGAAGGGCGATGGTGTCTTCTCTTCACTTTTTGGACCATTCTTTTGAGCCATATTTCTAAAATGCAGTCAAACGTGACCCTCAACAAACTTGGCCAGTTCAGATATTTCATGTGTTCTAGCTCAAGCTCTAAAAGTTGCATTTTTAGCTGAAAATCTTTTCAAGTTGTTCTTGAAACATTTGTTGTGTTGAGCTATTTCAATTACTCTCGTTTGATTTGTTCATTCCAAACAGCTGAAAGTCTGTATATTTTGCTAATAAACCTGATTTGCTATGGGGGTTGAATAATTTCGATTAGAACTGTACATCCCGAAGCGGATCTAGGCAGGTGGAGCTGGGGAGGTGGAGGGGTTTAGAGGAACTCTAAAGCAAACACTGAACCACACTATTTAAATATTCAGCAAGCGATCTCATTGGCTGCAGGATCGGCAGAGACAATCAGCTTGCACCATGCGGTAATGATGTAATTGCATGTAAAGAACCTATCTAGAGTTTCATGTCTGAAATAGATGTTTCTAATAAACTGAATATAATATCTATGTCAGGGATATGCTTCTGTTTTGTTTAGTGTCAGTGTTGTGGTTCAGTCCTTCAGTGCTTTGCTCAGTTTCTGTTTGCCTATGTTCGATGTCATTTGTTCTCTAGTTAATCTCCTTGGTAGTTAATTAGTTCATTACACTTGTCCTGTTTCCACGTTATACTTTATTCAGGTTCAGGTGTGTTTGATTGGAGTTGGAGCTGAACTCTGCGTGACGGTTACTTGGTTGTCAATACGCTGACCTAAAAGAAAACCCTAAATTGTGTGCATGAGTGTTTCATGGGTATCGTTTAAATTCAGCCAACTAGAGGAGCTTTGGTCAGTGGTGTCAGGCTGGATGTTACTCTGAAGACTGTTACTCTGTTACTGTTACTCTGAGACCGAGGGTCTCCTTGCTACAGCGTGTTTTGCTGGCTTTAGTTCACCAGCACACAGCATATCGAGACTTTTCCTTTCATGCATTTCTCAAAAAGACGTTTTATTCTTTGTGTGTGTCTGCTTTGTTTCATTAACATAGGGGTGTAGGTTGTATATTCTATGAAATGATCACCGGACGCCCCCTCTTCCCTGGGTCGACAGTGGAGGATGAACTTCATCTTATATTTCGTATCTTGGGTAAGAGGTGTGGTGTTATGCATGTTAAAGGTGCACTCAGTGCGTTTTTAGTTTTTTGCTTATATAGCTCCCATTTCTCAAGACAACACCAGGCTGGGGTTTTTCAATAGAGATTTTGTTCTTTCTTGCCATTTTGGAAACTACAAACACTAGACAAGATGTGTAAATGCCTTATTTACTAACCTGTAACCTGCATCAATGCTCAACCATCACAACCCCATGCATGAATTCAAGTAAGTGTAGTTGGAGTGTGTTTTGATTATAATCTCATGTCATCTCCAGGTTCTCCTACTGAGGACTCTTGGCCAGGAGTCAATACCAATGAAAACTTCCTTTCCTTCAACTTCCCCCATTATGACGGGGAACCTCTGATCACTCATGCACCCAGGTGTGTGAAAGCCTGTCTGTGTGGCTGCTTCCTGATATTATATATTTGTGGATCTATATATGAGGTGTATATTGGGAAAGGTTTCTAGTAGCCACACCTGAACAGGGTCTCTAATTGGTAATGTTTGACAAGAGAGACAAACTAGTTCAAATTCAACAGCAGAGGAAAAGGCCGAGGACAAGAACAGGAGCAAGGACACCAGATTACGCCAGAGCCCACAACATAATACCACTAAAATGTCTTTAACATTGGGACTGGAAGCTATAGCTATAATATGATTTGTGTAATTTGTTCTACAGGATCACCAATGACGGTCATGATCTGCTATGCCAGTTTTTACAGGTAAAGTACGAATTCGCTTTTGCCCTGGCAAAGAAAGCCTCAGAGGATAAAAGGTTTTTGATCGATGTCTACTTTAATAATGTATATTTTGCTTTACCAGATTAGTATGTTCATTATTATGAAAGACACTTTTGGACTTTTATTGATACACCTGTCCTTATTTAATTCTTAAAGGTACACTATGTAACTTTTGGCCCTCTAGCGGTTAAACAAAACAACATGCATTTTGTAGAAGAACATTGTTTTGGTGGTGCTTTGGCTCTGCAAAAGAAACATGTTCACTCCAGATGAATGTGTTTTTGTAGTTTGAAGCAAGGCGGCGTATTTCTGCAGAAGTGGCTCTTCGGCACGTTTATTTCAGAGAATTGGGAGACAAAGTACAGGACCTGGATGACAGTAAGAATTTCATACTAGTAATATTAAAGTAGTATAAGCTTATTTTTAAGTTCATATTTAGTAGTTTCACAAATGTATGTTAGTAAGATGTGATGCTACACGTATACATCTCATTCATCAAATCATTTGGGAACATCATAAGTCAAGATGGCAGTTTCTGCTTGTAAGAAACAATCTTGAGCACAACTATTTCTACACATTTATGTCATACATTCACTGTTGAAATGTTATAATTGCTATAAACAGTTTTTAAATTCTGTCCCCCACAGCTACCTCCATCTTCTCCGTGAAGGAGATTCGACTGCAGAGGGACCCAGGAAAACACTTTCCAGCGCAAAGAGAGTTGGGTGAGTTCAAGTATTCACCTAAATCTAGAGTTCCTTGTACATGGTGAAAAAAAAAAACACATACAAAATGAGATCAAATAGTGTGTAAATCACTCGATGTTGTGAAATAACACACCATCAGTGATCTGAGGATTTGTTGACTAATGTTTCGTGAGGAAGGTGATTATAAACAATAGGCAGGCAACAGCAACAAATGACAGTACTCTCCTCACCGGTTACCTGGTCCAGGACGGCACGTTCCTGCAGAGTGTAGCTTTACGAACAAGTAACCAGCGTCAGTGACTACAGGAGGCACAGTCCAGTTGGGAAGTTTTAGACTTTAAAATATCATACCAGGTTTTCTGTCTTCACAAATAAACTTAGAAGTCATCCTCTGCAGTTCAATAAAATAATGAGGGTCTGGGATTGACATCATAGAAAATTAAAGGTTATGTAAGATTTTTATGTTAAAATACATTCTCTTAACCTAGTTTATTGTTCATTGAGTACTATTATGCCATTCATGAGTCCCAAGTGTAAACATTGTAGTCTAGCGGGAGTAATAGGCTCCTTTCTACCCTCTTGGCAGTTTTTTGTAACCTGTTTTTTGGGACCCTAATGGTGTCTAGTTAAGAATTTCTGATGTTGCCGAGGTCAACTAATGACCCATGGGCTTCGTTTTTCATAACTCCTTTTCATAACACTTTTCATATAATTCTGACACAAGGAATCAAATGGAAAGGTCATTGACATGCAATCCAATAGCAAAAGTTACATCATTATGAGCCTAAAATGTGTTATTTGCCTGTTTTTCACCAATAAAGTGGTAAAAAACAGGCAAATAACACATTTTAGGCTCATAATGATGTAAATATTGCTACTTTTTCGATAAGACCATGCATCTCCGGCAACATCCTAAAGTTCTGGGCCCATGTAGATATAGCAAAACATTTGTATCATGTAGTTTAATATGCACATTTTTATTTTGCACTTGATTTGTTTGAAGGCAGTGGTCTGAGACATCATTGCTCCTTGGCATATTTGCTGTCAGTCAGACCACTACACTGAAGACCTTGATTAGCTGCTACAGGTGTGTTTAATGAGAGCTAGAGCTAAACTCTGCAGGAAGGTTGGAGACTCCTGAGACTTAATGATGTCTAAACTATGTTCATATAAACTACAGTATAACATGACAAAAGCACAATCTACACTGAACAAAATTATAAACGCAACACTTTTGTTTTTGCCCCCATTTTCCATGAGCTGAACTCAAAGATCTAAGACTGTTTCTATGTACACAAAAGGCCTAATTCAGCATGCCAATTGCACGCTCCCTCAAAACTTGCGACATCTGTGGCATCTGTATGATAAAACTGCACATTTTAGAGTGGCCTTTTATTGTGGACAGCCTAAGGCACACCTGTGCAATAATCCTACTGTCTAATCCGCATCTTGAAATGCCACACCTGTGAGGTGGATGGATGATCTCAGCAAAGGAGAAGTGCTCACTAACACAGATTTAGACAGATTTGTGAACAATATTTGAGAGAAATAGGCCTTTTGTGTACATAGAAACAGTCTTAGATCTTTGAGTTCAGCTCATGAAAAATGGGGGCAAAAACAAAAGTGTTGCATTTATAATTTTGCTCACTGGATCACATAGCAATTTGTTAGAGTTTGCACATCTGCTGTCTTTTTTTTTTGTTTGTTTTAATATGTCTTTGTGTATTTCAGCGGTGGTCCACCGAATGGGCTCTGCCCCACCAGAACATTTCCTCTCTGAGGGAGTGAATCGTCTTCTTCATCCAGCCCCGCTCTCCTCATAGACCGGCTCATGCAGAGTTCTCTTCCTTTGCATCTGCTGTGCAACATTTTGTTTGTCTTTCTTTGTTTACAAAGTTCTCTTATCTTTTAACATCTTTTTTATTGTTTTTATTTGCACATGTTTTGTCTCTGTGTGTAAATATCTGTTTGAAAGACAATGAAGTAAGAAAAAATCATTGTTATATGCATCAAGTCCCAAAGATGTGTAATGCCCCAAAAAGTGTTTGTTAGTCACTTTTCTTCTGCCATGGGAATCTATTGCAGCCCAAATAACCACAGGGTCAAAGGTTGTGAAATGGCATAGAGGCCATGGCATGGTCTCTAATCGTCAACACATTTAGGATTTGCCCCTGAACGTCTCTAGTTTTGCCGTCTTTCCCATCTTCCAATTAAGCCAAGCCAAATTCAGTGCACTTTCACTGTTAGCCATATTGCAACGTTCTCAGAGAACTTGAAGTTTAGCCAAATTGTAGCTGGTTTTTCTTCTCTGAAAAAACGTGTCCAATCTTGACCATTTTTCATCCAATCTTGAGTCCCACATCATGTCTTCAGACTATCTTTGAGCTCAAGCACTTTCAATTACTACTGTATATGAAGTGTATTACAAAAATAAACTTGCCTTGCCGGTGTAAAACTAAACAAATGGATTTTTATAATGCAACAATTCAGCAATATTGAGTCCTTCTCAATCGCAGGCTGTGTTCTGTGAGTGCCGTCGAAGGCCGTCTTCATTGGAAGGATCTTTGGGAGGCAGCCTATGTTCTGCGTCCCTCATTCAGTGTGTTTTGGAGGACACATTATGTGTGCTCTAAGAGAATTGTCAGACAATAAAGTCCCCCAGATGTAGGTCTTCACACACAAGGTTACTGTAGGGAGAGGACCAACAATACCAGTATTTCCAGAAGCTTCCAGAAACCCTGTGGATCTAAACGTTTTAAAATAAGTTGTTTGGCATCATTACCATTTTTTTTTTTTCACTTTATCTCTTTCTTCAACTCAGGGGAAGTCTCATCTAAGTGTTTTGCTTTAACTCATATTGGGGTGTATGTGATGATGATGTCACAGGCACATGTGCAAAGAGCATGCAATCAACATACAACAGAAACTCAGATTAAAGATTCACCATATGGGCGTATTTGAAGCATGGAGTTCATTTATACATGTAAATATGCACAATCACGTGTGCGCATATGCATACTGTGGTATAAAAAAATGTGTAATTCATTTTTTCTTTGGAACATAAGGTGTTCGTAGGGCTGTGGACAACAGCGTGGTAGGGTGGTTACAGCTCTGGTGACCCGAGGGTGTCTGGTCTAGCGTCCGGTGACCCGCGGGTGTCTTGACTAGCGTCCGGTGACCCGAGGGTGTCTTGACTAGCGTCCGGTGACCCGCGGGTGTCTTGACTACCGTCCGGTGAATCCGAGGGTGTCTGGACTAGCGTCCGGTGACCCGAGGGTGTCTGGACTAGCGGCCGGTGACCCGAGGGTGTCTGGACTAGCGTCCGGTGACCCGAGGGTGTCTGGACTAGCGTCCGGTGACCCGAGGGTGTCTGGACTAGCGTCCGGTGACCCGAGGGTGTCTGGACTAGCGGCCGGTGACCCGAGGGTGTCTGGACTAGCGTCCGGTGACCCGAGGGTGTCTGGACTAGCGTCCGGTGACCCGAGGGTGTCTGGACTAGCGTCCGGTGACCCGAGGGTGTCTGGACTAGCGTCCGGTGACCCGAGGGTGTCTGGTCTAGCGTCCGGTGACCCGAGGGTGTCTGGAATAGCGTCCGGTGACCCGAGGGTGTCTGGACTAGCGAGGGTGTCTGGTCTAGCGAGGGTGTCTGGACTAGCGAGGGTGTCTGGACTGGACTAGTCCGGTGACCCGAGGGTGTCTGGTCTAGCGTCCGGTGACCCGAGGGTGTCTGGACTAGCGTCCGGTGACCCGAGGGTGTCTGGACTAGCGTCCGGTGACCCGAAGATGTCTGGACTAGCGTCCGGTGACCCGAGGGTGTCTGGTCTAGCGTCCGGTGACCCGAGGGTGTCTGGTCTAGCGTCCGGTGACCCGAGGGTGTCTGGACTAGCGTCCGGTGACCCGAGGGTGTCTGGTCTAGCGTCCGGGGTCTAGCGTCCGGTGACCCGAGGGTGTCTGGTCTAGCGTCCGGTGACCCGAGGGTGTCTGGTCTAGCGTCCGGTGACCCGAGGGTGTCTGGTCTAGCGTCCGGTGACCCGAGGGTGTCTGGACTAGCGTCCGGTGACCCGAGGGTGTCTGGTCTAGCGTCCGGGGTCTAGCGTCCGGTGACCCGAGGGTGTCTGGTCTAGCGTCCGGTGACCCGAGGGTGTCTGGTCTAGCGTCCGGTGACCCGAGGGTGTCTGGTCTAGCGTCCGGTGACCCGAGGGTGTCTGGACTAGCGTCCGGTGACCCGAGGGTGTCTGGACTAGCGTCCGGTGACCCGAGGGTGTCTGGTCTAGCGTCCGGTGACCCGAGGGTGTCTGGACTAGCGTCCGGTGACCCGAGGGTGTCTGGACTAGCGTCCAGTGACCCGAGGGTGTCTGGACTAGCGGCCGGTGACCCGAGGGTGTCTGGACTAGCGTCCGGTGACCCGAGGGTGTCTGGACTAGCGTGCGGTGACCCGAGGGTGTCTGGACTGGACTAGTCCGGTGACCCGAGGGTGTCTGGACTAGCGTCCGGTGACCCGAGGGTGTCTGGTCTAGCGTCCGGTGACCCGAGGGTGTCTGGTCTAGCGTCCGGTGACCCGAAGGTGTCTGGACTAGCGTCCGGTGACCCGAGGGTGTCTGGACTAGCGTCCGGTGACCCGAGGGTGTCAGGACTAGCGTCCGGTGACCCGAGGGTGTCTGGACTAGCGTCCGGTGACCCGAGGGTGTCTGGTCTAGCGTCCGGTGACCCGAGGGTGTCTTGACTAGCGTCCGGTGACCCGAGGGTGTCTGGTCTAGCGTCCGGTGACCCGAGGGTGTCTTGACTAGCGTCCGGTGACCCGAGGGTGTCTGGTCTAGCGTCCGGTGACCCGAGGGTGTCTTGACTAGCGTCCGGTGACCTGAGGGTGTCTGGACTAGCGTCCGGTGACCCGAGGGTGTCTGGACTAGCGTCCGGTGACCCGAGGGTGTCTGGACTGGACTAGTCCGGTGACCCGAGGGTGTCTGGACTAGCGTCCGGTGACCCGAGGGTGTGTGTCTTGACTAGCGTCCGGTGACCCGAGGGTGTCTGGACTAGCGTCCGGTGACCCGAGGGTGTCTGGTCTAGCGTCCGGTGACCCGCGGGTGTCTGGTCTAGCGTCCGCCAGGAGGGGTCCACGAGCCGTAATCACTGTTTACATGCACGGATGAATCAAATTGCAACTTACAACAGTAATGTTTTATATTTGAATATATTTATATAGGTCTTTGCACTTCCGGTTAGATGCTTCTGTATTTCATTGGCTCTACTGTACTCTGCACAATGACAATAAAGTTGGATCTAATTTCATGTAATTACACAGAGCTGTTGTGCCTTCGTCCCAGTGGAACCCAGTCGGAGCAGGAGTAAAGCTGGCTCTTCTGTGTCTGTGATAAATCAGGGTACACACTAGTTCACACACATTGGTTTAGCAAATCACAAATCATCAGCCAAAGTTATTTACTAACAATGAAGAATACAACACTAAAAAACTCAGTAGTGCTTTTTTACAGTCCTACTCCTGTTGATCTCCGAAGGATCGTGTGACTGCAGGTTTGCTTGTGTTCTTGGACTTTCAGTTGGATTTTCCTTGTTTCCTGTTTTTTATTTTTTTTTATGCTTGTTTCCTTTGTTCCTATGTTTCCCACCAGTCATTTGTCACCATAGTTACCCAGTTCACCTGCCCTTCCTCCTCATCTCTTTTAAAGGGGGGGTGAAACACTCAGTTTCAGTCAATCTCATGTTAATCTTGAGTACCTATAGAGTAATATTGCATCCATCATATCTCCAAAAAGTCTTTAGTTTTATTATATTTATAAAAGAAAGATAGGCTGTACCGAGTCTTTCCGGAAAAAGCCGAGCGGGTGGAGGCGTGCCGTGTGGGCGGAGCTAAATAATCACGAGCGCGCGAAGTTTTAGAACATTTGTGTGTCTACTCGTGGTTTATGAAGACATGATTTGGTTTTACAATAAACAGACAGACACCTACAGTAGCCACCTAAACATATGTATTTAAACGAACACACCACATACATCGCATGCTCAGATACATTAACTATACGTGATCATGTTGTTTAGCCTACTTGCTGAGCTTAAGTTACACGCCGATAGACACACACAGATATTTGAAGCAGTTCTACTCACCGCCTGCGGTTCCAACGCAAGACCGTTAACCTTTAGTGTTGGGACTGATCCATCCTTGAGAACTAAACGATTAGCAAATCCGGCTTCGAACTGGGCCTTGTTTATAAAAACAATCATCCTCGAAATGCATGGAACAAACAAGAACACTTGCACAACTGTGTTGATGTTCTGGAAAAACAAACTCCATCCACTGGTCCCCTAACGCCTGATTCTTTGGGAATCTCTGCAGTGTTGTCTTGCCTTGGCAACCGAAAACACACTTCTTTGAATCTTTGGTGACATATTGCAGCGCAGCCGATGCACAGCGCTTTGATGGGCACAGGTTACGGCTATCGCTCTACAGCTGCGCGCGCCCTTCCGAGAGCAGTGCCCTTAGGACCGAATAAGGACATTCCGGCGCATCTGACGTCATACGCGCCCATACTCGAAAAAAACTTTCCGAAACTTGTGACAACCAGGAAGGAGTATTTTGAGAACAGAAATACTCAATCAAACGTACAACTTAATTTTTGAAACTTTGTCCATGTTTAGAATGGGAATCCAACTCTTTAACAGTGTAAAAAACTCACTATGCATGAAATAGCGTTTCACACACACACACACTTACACTCACTCACACACACACACACACACACACTTACACTCACTCACTCACTCACTCACTCACTCACTCACTCACACACACACACACACTCACTCACTCTCACACACACACACACACACACACACACACTCACTCACTCACTCTATCACACACACACACACACTTACACTCACTCTCACACACACACACTTACACTCACTCACTCACACACACACACACACACACTCACACACACACTCACTCACACACAAACTCTCTCTCTCACTCTCACACACACACACACACGCACACACACACAAACTCTCTCTCTCTCTCTCACACACACACACACACACCTGGGTCGTTCTGCCTCACGGGACTCTACAAACTCTCCCTCCTGACCAACTTTGTAGTAAGCTTGGGAAAAACAGAATTATCCTGATCCGAGGAGAAGGGGGAATTTCAGGAACAAAAATGCAATAAAATTTTCATCATAACATACGTATCATGTAGTACACACATTTTTTTTCTCTCGAGTAGTTTAATATAACTTTACAACTAGTAGGCCTACAGAGTAACACAAACCTTAATCTGCTGGTAAAGGGTAATTATTATTTATGCATTACAAATCATTTGAATAATTATTTACTGTAATAAGTGGAGAGTAACACAAATCTTAATCTGCTGGAAAAGGGTACTTATTATTCAAATGATTTGTAATGCATAAATATTTATTTACTACATAGGCTAATCCAGTGTGATTTGCTGGTTTTAAATGATTTTATTTGCATTCTAGAAATAAGAAATGTAGGCTCATTTATTGAAGTCTGTTTTCATTTTATTATTAACTTACTATTGTTTTATACAGCGTCTAATGTGGAAATTATTATGCAGTTTATTGTAGAACATATAGGCCATATGGAAGTAAGTGCATGCATATCATGCAAATCTCTGATCGCCTGTCATCCGATTGTTAAATCCTCAAGGTCATGTCAGTGGTCCTCCATGAGCACACCGAGGTCTGGTGATGTTAAACAGTTAACAGAGCCAATGATGACTCTTCTAGACGTGTCACCCCGCAAAGTGTTATCGTTCCTTCAATTAAAGGAAAGAAAGAAAGATGACAGCTAATTTTCCTGCATAATATCACTCATTTTTAATTCATCTAAAGATTATAAAAATGAATTTTAGCCCCGCAGCTCCTGCTGGCTTCCTAAAAGCTTTTATCAGCCAAAAAGCAGATGAAGTGAAACTGAAATTGACTGACAGCGCGGAATAGATTGGGACAGCAAGAATCACGTGCCCGCGCGCTCCCGTCCAGATGGTGGCTGTGTCACAGTTAAACTAGTTTACCAAACACCATTAAACCTCAGAAGAAAAGGAGAAGAGTGTTTCTGGAGGTTCAATGGCGTGCCGTCGCTTGTTTGTGTGTGTAATCTGTGTTTTAAACGTGACAGTGTCATGGGCTCAGATCTACTCTGCGCTCTATGATGAGAAAACATCTAATCTGTTCCTGAAAGAGGGATTTCAGCCGGGCTCGGTCGCAGTCGCCAACTTCACCAACGACATCAACAACACTGGGTGAGAATACACACACACACACACACACACACACACACTTCACCAACGACACCAACAACACTGGGTGAAAATACACACACACACACACACTTCACCAACGACATCAACAACACTGGGTGAGACAGTGAATGAATGAATACCTTCATAAACGAATGTCCCACTATCATTACAGTCACGATTCACGAATACCTTTACAAACACATTATGAACACAGGGTCATATAGTATATGAGGTAATTTGCGAATGTGATTCAGGACTGCGGTACAGTTGTTTTGATATTGGACTAATGCGAGTATATAAAATTTAAAGAAATATCAAAAGCCATATCTCGTATTATTCGTCGATAAGTGTTGTAAGCATCTATCAGATCAGATCTGCGATGTCGCATTTCTTGTGACATAATTGTCAATGAATGTATTGATCTACAGAGTGCAGGAGTGCAGATCGATCATTTAAAGCGTTAAGTAACAACTATTTTTAGTTAATGATCTGTAAGACAGGGGCTTCATTTCATTTTATTTTATTTATATGGCACAAATAAACAACAGAAGTTGACCACTGTGCTTTAAAAGGTAAAAGTCCAGGAAACATGAAATAAGGAGCAAAATAAACTATTAACATATAATGTAATAAAACCATAACATTTTGAGATTTTGTGAAATGCCCAGTCAAAAAGATAAAACTTTAACTTAAAGCTACACTGTGTGGGATTATCTCCCATCTAACGGTGAAATTGTATGACTACAACTGAATATTACTTTCTAGCCCCTCCCATTCCAAGAATACTTGATTAGTTGGTAGAAGTGATTACACATTAATGAGCACTTATAATTTTGAAAGAAGAAAGTTTTTTTTTTTGCTAAGAATCATAAAAAAAATGACACAGTGTAGCTTTAAACCTTAAACTCGTGTAAAGAGGACAGGAATCTCGAGGATAAGGGGAAGCTAGGACCGACCACTGCGAAAGCACGACCCCCTCTCGATTTACATCGGGAATCTGGCTGGGACAGATTATAACTGCTTGTGGACTGTAGGAACCTACCGGGCACGCTCAAAGGTCAAAGTTCAGATAGGTAAGAGGGTGCAAGACCATTTAAGGATTTGAAAACAAACAACAATATTTTAAAATCAATTATGACACACTGGCAACCAGTTAAGAGACATTAAAATAGGAGTAATATGTTCATGTTTGCGAACCCCAGTTAGGAATTTTGAGCCATTTGAAGCCTTGTAATGGAAAACTGGGATATTCCTGCATATAAAGAATTACAGTAATCCAGGCGGGATCGAACGCAAGCATGTGTGACTCTTTCAAGCTCTTTAGGTGATAGGAAAGACTTTACTCTAGATAAAAGCTTCAGGTGTAAAAAGCTTGATTTCTGTGTTTGTGTTTATCCTAGCCTAGAAATCGGGACGCACCCTAGTGGCAGCACATTTTATTTTGCAGCCAGTTATGTCTAGCAACTCTCCGTTGGCTTGCGAGCTCTAGTCAGGCCAATCACGTCGTGTATAGAGTCGGTGGGCGGGCTTAACACAATGACGGCAGAGTTGCGACGGTTCCTCGTGAATTCGCCGCTACTTGGAAATGTATGGCTGGCGAACAGCGGCCTTTCACATCAGCTTTGGCCGCGACTCTGGAAGACTTGGAGTTAAGCTTTTCTCTGAGAAAAGAACAAAGGAACGGCACTGAAGTCATTCTTAAAAAAGGAAGATGTGTTTGGAGTTTTGCAGACGGAGAAAAAGTTTGATCTATCAACTAGCTCCGCTGGTGGGGAAACGCATGCATAGTGGCTCTGACTACGTCACCTGCTTCGTTGCTCTGGCTGGTTGTAGCGCTATCCTATTGCGTGCAGAGGGGATTTGAACCATTAATCCCGGCCCTCGGATTGAGCCCTGCCAAGGGTGTGTTCCCAGACTCGACATCTTGATGTGGGTCTGGCTTGTCAGGCCATGTTTATCCAGCTTAAGGGAGGAATCCAAAGTAACTCCCCAGACTTTTAACCGTGGGTTTGATGTAGGAATACAGGTTTGCATTTCCTACAGAGGGCCCGAACACAATAGCCTTTAAATGTAAAAACTTTGAGGACATCCAGGATTCGATGTCGTGTAAGCAAGCAAATAGGGTTTCTAGGCCTTTTGTGTCTGTGCGCTTGAAAGGCAGATAGATTTGAGTATCGTCTGCATACGAGTGAAAAGGCACGGAGTGCCTTATATAATATATATAAATTTAACAGGAAATGTACTGTAGGATCATATTTACAACATATACTCAACATCATATTTAAAACAGTTAAAATAATCTCTACTATTTTTTTTTAAATTATGGGCAAAAAGTATACACTGCATTTAAAAATATTCAAATACATAAATAAAAGGAGTAGAATATATCTAATATACTCTATTCCTGTAGATGAATAATAACAGTACGAGCACTGGTTTGTGTTTTAACTGTGAGCATGCACATGTTGGACAGAAGAGGACTGTGGGAAATCTCACATCTACACCGTCAGAAGAGAAAACATGTTCACACGTCCTCTAAACACAGCCATACTGGATTCTGCTCCCGCTATCGGCCGGATTCGGCTAAAAGTAACTTAAGACATCTGTAGCGGAAACCTTAACATTGAAACTAACCAACACATTAATCAACAAAACTAACAAAAATAAATAAAAAAACGTAGTAGTGATTTTTAGTCTTTGTTACTCAATATTTTAATCTGTACAATTTTGAGTGTTTACAATCCACCTGCATTAAACACTCGATACAACTTCAGCACTGTTAAAACACTAAAGCTGAATAAGATGGAAAACTGCCACTGAACAAAAACAGAAAGGAGAAATAAAAGAAGAAAGAATAGAGTAAAAGGCATCGCTGGTCTTGAAGGATCCGCATCTAGTGAGGCGCAGTCAGCAGAGGGAATGCTGGGTAATGATCCTCAACCACCTGTGGGGAAAACAACATTTCAGAATTGCATTTCGCAACCTCCCTAAATAATATACCGTCCCTCATTTCCATTATCACTCAGTCTGAGTGTTTACAGTTTTTCTCGATTGCTTAAACGCATTTCTTGAAACAATGGCTCGTATTCTCTAAACTCTAAACACACATCCATAACGCCTCACCCAGTTCCCCAAACATCCTATTCTCGGGTCAAACTGAAGCTCTCCACTCTTGCTGAAACCCAAACCAGCCCTCAGACATCACACACACCTTTCACATGATGAACACAAGACATAACCAATGGATACATTGGCACATTTATTTATTCATTCCTTAATGTACTGTACACCAGACCACACACACACACACACACAGATACTCCGGCCAGCATGCCGTCTGTGGTCTGGGTCAGGCCGGAGTCTCGTCCGCGTCACAGGCTATATTAGCGCTAGCATGGCAGCGGGGGGGACGTCCACTTGCATGCCTGTTTCATTTCTGCGTCCTAGAAAAACAGAAGTATGATTACTCTAACTGTAACACATCCTTATTACAAAATGGAAGCATTCAGTGCATGTGTGTGTTGTAACAGCACAGTGTAACGAATTAACGAATCGGAAGAGTTGATGGTTGCCCATTCAGTAATGGTAAAGTTGCAGTTTTCCTCTGAGTTGGATTAAAGAAACTGCAGTCTGACTCTGTTGTGCGAGTGAAGGCATAGCAGGCCGTGGTCACGGCCGGGTCCCCACAGACATCACCCAGCAGTCGAGAAGCACGACAGGACAGGGAAGGGAAGGGCTTGTGGAGGTGCAATGTAAAGCCGGAGAAAGGCTCCACCTCTCGGCTGGCTCGACCAAGTCAAGTCATCTTCATTTATATAGCGCTTTTAACAATGGATTGTTTCAAAGCAGCTTTACAGAGATAAACATATCATTTAAGGTAACAGATTGTTTTGGCGTTATAGCGGTTCTTGAATAATGTTACTTCCAGCTAAAGTTAACTTTGATTGATTCACCTCCGTCGAAATGATCAGACTTTAAACGGGAACCTGTGATTAACGCTGACGGCGTTCACATGCTCATTCAGAATTCTATAGTTATGTGCTTTTGAAAATATGTGCGCAGGTTTGTAATTCATACAACCCAGCCTAAACAAACTACTTTTCTTGCCTATAAATTTTGATACAGAATTTTGTTTTATTTTATCACTTCGGGGTACGCGAGCCGGAATTCACAGCGCTTTATCTGTAGAGTGGGAAAGGGATCCTCCATAGGGAGAGGATAGTGGATACTTCAGCACTGCATTGTCATCGGGTCCAGGCGAATCTCCTTCGTCAGATCTGGACACGGCCTGGATTCGGCAGGCTGCGGGAAAACCTCGGGATAAACAAAGACACTAATATTAGCGTAGATGCCATTCTTCTTATGATGTAACGAGTACATCAAGATTTAAGGGAAGTGTTCCCAGTTCCGGCTGACCTAATCTATGCAGCCTAACATTGAATTATAGAAGTCTATAATGTATTATGTGAATGCTAGGTCAAAGAGATGTGTTTTTAGTCTAGCTTTGAACTGACAGAGTGTGTCTGCTTCCCGGACAATGGTAGGAAGACTGTTCCAAAGTTTTGGTGCTAAATAGGAAAAGGATCTACCGCCTGCAGTCGATTTAGATATTCTAGGTATTATCAACTGGACGGAATTTTGAGATCGCAATAGACGTGAAGGACTATAATGCGTTAAGAGCTCGCTCAAGTACTGCGGAGCTAAACCATTTAGTGCTTTGTAAGTAATCAACAATATTTTAAAATTTATACGATGTTTAATAGGGAGCCAATGCAGTGTTGACAGAACCGGGCTAATATGGTCATAGTTCCTGGTTCTGGTAAGAACTCGAGCTGCGGCGTTTTGAACTAGCTGTAGTTTGTTTATTAAGCGTGCAGGGCAACCACCCAGTAGAGCAGTACAATAATCTAGCCTTGAGGTCATGAACACATGAACTAATTGTTCCGCATTTCCCAATGAGAGCATATGGCGTATTTTAGATATATTTTTAAGATGGAAAAATGCGGTTTTACAGATACTAGACACGTGACTTTCAAAAGAAAGGTTGGTATCAAAGAGCACACCCAGGTTCCTAACCGACGACGAAGACTTGACAGAGCAGCCATCAAGTGTTAGACAGTATTCTGGGTTATTACGTGTGGAAGTTTTTTGTCCAATAATTAGAATCTCTGTCTTTTCAGAATTTAGAAGTAGGAAATTACTAGTCATCCAATTTGGGTGGGACCACACACATTTTGTGTTAATATTTTATTGACTAAAAATGCATTAGAACACGTTCACCTCGAAGACGAGTTTGTTCAGAATCAGCTACATAATAGCAGGTCGGCTGACTCGATCTCCTTCTCATACACTCCCGTAGCGTCACTGCATTCCCCTGTTCAGCCCAGCGTCCACTGCCTCAGTGGGGATTCTTTCAACAGTTTTTTCCAGTGCTTCGAAACTAGACGGTCATTGGATAAATGCTGCGATTCTGTCCCGCTCACGGACGCTCAGTCTCTGGTGTGAGTGTGTGTGAGTGTGTGTGTGTGTGTGTGATTCATCCACATTGACTCTGGCCCTTTTATCTATATTGAATAGGGCTGGGCGATAAAACGATAACGATATGTATCGCGATAGACACGTGATCGATATCAATAAAAAATGTGTTCGATAAAACGTTCGATATTTTTTTTCTTCGTCGGAAGAAACCACAGGTTGCGAAGCAAGTTTGGTTGCATTAACAAAGGCACTCGCTCTCTGGTAACCTAGCAACGTAGGGAGTGACACGCTCAGGCAATCATGTAACGTGTCAGTTTTGTTGCGCCATCGTTGTCTCGTGCTGCTGGGTTCTTCTTCAGTAACCGGCGATTGATAAGCAGAAAATGAGTGCCCTTCATCTGCATGCCATGCAGGCTAGAGTTGCGAAACATTATTGGATAATTCGCTCTATTCGCGTTTGATGTGAACACAGCATAATGAACAGGCTGCGATGTCAAGATTGCAATGCTGGAGTGTCTGTGTGTGTGTGGCGAGAGAGAGAGAGAGTAGGCACGGGCGCGAGAGAGAGAGGCACGCGGGCGCGATCGAACAGTGGAGACATAAAAACATACTCCGTCATTCAGTCTGCAAAGTGTTTACTTATATTTGTGTAGGCCTATACTCGCAATAAAACACAACATTGTGCTTTTGTCACACTGTATTTCTTGTCAAACTGTAACCTACAACTGTCACACACCGTTTTAAAAGCAAAACATATTTATCCAACCCTTTTTAAAACAGTCTGTGTGTTCCATCTTTTGGACATTCATCATATCGCATTGGTTTTCATTTCTTGTCCTCAAAACAGAGCACTAATCTGTTTATTTTTAAGTTACACGTTGATTAAAAAAGAAAGTGAAATGTGTTGGTAGATTATTTTATACGGAAATCAATTATTTATAATTCTGCTGAGAATAAAGTTAGGGTTAATTAAAATTAAGGAAAACAAATATATTGATCTGAAATATAGCAAATTAATTTTAAATTCATTCAGGTACAATTACCAAACATATCTCATATCTATCTTTTTATTAGTTTAATTAATAAACCAATTATATAAAACTATTATCAGTGCACTATAAATAAACTGGTTCTATGCCTTTATTAATAAAACTTATTTACAAAATACAAGGCTTAAGACATTTATAAAAATGCCTTCTATATTTCTGTTTTGCTTTTCACTCCATTGTACCGAAATCGTACCGAACCGTGATGTCTCAAAAAAAAAAAAAATCAAGCAGGGGGCACATACGATCACAACCCCCCCTCACCCACGTCCCGCCGCGCCACTGTCACCTTTTTTACTCTGAGGAGTTTGCAGGTCTGATTGTGAATTTAGACTTATGTTTACATTTTAATTGTTTGAGTTTTCCATGGTTGTGTTGACATTTCTGTCTTGGGATTGTAATCAGAGGAAGGTTAAGTTTAAAATAAAAATGTTTAAATGTAATATATATTTTTTCTCCTGGTCCTTATTTTAAATGGGTCATAAAAAAAATCAATAATTATCGATATCGACCGATATGAAACACTGATATCGTGATACAGTTTTCAGCCATATCGCCCAGCCCTAATATTGAAGGTTCTGATTGGTGTGTGATCAACTTTGACTCTTAGTGTTTCCACCTGGGTAATTGTGTGATAACTGAGCTGAAGCTGTGCTGACTTGATTTAACAAGATTGAATGCTAGTGCTTTCTAAATGACAACATGGTGTAGGCAATGAGAAATGAAGGGATTTGCGTGTAGAGTTTTGCAGTGACCCGGGGAATAGTGTTTATAGTTTAGGGAAATGGGTGTGCTTTTTGATAAATGGCGTTATGGTTTTGAAATTTTAAGCAATCAAGAAAAACTGTAATATAGCATCCCTCATTATCACTCAAATGTGTGTTTAAGAAGCACAGGACTGATTTCTGTGGGAAGCACTCACTGTTTCTGAGACAGCAGCAGGTCATGGCGACGATGATAGCGAGAGCCACGATCCCCCCCATTATTGTGCCGATGATGATCGGATCCATGCTTTCACTGCTGGACAGATTATGAACAATATGAAGCAACATGTCACAATGATGTCACAATATCAAAGCTGCTCTTTTATCGTATCATTAAAACACTTAATGCCGGTTCACACAGAATGCGTTGTTAAAAACACGAGATTGTTTTATTTTATTTATAGTGCTGCTGCGATTTTTTTTTTTAACGTTTATTTTCATTTTTTACAATATAATATTCATATATATAATGTAGTTTTAGTCGACTAAATGTTGTCGCATTTTACTCTAGTTTTAGTCAATGAAAACTGGTTAAATTGATAACGATTGTTTTGCTCATCATTATAATCACAGCAATTGTTGTCATTTGAGAAATAGATTTTTACATTTTAACAGAATTATTGTGCTTTCACCTATAAGCACAAAACAATCTCTTACCATCAGAAAGCGCATTATAAATAAAATTATTATTATTATTATTATTATTAAGAGAATATATAGGCTATCATATGAATTGATCAAGGGAAAAAAATCAAACTGAAATCTCTAATAGAAATTACAAAAGTTCTAAATTACACGAATGTATTTCTATTGACACGACAGCAGAAAGATTTGTATTGTCTCTCAGAGGGGTATTATAGTCAGTTGCTTGCCAGACAATCTGTTCTTTTGAAGGGTTAGTTCACCATCCAAAAAGGAAATTTCAGTCCTTATTTATTCACCCTCATGTCGTTCCAAACCTGTAAGACTTCCGTTCACCTTTAGAACACAAGTTAAGATATTCTTGATGAAGTGAGAGAGGTTTCTGATCCCTCCGTTGACAGTACTCAACTACTACTTTGACGCTTCAGAAAGTTCATAAAGACATTGTAAAACTAATCCAAAGTCAAGGTTTTCCAAATTTTTGAAGACTCAATCGCTTTACATGATGAACAGATTTAATTTATGCTTTTATTCACATATAAAACAATAAGTGACCCAAAAATAAAAACGTTGTTTTCGTTGAAGATTAACCCGCCCAGTTTATTGTAACTGGTGTGTAAAACAATGACTTTAACACACATTAGACGGAGAGACTTACAGCGTGAGGTTGTGGTGATGGTGCCAGCTAACGCAGTCGTACCGGGATCCGCTGACCCTGGAAGAGCTGGAGAAGAGACGCGTTTAAAAGATCTGCTGATGACACGACGCCCTCCCCGATTACTTTTCACATTTAACCTTGTTGAAGTTGTCGTCTCAGTCCCGTTCTCGAAACACCAGCGCTGATTCTCGGCAGCTTTGTGGCTGTTGTTGCACTAAACAGAGATGTGGGTGTTTTCTGGCTCCCACTGACTCTTAAAACAGACGTGTTTTATTTCTTAACACATCTATGTGTCTAGATAAGGAAAACACGTTGTTACTTTTAACCCAACCAGCGTGTTATTCCTCTTAAGATGTCATGAAACCCCTGTTTAAGGCTGGCGAGTAGCCGTGTGTCCACTGTGGGGCCAGTGCGAGCCGGGGCTTTAAACGGGCTAATAGCCTCCTGGAGCACCGAGCCCAAAACACACTGCGTTCCCCCTCAGGCGCTCCACTAAAACACACCCGTAACACGCCTCTCTGGAGCAGCGTCACACAAACCCATCACTTCACCAACAAGTGGAAGTTTTATCAGAGAACTCTTCAGAAGAAAATCACTGGAAACTAGCGAGATCTCGAAATGAACATGATAAAAGCAACCGTTTGTTGGCATTTTTGTTGTTTGCTAAAAGATTTAAAACCCAAGCATCAATGTTTTACCACGTTTACAATAAAAAGTGATACATTAATCATAAGGAATTGACTTGTCAATATTGCACATTAGTCACACAGAAATAAAGTGGTATTTACCGTTAAATCACAAAAGTATTTATTCAGTCGTGTCTGTTTCTGTTATTTGTAGTCACAGCTATTTAAATCACACTTAGAAAGAACAATCATTTCTACAAATATGCCACCAAATATACGCCGTGAGGAGCCTTAGCACTCTCTTCCAACACAGTTATATTTTCAGTCAGAGAAACCGAGGAAGCTCTCGAAAAACCGGAGTTGCTTTATTTTATGACATATGCATAGCTAAATATGGACATCAGACAGTGCGGTATAAAGAGACGAGATGCCCTGACAGAACGTGTTCTAGCTGCTCGCTTTAGGCCAGGCAGTGGAAATGCAGCTACTCACAACTCAGAACTGAAAAAGACTTGAGAAATGGGTGTGTAAAGCTGTGGGAGAGTAGAGGGCGGGAAAAGGAGACGACAACCAATAAAACACAGACCTGCAACACACTCGTACAGATACATGAATATTAAAATGAGGGCAACTTGATGTATTTAAAAAATATAACCCTATATGACAACAAACTCCCAAAACGAGGGAGAAATGCGGACGAACATTTAAAATGTCTAATAATATATTTATTACATTTACGAGCACTACAGTCTCTGAACAAACGACACGTGTCAGTTTAAAAGATTAACTCTCTACCCCCCATCATGAGTGGACACGCCCCCTACTGCTGATTGGCTCACTCTCTCTCCTCCCCCATCATGAGTGGACACGCCCCCTACTGCTGATTGGCTCACTCTCTCTCCTCCCCCATCATGAGTGGACACGCCCCCTACTGCTGATTGGCTCACTCTCTCTCCTCCCCCATCATGAGTGGACACGCCCCCTACTGCTGATTGGCTCACTCTCTCTCCTCCCCCATCATGAGTGGACACGCCCCCTACTACTGATTGGCTCACTCTCTCTCCCCCATCATGAGTGGACACTCCTCCTACTGCTGATTGGCTCACTCTCTCTCCTCCCCCATCATGAGTGGACACGCCCCCTACTGCTGATTGGCTCTCTCTCTCCTCCCCCATCACGAGTGGACACTCCCCCTACTGCTGATTGGCTCACTCTCTCCTCCCCCATCATGAGTGGACACTTCCCCTACTGCTGATTGGCTCACTCTCTCCTCCCCCATCACGAGTGGACACTCCCCCTACTGCTGATTGGCTCACTCTCTCCTCCCCCATCATGAGTGGACACGCCCCCTACTGCTGATTGGCTCTCTCTCTCTCCTCCCCCATCACGAGTGGACACTCCCCCTACTGCTGATTGGCTCACTCTCTCCTCCCCCATCATGAGTGGACACGCCCCCTACTGCTGATTGGCTCACTCTCTCCTCCCCAATCATGAGTGGACACTCCCCCTACTGCTGATTGGCTCACTCTCTCCTCCCCCATCACGAGTGGACACTCCCCCTACTGCTGATTGGCTCACTCTCTCCTCCCCCATCATGAGTGGACACTTCCCCTACTGCTGATTGGCTCACTCTCTCTCCTCCCCCATCATGAGTGGACACTTCCCCTACTGCTGATTGGCTCACTCTCTCTCCTCCCCCATCATGAGTGGACACACCCCCTACTGCTGATTGGCTCACTCTCCTCCCCCATCATGAGTGGACACGCCCCCTACTGCTGATTGGCTCACTCTCTCTCCTCCCCCATCATGAGTGGACACTTCCCCTACTGCTGATTGGCTCACTCTCTCTCCTCCCCCATCATGAGTGGACATGCCCCCTACTGCTGATTAGCTAACTCTCTCCTCATCACGAATGGACATGCCCCCTACCTGTGATTGGCTCACTCTCTCCTCCATCATGAGTGGACATGCCCCCTACTGCTGATTGGCTAACTCTCTCCTCATCACGAATGGACATGCCCCCTATCTGTGATTGGCTCACTCTCTCTCCTCCCCCATCATGAGTGGACATGCCCCCTACTGCTGATTGGCTAACTCTCTCCTCATCACGAATGGACATGCCCCCTACCTGTGATTGGCTCACTCTCTCCTCCTCCATCATGAGTGGACATGCCCCCTACTGCTGATTGGCTCACTCTCTCCTCCTCCATCATGAGTGGACATGCCCCCTACTGCTGATTGGCTCACTCTCTTCTTCCCCATCATGAGTGGACACGCCCCCTACTGCTGATTGGCTCACTTTCTCTCCTCCCCCATCATGAGTGGACACGCCCCCTACTGCTGATTGGCTCACTTTCTCTCCTCCCCGATCATGAGTAGACACTCCCCCTACCTGTGATTGGCTCACTCTCTCTTCTCCCTATCATGAGTGGACACGCCCCCTACTGCTGATTGGCTCACTCTCTCCTCCCCCATCATGAGTGGACACGCCCCCTACAGCTGATTGGCTCACTCTCTCTCCTCCCCATCATGAGTGGACACGCCCCCTACAGCTGATTGGCTACAAGTATGTTGTTCTGCGCGGTCCACTTTCAACAGCGTTTCTCAGAAATCGCTTACTGCTCCTTTAACAGGTTTGACATTTACACTGCACACGGATGTGGTCCGGCAATGCGCTCCACTTTATTAACTCCATAAACTTAAATGCTATATGAGGCAAGCCCAAATATGCTTATAATAAGTGGACATGAAGAGAGACATTGAAGAGAGAGTTTCCTGACAAGCATACACAAAACACAAGTTCAAATTGCAGAACGAGTCTCTGGTTGCTGTAATGTTAATTTGGTCCAAAATAGCGGAAACTAAACATGCGTGACATGAAGAATTGCATTATTTCTCAGTGTAGATGATAGTAAAACGGCTTTGTATTGATGTGTGTGTCAGGTGGGCGTATCTCGAGGTCAGCACCAGTGCGGTCTATAATGACTCTCTGCAGGCGTATGCAGCCGGACTCGTGGAGGCTTCCGTCACCTCACAGGTACACATAATCCATAATGAACATAATCAACAACAAACGACAGGTCAAAGCTCAGCCAGAGCTCATAGCTTCCTAGCATTACTGTATGATTGAGAAAGATGGCAGCAAATAATCTCTTGCAAAGTCATTTTAATTTTACATTAATTTATTTTGGCGCTTTGTTTGAACTGAAGTGTTCATCTTCTGTCTGCCACAGCTGATCTCCCAGCACTGGATGAACACACTGATGGGTTACTGTGAGCCGTCCGCTCGTGACGTCAGCTACTGTCAGCGGCTCAGAGACTACATCAGCACTAACCTGCAGTGGCTCAATCAGCAGATGGACACGCATGCGGACGCACCGTACTGGCATCAGGTGTGTGAAGAAGACAGCTTCCCCTACAGGCCTTTCTCAAACATCGCTTCCTTGACGTCACTGCATACCCTCTACTAGAGCGTAGCGTTTCTCCCTGTGTGAACATTACACCTTTAATGAAATCTATTACCTTCATCACCTACTGACAGCAGTATGTCAGACTCATTACTGATTGGTCTTCCAACTTGCATTCATTTGCATACTGAAGAGTGATTGGTTGTGCTTGCATCAGTGTCACAAGTCCTCTTCTTCTCGTTCATGGCCTGTTCTCTCTCAGGTCCTCTTCTTCTGGTTCATGGCCTGTTCTCTCTCAGGTCCTCTTCTTCTGGTTCATGGCCTGTTCTCTCTCAGGTCCTCTTCTTCTGGTTCATGGCCTGTTCTCTCTCAGGTCCTCTTCTTCTGGTTCATGGCCTGTTCTCTCTCAGGTTCTCTTCTCGTTCATGGCCTGTTCTCTCTTAGGTCCTCTTCTTCTGGTTCATGGCCTGCTCTCTCTCAGGTCCTCTTCTTCTAGTTCATGGCCTGTTCTCTCTCAAGTCCTCTTCTTCTCGTTCATGGCCTGTTCTCTCTCAGGTCCTCTTCTTCTGGTTCATGGCCTGTTCTCTCTCAGGTCCTCTTCTTCTGGTTCATGGCCTGTTCTCTCTCAGGTCCTCTTCTTCTGATTCATGGCCTGTTCTCTCTCAGGTTCTCTTCTCGTTCATGGCCTGTTCTCTCTTAGGTCCTCTTCTTCTGGTTCATGGCCTGCTCTCTCTCAGGTCCTCTTCTTCTAGTTCATGGCCTGTTCTCTCTCAAGTCCTCTTCTTCTCGTTCATGGCCTGTTCTCTCTCAGGTCCTCTTCTTCTGGTTCATGGCCTGTTCTCTCTCAGGTCCTCTTCTTCTCGTTCATGGCCTGTTCTCTCTCAGGTCCTCTTCTTCTGGTTCATGGCCTGCTCTCTCTCAGGTCCTCTTCTTCTAGTTCATGGCCTGTTCTCTCTCAGGTCCTCTTCTTCTGGTTCATGGCCTGTTCTCTCTCAGGTCCTCTTCTTCTGGTTCATGGCCTGTTCTCTCTCAGGTCCGCTTCTAGTTCATGGCCTGTTCTCTCTCAGGTCCGCTTCTAGTTATGTGCCTGTTCTCTATCAGGTCCTCTTCTAGTTATGTGCCTGTTCTCTCTCAGGTCCTCTTCTAGTTATGTGCCTGTTCTCTTTCAGGTCCGCTTCTAGTTCATGGCCTGTTCTCTCTCAGGTCCGCTTCTAGTTATATGCCTGTTCTCCCTCAGGTCCTCTTCTCCTGGTTTATGGCCTGTTCTCTCTCAGGTCCTCTTCTTCTAGTTATATGCCTGTTCTCTCTCAGGTCCTCTTCTTCTCGTTCATAGCCTGTTCTCTCTCAGGTCCTCTTCTTCTGGTTCATGGCCTGTTCTCTCTCAGGTCCTCTTCTTCTGGTTCATGGCCTGTTCTCTTTCAGGTCCTCTTCTTCTGGTTCATGGCCTGTTCTCTTTCAGGTCCGCTTCTAGTTCATGGCCTGTTCTCTCTCAGGTCCGCTTCTAGTTATATGCCTGTTCTCTCTCAGGTCCTGTTCTTCTGGTTCATGGCCTGTTCTCTCTCAGGTCCTCTTCTTCTGGTTCATGGCCTGTTCTCTCTCAGGTCCTCTTCTTCTGGTTCATGGCCTGTTCTCTTTCAGGTCCGCTTCTAGTTATATGCCTGTTCTCTCTCAGGTCCTGTTCTTCTGGTTCATGGCCTGTTCTCTCTCAGGTCCTCTTCTTCTGGTTCATGGCCTGTTCTCTCTCAGGTCCTCTTCTTCTGGTTCATGGCCTGTTCTCTCTCAGGTCCTCTTCTAGTTATGTGCCTGTTCTCTCTCAGGTCCTCTTCTTCTGGTTCATGGCCTGTTCTCTCTCAGGTCCTCTTCTTCTGGTTCATGGCCTGTTCTCTCTCAGGTCCGCTTCTAGTTATATGCCTGTTCTCTCTCAGGTCCTGTTCTTCTGGTTCATGGCCTGTTCTCTCTCAGGTCCTCTTCTTCTGGTTCATGGCCTGTTCTCTCTCAGGTCCTCTTCTAGTTATGTGCCTGTTCTCTCTCAGGTCCTCTTCTTCTGGTTCATGGCCTGTTCTCTTTCAGGTCCGCCTGTCTCTGCTGCAGCTGCAGGGATTGGAGGACGGCTATAACGGGAAGGTGGAGTTTCCCTCCGGAAGCCTCTCCATCAACCCCTTCGGCTTCCTGTGAGTTTAGCCATGCTTTTTTTCTCTTTAGTCCATGTACAAAATCTCTTGTTGTAGTATTATTATTATTATTATTATTATTATTATTAGCGATTGGCCACTCGGTGGCGCTATAAAATTGAAAAGACATGAGAATGGTAATAACTGTGCAACCGTTAGTCCGATTGACTTGGAAATTGGCATTCCGTTTCTTTGTCCGAGCTGCCATGATTGTTTATGCCACATTGACACATCTCAAAAAACATGTCTGCCATCGACCAATGAATTATTGTGAAACGTTAAAGGCCTTAACCGCGTGAACACCGATAATTGCTGCTCGCAGCTATACTTATTATTATTATTATTATTGCATGTGCGTTCAGCCTGTTCCAGATGGGAGGAGACCTGGAGGACCTGGAGTCTGCGCTCAACAGATCCAGCCGGACTCGGGCCGTGGGCTCCGGCTCCTGCTCCGCTCTCATCAAAGTGCTTCCGGGCCGCCAGGACCTGCTGGTGTCACATGACACGTGGAACACCTACCAGTCCATGCTGCGGATCCTGAAGAGATACAGCTTCGCCTACCGCACATCTCCCACAGGCGAGAAACGTTCACAGACACACACACTTCTGCTTGTATCAAATGTTATACTACATTGTAAAATAAACGGCAGCTGTGGTTGCTAGAAATGTACCGTAAGAAATATGGTAGCAACATTTTAGGTTTTATAGACTTAACTTAAATTTACAGTATAAAATAATTTCATTATATAATGTTAATTTAGCGAAATATTGAAGTTATCTGTTTTGTACCAATTTATGTTTTTTCACTGTAAATTATACAATGATTTGTTTCTTTTTCACGTTCACTTAAATTTAACGGTATTTACTGTAAAATGTACGGGTAAGATCTATCAGTTATCCGCCGTATGTAGTTCCGAAACTTTCTGATAATCAGTTTACAGTTTTTCACCGTAGCATTTTTACAGTCTTTACCCTTAAAATCACGATCATTCTTTATATCATATGTAATGCCTGCATCACTGTTCCTGCAGGAAAGATGACTATTCCCGGGAAAACTCAGGTGTTTTCCTCCTATCCTGGCAGCATTTTCTCAGGCGATGACTTTTATTTGCTCAGCAGTGGTTTGGTGAGTCTCTTTAAA